>NW_015547685.1:1543314-1562659 GCF_001515605.1 Sinocyclocheilus anshuiensis
TTACATGTTGCCCCAAAAACACATTAATATGCTAATTAGATTTAGTTTATAGATACATTGTATATAATGAGAAAACCTGTTTATGGCCATTTTACACACATTTTGCAGAAAGAAAAATAGTATATTGAATCATTCCGTTATAACATAGTTGAGAATCATCTGTATACAAAGTTTGAAAAAAAAAAAAATCTTGAAAACTAAAAATGTATTGGTGATTTAAAAAATAAATTGTTTTTGCCTATGCATGTTCATTCATGTCATTTTATTTTTTTAAAGAAATTGAGTCCCGATGTCCTCTACCGAGGACATAGCATAACTTATGAATGAAATATATTTTTTTAATATATATATTTTTTTACATTATTTTTAATGCTCTAAAAAATGTAAAGACATGGAAAAAACTAACTTTTTCCTAAAACTTTTTTCTCGGGTCTTAAGAGGATATTGTGCTGTGCTTATAACTAGAGTTTTGTGTAAGATTTGTAAAAATGTTCGACTGGAACATACATGTGACACACGGGCTGCACTGCGTAGTACTGGGGCATGTGAAATATAAGCTGGAACATATTACTTTGGCATAAAGTTCAAAGCCAATGTATATTTGGATACTCCTCAGTGGAAAAAGTCAACTCGTATATCAGGACACAGAGGTTGCTCACCATGTCAAACTACTGTATTGACAAGTATAGCACCTTTGATTAACACTGATACATTCAGCAAAAACAATAAAAACCTGTCTACCTGTTGATATGCCTACTTAAAACCATGATCCGTTTTAGAATTCAAATCCAATTAGATCACCCAAATATAAAAAGTTTGTCATCATTCATTTTTGGACCACAAATGAACGTTTTTTGTAATATTTCATCATCATGTTTGTCCGTCCATTAGATGTCCACACAACCAAGAATTTTATGCGTTAAACTTGGTAAAAGTAATCCATATGAATCCAGTGGTTTAATCCAAGTCTTCTGAAGGGACACAATCTCTTTATGATGAACAGATTTAATTTAGGCTTCTATTCACATTATAAACACTGACCAGAGCTCTGGAAAACATGTTGAGCTTACCTTATTTCATGAGTTGTGTATTTGATCATTACTTTTTGATGTGTGAAAATCTTGGTTGTATTTTCAGTGGATAGATAAAAAATGATGAAAGAATAAAAATAAACAAAATCTTCATTTGCATTTCAAAGATGAACAAGAGTCTTAAGAGTTTGGAAAGGTATGAGAGTGAGTAATTAATGACTGAATTTTCATTTTTGGGTGAACTATTTCTTTAATCTTTTATTGGCCATCTAAGGCATGAATTAAAATTGTCGCGTAAACCAAACAAATAAAAAGTATAAAGGTACAAGAAAATGTATTAATATTATTAAAATTTATTCACAAAAAAATATTCATATCATTTTATAGCTGTTAACTGAAGAATATTTTTACAGTCCTGTTTTACACTGTAAAAAGCGTATGCACTTAGTTGTTACCCTAAGAATCTATGAAGAGATTTTTGTTGGTAAACTCAGGATTATTCAGTTTCATAAAAAAGCTATTTATTTTTACCTGACAACATTTTTTTTTAATGTGACATTATTGTTGTCCTCTGCTCTAAAGTTGAAGTTGGTGAGTGGCTGAGTGGTGTGGATGGTAAGCATGTTCACTCGAGTGCTCTCCGGACGCAACACGGCTGTGATCATTGCCGGCCTGGGTGCAGGTACCCTGGTATCCAGCTACTTCATGCCTGAGTCAGGAGTCTCTGCTGGGGAGAAAAAGAAGCTGTACCCACCCAGGTGAGTTGGGAAAGTTGATATTTAGTTTCCAGTTAACCTGAGAAATTAGTTTCCTGTTAACCTTGGTTTTTATCTTTCCAAGTGCTGACTACCCAGACCTGCGCAAACACAACAACTGCATGGCTTCTACCTTGACCCCTGCTATTTATGGCCTTCTGAGGGACAAGCTAACCCCCAATAACTGGAGCCTTGACCAATGCATTCAGACTGGAGTGGACAACCCTGGTCATCCCTTCATCGAGAATGTGGGCATGGTGGCTGGTGATGAGGAGAGCTATGAGGTACAAAACTGCGCCAAATGCCAGTAAAAATTGGCTTTAGAGGGTATTAAAATCATCAATAACACAATTATGAGGAAAGTTTCTTGTATTAATGCTGCCTTCACATGCTATCAGATATTTTCTACTTCCCACTTCTGAAGGTGTAATTATGAGTTTGTTGCATTCAAGTGCTTTGCTGTAGAAAAGAACAAGAATCTTGGAGGACGGCCCATTCATGAGTTCATTCTTGCCTATTTCTTGGCGAAATCTTAGTAAAGCCAAAATGTATTTAGTCAGTATCCAGTAGGTTTTGAATAAAATGTAGCATCCTTGGTAACCATATAAAAATTCCAGCTTGCTGACGATTATGAAATTTCAGTCAAATAAATACTATTTTCATTGTGTTCAATACATACAGTATGCACCTAATAGTTATTTATATACATAAATATACATGCCTATAACAGCAAGAGAAAGCAATGTAGATGTTGTTGGAAAAACAAATAAAACTTTACTACAGCCATGTTTCTCCGCCATGTTTACTGTTTATATCCCACTGTGATAGAGACCTGAGCTGTCAAAAGTACGATCACATCGAGATGTAAACACAAGAGCGACTTTGGTGTCCAAATCAGTGTTAATTTAGAGCAGATGTGTGAAGTAAATATGTTTAAGAGTATAAAAACAAAGGTTAATAATAAAAACAGTCTAAAAATAAAACTGCAAGGAACTAAAAGCAGTACTAACTCCCCTCTACAACAACAAGGCTGGAGTTTACTACGCTTAAGCAGCGTTACAATAACCCTGTTCACTTGCTCTTAATCCATCCACTAGTTTCCCCTTGCTATGAGTGACAGCCATCTTTCATTATATACACATTTTTCCTACTCTTACTAATTGGAACATAAACAGTGTTGGGGAAAGTTACTTTTAAAAGTAATGCATTACAATATTGCGTTACTCCATAAAAAAGTAACTAATTACGTTACTTTGTTACTTTTTATGGAAAGTAATGCGTTACGTTACTTTTGCGTTACTTTCTGATTTCTCTCAACATGGGGACAGGAGAGCTGTCAATCAATAAAATTAAGAAAAAAAAAGTAACTTGCGTTACTTATTTGAGAAAGTAACTCAGACATTCTCTTGTAAATTAAAAAGTAATGCGTTACTTTACTAGTTACTTGAAAAAAGTAATCTGATTACGTAACTTGCGTTACTTGTAATATATTACCCCCAACACTGAACATAAACATAAACATTTTTATATATATATAACATATATATATAAATAACCTCGTGAAAAAAAACATGACAATTAAAACAAAAAACAGAAAAAAGAACATGAGTTAAAGAGTTAAATAAGTAAATACAATAAAAATGATGGATAAAACCAAAGAATTTGCACAAACATTTCCATAAAATAGCTAAAATTTGTACCACAAGCACAAGTTTGAGCTTCCATTAAGGCCAGGCCCACTCAGCTAAAACAAAAAATATTTTTGGCTCCATTTTTGGACTTTTGATACCAAAATGTTTGAAACAAGAGTTGATTTTCTTGATCCAAAATAGCTGTTAGTAATTAAAATGGTGTAAAATCGAGGCCATCGAGGTGGTCCATCCTCGCGCAGCAGAGTCCGGGTCCTACAGCCGGTACTTCACTGTTCCGAGGAAGGATGAAGGGCATCCTTCCTCATCATAGGAAGTTCCTGAGGTTTGCTTTTGGGGGCAAAAGCCTACCAATACCGGTTCTTCCTTGGGCCTTGCACTCTCACCCCACACTTTCACGACTCAACCACATCGACGATTGGTTGATATTAGCTCAATCAGAGCACATGGCGGTTCGACATCGAGATGTCGTTCTCGCTCACACGAAAGAGCTGGGGTTAAGACTTAACGCCAGTACAAAGAACCACTTATCTGAGCATGGTGTGGGGTTTGACCACGATGCAGGCATGTATGTCTCCTGCTTGGATCGAGTCGTTCCTCACCGCAGTCGCGAGAGTCAGAGAAGGCCGGTCACTCACTGTCAAGCAGTTTCAGAGACTGCTGGGTCTGATGGCAGCTGCGTCCAACATGATACCTCTTGGCCTGCTGTACATGAGACCCCTACAGTGGTGGCTCAAGACCAATGGGGTCTCCCCGAGGGGAAACCCGCTTCGCATGATCAAGGTCACGCGGCGATGCCTACGTGCCTTGGACGTGGAGGAAACCTTGGTTCTTGACTCAGGGCCCGGTGCTGGGAACTCCTTGTCACCGCGTAATGCTAGCGACGGATGCATCCCTCACCGGTCGGGGTGCGGTCATGAGTGGCCACCCTGCCTGCGGTCTGTGGAGTGGTCGCCATCTGACATGGCATATAAACTGCCTGGAGATGCTGGCCGTGCTTCGTGCACTAAGACACTTCCTCCCAGACCTAAGAGGTCACCATGTGTTGGTGCGCACTGACAACACAGCGGTGGTCTCTTAGATTAACCACGAGGGAGGTCTGCGCTCACGCCGTTTGTACAAACTAGCGTACTAGATCCTTGTGTGGTCCCAGGGCAAACTTCTCTCGCTGAGAGCAGTTTACATCCCTGGGCATCTCAATTTGGGAGCAGACATCCTGTCGAGGCAGGGGCCGAGGCCCGGGGAATGGATGCTTTTTCATCATGATAATCTTCACAAATAAACACAACTTTTATGAATTTTGAAACCTAAATACAATCGGCACAAGTGAAAAGCTAAGCGTAGGCCATAGACAAAGTACACCATGGTCGCATGACTTCAATGTCACCATCAGTTCTGACAGCTTTTTCAGTCTTTTTTTAAAAACATATTCTTTGAAAGTTTGAGTTAGAATAGTTTGCAAGAGTGTGATTATAAGCACAAGACTGTAAAAGTGGACTAGTGAGTAGATGAGTTTACCTGTTCTGTATGTCCTCAACCACCTCTGTAGTCTAATTTAGACACTTGTTAGCAACCGCCTTTTTCAAGACAAGTAAAAACTTAAAAATGTAAAAAATAATAATAATAACCACACAGTATTACTGATGTATTTTATGTAATTTAATTAAACGTGAAGATATTTTGAGCTTGTATTTAACCACAGACTTTATTTCAGGCATTTAACCAAAAATCCAGAACCCTGATGTCTTCAGGATGATGAAACGGGACATGCTAAAATGCTAACTCGTTTCCGGGTTTTGGCCTACAAACATGTCAATCCCTACAGCACCCTATTCTGTATCGTATACAATACTGTTCACCAGAAACACTTAGCATAAACTTCACATTTATACTGGCTCACTAGAGAAGTCTTGCTGATTTAGTTACTTTTAGGGACACTAGCCCAGTATCCACCACACAACACATGCTTGTCTTTTCATCAGGGCCGCTGCATATTGTAATTCTCTAACAAACCTCACTGCACTTGTCTTATGATGGCCTACCAAAGGAGCATTTTCTCTTTGATAAGCCGGTGTCTCCTCTCCTCATCTCATCTGGCATGGCTAGAGATTGGCCAGATGCTCGTGGGATTTGGTAAGACTGAAGAACTACTTACTTGTTGTTAGAGCATAACACTACATCCCTATAGCACATCCTTTACTAGTCACCCACAAGCTGGCTCATATATGCTCACCTAAATGTCTGAAAATATTTTCTTTTTGGCAGCTATATTTCAGTTCTAGAGAGACATTTTTTACATAATAATGACAGTCTGAATGACTTGTAACACAGTAGATACTCAACTAAAATGGTCAACGAAAGAGACAGGAGAGGTTTGAAGAGTTATCAGGAGATATTTTCCTACATTAAACCAGTCCAGACTTCCCTTTACTCCTTTTTCTTTTCTTGACTGAAAATTCCAGGACCACTTCTTGTTTGACAAGCCCAATCTGGTATGGTGCATGAGGCTTGCATCACCAGAGGGCACTTAAAGAGAGCATGTACTTGTATGTGTTATATAATCTATGACCCTGACAGAGGTCTTAATGGGTGTCTATTTTTACTGAGTGATCCATTGTGTTATAATATTAACCCTTCAACAACTACTATACATGGAATCAAAAGCTTGAATAAAAACAGTTTTAGCAGAATTTCTTAAATGTATTTTAACCACAATCTGTCCTCATGTCCAGGCACAACAATGCAAAAACATTTTAAATCTGGATCAATGAGGAGGATCACACCCGTGTGATTTCCATGGAAAAGGGTGGGAACATGAAGAGGGTGTTTGAAAGGTTCTGCAGAGGACTGAAAGCGGTATAATGGTCAAAGCATTCAGCACAAAAATGCATATTGTCTGTAAATTAAACTGAAACAAGGTCACTTTAACATGTTTGTTTCTCACAGGTGGAGAGGCTGATTCAGGAGAGAGGCTGGGAGTTTATGTGGAATGAACACTTGGGCTACATCCTGACCTGCCCTTCTAACCTAGGCACCGGCCTGAGAGCTGGAGTCCACGTCCGTCTGCCCCTCCTAAGCAAGGTGTTACAATCTTACATAGCTCAGTTTAATCTGAAACTGACTTTGGCATTTCCCAATGTCAAGGTCATGGGTTAATTCCCATAAAAAATGATCAAATTAAATATAAATGTGCTGAGAATTTATGTTAAATAATCTACAATTACAATATGAAAGACTTCCTCTACTAAGAATGTCCTCTACTTCATATATTTTTTTGAACAGGACTCACGCTTCAATAAAATTTTGGATAATCTCAGGCTACAAAAGCGTGGAACAGGAGGTGTGGATACTGCGGCTGTGGGTGACATTTTTGACATTTCCAACCTTGACCGTCTAGGCAAATCTGAGGTAAACAGCTCCCCTTTGATAAGTGTCTTAACCCCTGCAAGTGATTTCAATTGGAGAGAAATAACAAATTCTATGAATAGAAAGTAGACATATTTTAAGAGTTTATTTGTAATGTTTTAACAAATGCTATATGTTTTAACATAGTTTTTCAATCTGTTTGTAAAATGTATAGATCGAAGAAATCTGTAGCAAGTGATTACATCCAATTTTATTTGACATTGCCTTTCAGGTTGAGCTTGTTCAATGTGTGATTGATGGCGTCAACTACCTGATTGACTGTGAAAAGAAACTTGAGAATGGCCAGGACATTACTATCCCTCCACCAGTAGACCAATTCAGGAAATAATGGCATCCTTGTGAGAGGAAGTGAGAGCTAGGCAGCTGAGAGATCTGTAACCTGTTACCCATGACATCTGCAGGTCTTACTAAATAGAACTCAACTGAATAGATTATTAATATTTTAATTCTGTCTTGTGGAATCTTTTGAATTAAGGCTGGAATACATTACATGTTGACACTAGTTGCCAAACGTCAGATCTAGTCTGGAGATATTGGGCAGTTGGAGTTTAGTTTAGTTTGGTTTAGTGTATGTCATTTAAGCTATTTAACAGGGACCATGTGCAACACAGTTGTTGTGCCAGAGGTAGCTATAGAAGCTCATTTGCATCTGCAGTCTCTGGACAGGATATTACTTAAAATTACAGCACTACGTTACAATCAAAATGAGAGAGAGAAAGAAAAAAGACAGTTGACTGGATTTCACTGAGACTAAAAAATTTTTTCGCTTCAGACTATGAATCCATCAAACAAGTTTGAAATTTAGAGATGATTTTAGAACACACATTGCTTTCATTTGTTATGCGTTTTCTGTGTTCGAAACTAACCAGTTTTACTCTGTCTCATTCTTTGTCCTCATGCACACACTGCAAATCAGGCAAATTATCATATTATGTGGCATAAATGTAATCCTTTCCATTCAACTATTAGGCCCAACTATCATGGCATGGCCAAATTCCTTTTCTGAATATAAATTAATGGTGTGTAGCCAATAATATAATTTAGCCATACCTTACAACTGGGTCTTTCTAGTAGCCTATAACTCTCAATAAAGTTTTTTTCCCCTCGGACCAGCTATCTGATGTAAACCTGAATTATTTTTAGAGAAACATTCAAACTGGTTTTGCATCAGCCTACAAGAGAAAGTGTTATGAGCTTTTAAGAGTTAAAGTAATCCAGTAATGGTCTGTCAGAAGAGGCAAGGGAGGCTGAGCCTGCTCAAAAATATTTAAAATGAACTATAATTCATAAAGTTAACTCTTGTGTTAATCTATTTCAGGACTCACAACCGCATTCTCGGAACACTGTGTGAACGGAACATTTCGAGACTCACACCTGTAAAGAAAATGCGGTTGTCAATCCCAAAAACTGACAGTGTGAACATATAGCCTCAGATGCATATTTTGTAAAATATGTTGGAACGTTTGAATATCTAGGCTACACATGGGCCTATTAAATGATATTTGTATTTATAAATACAAATATTTAGGCCTATAAAAACAAATTTATATTTATAAATACAAATATTCATTTATATTTGTAGATATTCAAATGATGCAACCTACATAAATTAGTTACTAATTTTCACGTTTCCACATTTATAACCTATAATGATCAGGGGAATCCATTCAACATTGTTTCTAGTTCACCAGCAGATGGCAATATGTTAACATGTGATGAACACTTTCCCAATTCTGCAGAAGGTAAATACCATAAAATGTTTTCCGTAATAAGATTTGCGGTTGTATTATTTGTAATATTATCTTAAACCCATAGGTACTTACATATAGGGTAGGCCTACTTTCACCTACATAAATTGCTCAAACCTACAATGGGATGAATAATTCTGATTTTCTGTTCATTAGTTCTGTTTTAATTCAGCCAGGCCATTTCGAGATTATGGCATGTAGCCTGCCCCAGTCTGAGACGTGTAGAATCCTCCTGCTGGTCATGGATGTGTGCTCTGGGTGGATAAAGATGGCATCCCGCTGATGTCTGTGACCTTCATGGTGGCTTACTCCTCTGCCAGCCACTGATTTCTGATTTAGTGCCTCTCTTGTCAGGGGCTGTGAGGTGCCTTCCATGCACTGACAGAGCAACTCAAGGGCAAGTGTGGACAGGTGGGGTGAATAAAGAGCTCAGATAGAAAAGCAAGGAATGGCTTATGTGCATTAGAAGTGCATTGTTTATCTCTGTCTTCATACTTTTATTTTTTTTTGTAAGGTTATGGCATCATTTTTGTGTTTTTGTATTTTGATTTTGATGACCATAATCAGATACATGAAAGTGCAACATAGTATTGTAATATGGATACACATGCAGCCTTCATTTCATTCATAACTCAAATCTCCTCATCTTTGTGCATATATCACCGATTCATTAGCATACACTCCTATCCATGGGACCGTGTTATAAAAAATTAAGAATAAGGAGAACGTATTCAGTGGCCCTAAGGGCAGACTATTAACTGAAAATAGATTTTTCAATGAACACTTTTGACAATCTCATTCATTCCATTTAAAGAATCTCCTAATTGTCATTATATTCTGTTTTAATCATAAGACACTTGTGCGTTTTGCTTAAAGTGATGAAATACACCAGTGAACAGAGCATGCGCTCACAGGGGGACCAGAGAGGCAGAGGGTCTCTCAGAGCAGATGCTAAAACTGATGATGATGGATGTCTACATGGAGACTGTTGAATGATCAGGGGAGGCTTGTGTAGATTCTACATTTTCCATTGTTTCATGAAATCTTATATGCAAATTTACAGGGACAATTAGTATCACGCCAATGCAGGGTGACGCTGAGAGTGGCAATTTCGGATTTCACTTTTTACAAAGATTTTTGATGTTTCATGTTTTGCGTTGTATATCATGTTTTTAAAATATTAATGTGAAAAACAATGGAATAGTGGATAGATCTTTATCTGTTACTACAGGCATTACAGTAATTATCTGTTTATGTTTGTCCAGGTCTGTCTGGATCTTTTGTCAATTGATAAAGGCAATTACTGAAGTGACAGTAGATGGTTCTTCTCACAGTTCAAAGGAATCTTTGCTAAATGGGAGACAGTCTGGCCATTGTATCGGAGAAAAGATTAAGATGTTTGTGGGCTGTTCCACCTCCCCAGTGGTAACAGTTACAAACCACACAAAGAGATCAGGAGAAAAAACATGGCACACTAATTGGTTACAATCCTGCTTTAGATATTTGTCGACAAGAGATTATAAGCAGACAAGCTATATCCCTATGGACTTATTGCAACTGGAATGTAGTAATAGTAATGTGCAGTATCATAAGCAATCTCTGTAAAGTGTGTTGTGAGATACACATAGCTATAATTATATTGGTGTTTTACTGTTACAGTAGTAAAGCAAAGTGGTATAGGGTCGTGAGTAATGTATCCGATGTTTCCCAATTTTTTCAAGAACAAATTTTTTGGTTCTATATGAATATGTTTTATCTGTCCAGCAACTAATGATCCAGGTAGATATCCAATAATAGTATTTATATTTTTCCAAGATTTGTAAAATGTTTCTAATTACAAATGTTAAACTGTTCCATAAGAATATTTCTCCTACTAATAATAATAATAATGTCATCATTTGCTCATCTTCATGTCATCATGTCTCATAACTTTCTTCAGGGGAAGATAAAAAAGATGCAATTTTGATGAATGTTTAACATTGTATTGAGAGGAAAAAAAAACACTGAGACATTTTTCCAAATGTCTCCTTTTTATTCCTGGGAAGAAAGTCAAATATGTTTGAAATGCCATGAGTTTTCATTTTTGTGGGAACCTTTTAGGCACATTGCTCTGTATATTCTTGTGTTTTATCTTGGGCTTAAAATTAAGCATCTGTGTCAATTCAAACCATTACATTATTTTAAAATATTTTGAAACATATTGCACGCACTTTTCAGTGTTGTGAGAATACATCAGAATGTATCTCTGGAAAAATATGTTGTGTTGAATATCCAAATGACCATTATTGTATCCTTGATTGTGAAAAGAACAAAACATAAAACAAGAATCAGGATTTGTGCCAGGCCAATCATATTTGTGTGTGTGTACATATTGTGATAATTTTGTCTGTTAATGTTGGGAGTAAATATTTATTATACAAGTATTAGACAGATTCCTATAGGTTTAAATCTGGACAAGTGATTCATATCCTGAAACATTGTTGAGCGTCCCTATTTAGCATTTCCTTCCAGAATGTTGCTTTAGAAAAAAAAAGTGTTCAAACATTTGTTTGAATTCCAACATATCTGTCAATAACCCTAAAATATGTGGACAATTTTTAAATTTTGTCCTATATTTTTTGTTTCTTTCTCATCTTTAAAAATGCAAATCGACTTGTCACTCTTGAATCATCTGGCAACATATTGTACAGTACCCTCTATATTTTCTTGCTGTATTTCAAAAATCCCTTGAACTTCTATAGAGATCACATTACCATGCTGAAATTCTTAAAATGATTTTATTCACCTACTTACATAAACCTTCCCAATTCTGTTGAATTTGGTAAGATAAACATTTACAAAAACCATATTCCAGTAATAAGCACAGCAGACAATAAGTTAAAACATATCACAAACATACCAGCAGATAACAAGATTTTTTTTTCTTATCTACACAAACAGTCAAGTTCATTTTGCTTTATGTAAACAACTTCCTGCTGTGGTTCTTCATGAATGCTGTGGTTTATAAAAATGCACCCTATGAATCATCTGCTTGTTTTTGTTGACGCTATGTAAAATTTTAAATATTAGGCTACTGTCTTCACGGACAACTATAGCCATCCCATAACATGCGGGAGGGTAATTTCAAGAGAAAAAGAGACAAAGCAATTTCTATAATGTTTTGCAGACAGCCGGCGATGAAGTCGTTATGGCACATTCTAGGAGACAAATAGTTAAACCCGAGATCTCATGAAGGTGCGTATACATAGTACGCCAAATAAAAACGAAAACTCGTGGTATTGATAAGCAAAAATGGACTTTGGCGTATATATGCTACGCGATGGGTATAGGATTAGGGTTGTGGGGTATATGCGTATCATATGTACGCGAAAACTGCGTATCATATGCACGGCACGCCAACAAATTTGGTATCATATGCACGCGAAAACTGCATATTATATGCATTCCAAACACGTGCGTCGCATATACACGCCAAAGTCCATTTTTGCGTATCAATACCATGAGTTTTCGTTTTTATTTGGCGTACTATTTATACGCACTTTCATGAGATCGGGTTGGAGTGGTTTAGAGCGTTTAGAAACTGTTCTGAGTGGACGAACTGATTGAGACTTTGAGCTTTGAGACTCAACGGAACAGTTTAATGATCCCGGTTGAAATATTACATGCATCTGAATCTGATTATTTGGAAATTGGCTATTAATCCAACGTGTTCAGTTCCGTACCTGAAAAATCACTCCAACATGTAGTGCCTTAAAACGATCTGTACATGCACACATGTGGTCCTTATTAACGTGTCCTTTTACATTTAGTTTAGTAAAAAATAATATCACCGACCGCGAAACAAATATGCTTGCAGTTGTTTCTTCGTATGTGAACGAAGAGTCAAATAAATACTCATAAATAAATAAATCGTCATTATTAAAATCAATAGCTATGTAAACAAAATAAACATGACCGAATCCAACACATACATAAATTACATACATTTCAAGCATTAAAACTACTAGAGTCTGCATCTGCTCTAAGCATTGTCTGGGGTTTGTTGGGATTCCATCATCCAGTAGGCTGCCAATTTGTAATTTCACAGTTATAACCTCATATCCTGAGTGCTCCGTGACTGTTTTTCAGGAATACTTGTGGTTTGCAATGACAGAAAAGACATCTTGGATGCTCAAATTAGGTGAAACTCATCGAAACGGAGTGCTCAAGTGCTTTGCGGCGCAGGGAAGCGATACTAGTCCCTCTCCACATGTCACTGTCCGGGGAGCTACACAACTGAGGTGAGCAGCTCACATTCGTTGGACCCGAGAGGGAAGCGGGCACCATCCCTGGAAATGTGGGTTGATACAGATGCGAATGAAGACCGGAACCATTTGACGATAAGCTGCTGGAAAGGCCCATGGAGTTTGGTGGGGGGCCAGCTCCGAGACTGCACTGGGACAGGGACTGTGCCATCGCCTGCTGTCGGCCCAGCGCAGGGGGTATCTGCAGCTGTGAGACTCCAGGCATCCCAGCCGCGGCCCAGCGCGTGTCGTTGACATGAAAAGAGCAGAGACTGTCGCCCATCGCAGCCGCGGCCGCAGACGGAAACTGAGGCAAACCGTGTGTTGGCAGCAAAGTACCCGGCGCCCGGAAAACGTTGGTTGTCTTCTTGCGCTTCTTCCATTTTGCACGTCGATTCTGGAACCATACCTGAAATTAAAAACAAAAACCAACACTTAGAAAGTCAAGCATTTCTTTGGTGAGTAGCCTATTAATTATGTCGGCTACTTTTACAACTTTCTTTCACAAATATTTTGCTATAGGCCTATTAAACTGCATAACATTTCATTCTAAGATTAATAAAAAAAATACAGGCCTAAATATTATAAATAAAATGTAATAAATAAAAACACAAACAAAATATATAATAGCCTAGTTTACCGCACTTTTTTTTTCTTTTTTTCTTTTTTTGCAATAGCGTTTGTCGGTAAAATGCGAGCACTTTTATTTTTAAATGCAGAACTGAGCCACTGCAAATATATAGACTTTGTACTATGGTTCTTCATGAATGCTGTGGTTTATAAACATGCATTTGCTGTTGCTGCTTTTCTTGGTCTTTGGCGTTGACCTGCTGCATTTTATTAGGATTGGATCCACCATTGCTTATATCTTCCCCGAGGAGCAGAGTGGTCCCTTCCACAGTCTCTGTAGCAGAAGTAAGATCGCCGGGGTGTCCAGAGTCAGTCCCCCCTAGTCTGCACTTCAAAGCCTCTCTGTGTCCGAGAAGCTCGGCTGCAGCATCCTTCATCCCTGTGGACGCACGAGTGAACAATTTAGCATTCTCTCCAAATGGCAGGAAAGACAGAAAGAACAATATGTATTAAAATTATAAACTTATTGACATTTGTTGCACAAACAATTATAAACATTGTTCAGTATCGCAATCCATCAAAGTTGATGGAGGAAAATGTGTAATTAATTTATCTGATAATTAACAAACATTGATAGTAAAATTAGTACAGATTGAGATATCAATTTTGTCATCACATTAGTTCACCAGTTTGAAGACTGAAAAATACTCTAGCTTACAGTGGAGCTGAAGACCGGAGTTTGGTGGCGATAACTCACCGAGTCGAGTATCCAAGAGGTCGGCATGGGAGAGCATTGCGCACTGCTGGAGTCACAACTGCTTCCCAAACTACTCTACAACTTTTAACCCTTTTAAAAAGCGCATAGGGCTCAAATGAAGGAAAGTCGTCAGTGCGTTTAAAAGGCGGTTCCATGTATTATACTGTTCTTTAGAGAGATTGGGAGGCGCTTAATAGTTGAATGAGCCCGGCAGCTTCCACAAAAGGGAGCCAATCAGAATTGAGGGTTGAAAATGTCAGACAACCAACCACTAAAATCCACAAACCGGCTTCATCTGCAGTTGCTCTCGTTCATTTCAAATCTGATTTATTGCGTCGCCCCTTTATTAGCTATACATTTTAAATGACTTCATAATCATGGCAAATAACCAGTGAATAATAAATCTTTCTGATAAAAAGAGGCTTCACAAAAGGTGGGAAAGTCTAGTCTTTATACTACTTGACCGACCTGCAATATCTAAATACATGGAATAAGAGGCACTTTTCGTAAAGTCACTATTTGGTTGTAGCCCAACTTTCGAGGCCTCTGGTCATATTTGCTTGACGAGAATGAGGGTTGTTGCTATGGGTTTTGTGGGCTGGTTGTATTACCTTCATGTGAGTTACAGCTTTATTTGAGTGGAATCCATCTATCAAAAACGATGAATTCTTTGAGGCAGCTAACAACACATCCAAGGTACATTTCCAACTAGTCATTTTCAAGTCCATTAAGCATTTTAAGTAATTAGTGCCAAATCTATGAGCTTTCATCTCAGTTATTAGCCTACAGTGAAATCTGTAAAATGCGTGGTAATTTAACTGTGTTTAGATATAATGCAAGAAGGCGTTGTAAATCATGTTTGAAGAATTCTATTTTGGTAAAGGCTTGAGGTGAAACAGGCTATACTGATGCGCACTGATGCCTCAGTTGTATCGATTTTTCATCAGCGCTGACGCAAGTAATTTGATTTATTTCATTCAAACTCGCTGACATACATTGCCTACTTTAATCCATTCAGCGAAAGCACATTCGCAGACTGTCAAGTTTTCATCGTATTTTTGCGTAATCAGTGCTCCCTTCGTTCCGTGGCATGAATGTGCACGGGCAAGCCGTTGGACTACTGAGAGTAGACCTAGGCTAATTAAGAAACACAAAGGATATGGAAATCGCGAATATCACCAAAGACCCTACAAATGCCGTCATGAGCTTTTAATCGGCAATGAGAAGCTGTCACTTATAACAGCTACTTTGGGGTCGTCACACACTTTCCCGTAATGTAGCTTGAATCTAGCTGCATATCAAAGCAAGGGATAGGTCTAAACATCTGTTAAGATTAATGCATTATTTTAGGCAATAAATAATCTACATAATCACGGCGGTGGGCTATCTAATTTATAATATATATATATATATATAGCCATATATAGAGAGAGAGAGAGAGGTTGCCATTTACAATTTACTCTAATTATAGAATGAATAATGTCGGTATTGTTATTATTATTATTATTATTATTATTATTATTGGCTATAAATGTTGCCGTTTTCATATAACTTGATGTCGATGTGCTGCTTCTTGGTGTTATTTTATTATTTTCCCAGTACAATTTCTGTAGGCCTACTTACCGATTACATCCATGAGGAATTCTTATTTATTTTGTGTAAATGGCATTGAGGTTTGACATAGGTTGGATAATAGGTCCAAAGGGCTTACCATATACCGTGAAATAAGTGAAATGGAAAGTAACACAACGGCTCCTCCATTCAAGCAGACGCGACCCCCGTTGCATCTCATACTGTGATTAGACTCGGTGCCCTCCATGTGGACCCGATTTCAACGTGAGTTATCTGGGGAGAATACAATTATGGCCCTAAATAAAATAATCAGCATTGGACGGCGATTACCGTAATGAAATGGAGCTTTGGTGTGTCACGGAGTGACTGGCCTCAATTACGGTCCGTATATGAGACTTTTGGGGGTAAGCACGACAATCATCTAAACATGAAAATGTGTTTACTTCGATGTCCACGTTTGCATTAAAACTGTGTTCTCGAAGTCTAAATGCAAGGATTAGTCCTGTTTTACAGATGCGTAATTCAGCTCTGGGCTTATAGCCTAATATATGCAAGAAGGGCAGTCAAGTTTACTCTAACACAAAACATGGAGCAGCAATATAAATAATACAATTATAATAATACAAAAATCATATTTTGTCATTTTGTTTTATATAAGCAGTGAGCTGAACTCTGTTTCTTTTTTGAAAGGTAAAGGAATAGGGTGTGGTATCGAAGACAATACATATAGCCTACTGATATTATTCACTTAAGAAAGGCCTTAAAGGACTTGGGTCAGTGGTCACTCTGAGTTTGCCCAAATTGGGAACATGTGCTAGTAATTATTAAATTCCAGCATAATCACACTGCTAGTGCAATTTAATGCATCAGCAAATTAATACTGAAAATAATTAGTTTCACTGACCTTGTACATTGCAAGACGAGAGTGAAACAGTAATGCTTAAATGAGCCAATTAAACCACTCCCCGTCCATACAAAACCCGTCTTATAGTTTTCATAAAATAATAAAAGTAGGCTACGTATATTAGTCTATGAGTAATATATCTCTCAAAACAGTGATGTTTATAATGTATCATGTTATTGACGAAACTGGAGAAAAGTGCAAGTGAATATGTGAGGACTCTCATATGCTTGCGTGTGGAAGTGAAAATATTTCGCCTGTGTTGTAGTATAGCCTACTGTGCAGCAAACAACAAAAAAGTCTTCGTTTATTCTATTCACCTGTACTGTATTCGTTAAAAACGAACTGATCCACTTTCATCAGGTTATATGTATATACGATATATATACATTTACCCGGAGCTTAAAGGTAGGCTATACTCATTTTATCAATATGCCAGAAGCTTGGGATTCCAACCCATTCGAACTACAATGTTGCGCCTAAAAGTAAAAAAAAAAAATCACGCTCTGATAAATCATAAAGGCTACTATTTGACTCCTATACTGATGATACAAATCCAGCAATTTGGGACCCAGCTGCGAGCCCATTATCTACAGACCGAGGCGGTTCAGCTCCTTTCTGCTCATTCCACTAATCTCCTGTCTCCACTCCATTTATTTGCCACTTCTTTGCTGCTTGTCCAAAAAATACAACTCTAGCGCCCCCAAGATTAATTGATCGTCAATTTAGCCCTAATTCGGACCAAGTCACGTGGTAAATGGTCTACTTTTACTTGATTGTAACTGAAATGTGTGCAGGTTACATTGATACATTTTAGATTATTTATCAAGTACGCACAAAGGAGATTCATCTATTGAATAAATTGCTTGCTGATTTTTCTAATATCATTTGTAGATATCACTATTGATAAGGATTCCGCACTAATAGCTTCTTTCCGGATTTGCTTGCTAACTTGTCGGAATGACAGCACAACATTCATTTTTCACGAAATCAGCAGTGCGCGTGGGCAAGCTGCCATTAGTCAGGTGCATTATGGGGCAGATCTTCAGTAATGTGTGTTCTTTGCGCAGAAAGCCTGACATACTTTGTCACACTTTGTGTCAGTTACAAATAATTTCAGTCGTCATTGTCAGCATATAGGAAGCTGAACTCACCAAATTAATTTCTCATCTGCTTTAGCCTACTGCAGCTTTGAGAAATGCAGCAAATCGACTTTGAAGAAAGAGTTGCCCCAGTGGAGGCATTTTATTCTTATACCAAGGCTCTTATGTGAAACATAATAAAAGGATTTGTCGCTTCTTAATGTATACCTGCTTCTTTTTGTTGGCACAAAAGCCATTTGAATATAATGTAGGCCAAATCAGTTTCACGCAACCAATTATTTTGCTTAATTCTGGTATTGTGTTACATTTAAAGTAATATTAAATAAATCCATCCAATAAACACAGTGGTTGTTGTTTTTTAGTAGACTAGTTGCGTCATTCCCGCTACTAAATGTAAAAAAAAAATACTCTTCTGTAACGAAAACTAATCAACCTTTTCCATTGAGTCACCAATATTTCGTATGAATATTGTAGAAAATTATTTCAATATTGAAAACTGTACATAGCCTAATCTCTCCAAAGAAGATATTATTTTTTATCAAGTCAATAGGCCTAGCTGTTGGCCTGTGGCACATCTTGCACCAACCTGCAGCAAAGCTCATCTATAGGGCCCATTTTCAATTTTTGTGTAATCAAAATAAAATCGATATTGCATCTGCGCACATCACGGAGGAAAACTTACACCACTTGTAATTCTACGAAATGCGCTTAGCAATAGTTCCATTTCGCCATACCACCCTCTCACCCCATTTGTTCTTCAATAAGAACATATTAATTTGTATCTATATAGCTGCACTGAGACATACAGATATGATTTGCCAAGTAGGCCTAATTGCCAAACAAGACGTTATTTTATCTGATGGTATATAGTATAAATGAATTTGGACCACACAGCCAGCGCGTGCTGAGTGCGGCGGTCTGGTTGTGCCTAAATAAATGCCTTGGTATTTATAGGCCATAAATGGAACTTATTCTTCATCATTAAAATGCAAAGGGGAAAAAACGACTAAGAAGGCTACGGAGATCGTAAATCGCTTGTTTTGGAAGGGGGTGACTTGACATGAAGTAACAGCCCAGGTGAAAAATAAATATATTTAAATTGTGCTTTTTCAGACATACTTACTATATTTAAATTATACTATACTAAGTGCATATTAAATGTATTATTTTGAAACAACTTTAAGTATATTAAGTGTATTTCAAGGTATGTTTAAGTTGGATTTGAATCCATTTGTAATATATTTAATATATTGAAATTGTGTTAAAATGGAACCACTTTAAGTATATTTAGTGCAATTTAAGTGTATTTCTTAAAATACATTTAAAATGTCCTTTTAATACTTCATGAACTACAGTTAGAGTATATTTGAAGCATCGTTTTAATGTACTTCTAGTACATTTCAATTGTATTTCAGCTCATTGGAAATGCATTAGCATTACACTACTAGTATATTATAAAGCTGCATTTTTCAGTATATACACACATGTACACACTTTGATATCTAGAAAACTTTAATGTATTATATATTGTTGTGTACATTACAAATATT
>NW_015547685.1:1563273-1568021 GCF_001515605.1 Sinocyclocheilus anshuiensis
TACTTTTTAGAAATATATTAAAATGCAATTCAATATACTTTTATTGCACTTCAAATAAGCATGTTGGGAATACAAATGTATTATAAACATACTACTTGAATTTCAAGTATATTTTTAATACATTTAATACTACGTCTTTTTCACCTGGGAGACACTCCTCCAGGTATGTTTACCACTAAATTTCAAAGGCTACGGTATATGTGCGCAAAGAGGAATGTCGTATCTATTGATAGCATTTTAATTGCCACCTTATAAACCCTCCGTGTCCTTCTTTTTTCTCATGACCCCTGATTATTAGTATTTTCCTTGTTTTCCAAACTAATAAGTGCCACCATCAAGCACTTGGAGGCTCCCGGAGGCTGCAGACATGCTGCAGACATGCTGCTCTGTGTAATTGATATTGAACGAGCCGGTGGAAGGCGCGAACTGTTGGCGCTGCTGGATAATTTGCAGTTTAATCAGCGATTGTAATGAGAGTCGCTGATTAGGGGCCGTTTGAAAATAAAAGAGAGCTACAAGGAACGTCTGTCAGGGTCCGAAGATAATTCAGAAGTAATCGTCGTGATTAGAGAAAACTGGATGAGTGGCTTATCCTAGTGCACGGAACAACCAGGGGGTGGCGAGATTATGACCAAGTCAAAGTGGGTTTATATGGAAAAATAAATATAAGACAGCACGCAAACATACAGCTTAGTAATAGTTAAAAAGAGGTAAGTGTAACTACCACAGTGGAAAACGAACTTTAACTCATATCTCAGGCCTCAGTGAGTCTGCTTGATAGTACATGCTAATGCCAAAGCAACAAAGTACAGTGGGCCACATAAATGCAGAGAGGTGGTTGCACTTGACATGACGCTTAAATGACAGCTCTCCGTGAGCATATTTTAACTCATACCCAGCGTGGCTCTTCGGGCAACCAATATGTGCGAAAAAGACCAAGAGCACACATCTAAATGCAGTCCCGGTGTCCTCGCAGAGAGCTCTGTCTGAATATCAATTACACCATTAGTGAGCATGTGTGTTTGACTGTGGAAGAGCAATTAGTGAGAGAATGTTACTGCGGTTACGGCAAGAAGAGTAGGGCATCAGCTGGTGGAAATAAACCATTGTGACACCTGCAGCCAGTCTAGTTAACACACACACACACACACACACACACATTCCTAGTACATAAGGAAATAACATACTATCTCACAATTTAAATAAATGGTCAGGTGTTATAAATATCACATTGTGTAATATAGTGCACCTTGGGTCTGGAGACTCCAACGGAACCTTAACCTTTTCAAGCCGCCAGATTCTCTGCTAGACTATCCCCATCTATCCTGTGTCAATGACTGTCTTGTTGAGAGAATCAGTGAGTAAACAGGACTGACAGCGTAGGGAGCTCAACTGATTACTCATACAAATAGACCGTGCGAGCACACCAGGCTGGAGATGGCTTTTTCTGCCTCTCCAAGGGTCCTCTGTCCACGAGCTCTCACATTGTCCCGCCATCAATCATTCTGTTGTGCCCTGGATGTTCTATAGAATCACTTAATATCCTTACCTTCATCTCTTTTATACTTTCAGAGCACCACAGCCACTCGCCCTTTTCTGTCGGATGAGGCCAACAGGCAACAGATCATGAAATGATTTAGTGAGCCCCTGAAGGATATTATCACATGCTATAAACTACATCGGACATCTTATTTAGAGCACCTTGAGCGTTAAGAAGATCCTAATATTTTGGTGGCAAGTTGTAGGCTTAATCTGTCCAAATGAGCGGCCAAGACCTAAGGATAGGCCTACACCAAAATACTTAAATCAAAATCAGATTACCATCTGCAATAGTAATATATGGTTAATGGCTAATATGGTTGTGCAAAAAGGAATTGATATTATTTAATGAAATACAGTAGATACATTGTGCTGCATTCTCAAGAATATATAAATGGAAAAACTCCTTTGCTCAAAATTCATACTCCAACTTTGTTTGTATTCATTGATCTATTCTTGGACATTTTATATATATATAGAACTGACTGGGACAGATCATGAGTAATGAGTAATTAGGCCTGAGGAGAAATTTCCTGCTATGAATTGTTGTGATAAATCTACTACCATTTGTATCATTATTGTTGCTAGCATACTAAAGTCATTATGTTTTATAAGTATTTCAACTGGCATTAAGCAGCCACTAAAACAATGATAGGATGAACTGGCAATTCATCTTTACCGTCAAAACTAGAGGCGAAATAATTGCAATTCAGGGTCTCATATTGTGCCTGTGGCCTGTGTGTGAAATGGAGACATCACCTCTGCCTGTTCTGTATTTATGAGGGCAGAGCGGCCACGCATGAGTACGTCTCTGTGTGCAGTTTGTTTAGTCAGGAGTTGCAGTATGTATTTGGAGAAAAATGACAGACTGTAGGACACACAGACTGTGAATTTGCAGACATTGAGTATAAAAATGTAAAATAGTATATACCTTTGAAAATCTCTCTCTCTCGCTCTCTCTCTCTCTCTCTCTCTCTCTCTCTCTCTCTATATATATATATATATATATATATATATAATCTTATTTTTAACATGTAACTCTGGCTGTTTATATAAAGGTCCATCCGTGTGACTGTGAACTTGGCATGAGGCCAGTTTTCCCAGCGATCAGCAAGCAAAGTTATCCATCCAGAGTAGACGGATGGCTTTCAAATTCATAAAATTCATAGGATTCTTCACAAATGAATGAACACAATTTTCTATCAATTTCCTCATTATGCAAATATGCAAAACATCAAATTTGGATCAATTAGGGACCCTAGAGTTCCAAATGTAACCATTATAGTAATAGCTGGGACTCTCAAATAATTACTTGGCTAATTTGGAATATTTGTGACAGACATAGCAAATTCAAATGCAAATCATTTTTAATTCAGGTAAGCACTGCACCATTACAAACTGATCAAAGACAAACAATAGCAGCATTATGCAGGAATTTTAGGGTTTATTTTTACAATTTGTACATAAAATGTGCTAATTTTGTGCAAGAAAAATAATTGTACCCATAATTTATCTAAACAATATCTTTTTTCATATGTATTTATTTGCAAGATATTGATTTTATGAGTATTTTTGGAAAACCCTTCAAGAATGGCTTATCATAAAATAAATATATTACAAAATGTTATAGTATATTATTTATATAATTTATATATAAATGCATTTGCATGTGGTTAATATGGTTACTAAACATTCAGCCACTAACAATCCAATACATCCAATACATGTGAGCGAAAGAATGTGAGACTAAGATGTTTTTCTGAATTTTTTTTCCATAGACAATCTACTTAGACTTAAATAAATTTCATGTTTTCACAGAGAATACTTAATTGCAGGCTGTTATTGCTTTACTGTTTTGTTCACAGTTTTAAAGTGAATGTCAGATGAGAATCCCATAATGTCTATTTGGATCCCACCTTGCTTTTTCCCCTCAATTACCAAAGACAACGTAAAGCCTCAAGTTTAGGTCATTAATTGTATTTTATGTGTATTTTTTTTTCAACAGTGATTGAAATTGATTTAGGGTCAATGCAATAAATCACGATTAGACTATACACAAACAAAGCACAAGCCTTTAGAATCAATTGAATAAAATAATCCTATTGGTTCTGAGAACACACCCTGTACCAATATCTTGACGCAGAATTTAAAACAAACCAGCCAGTGCAGTTTAAACAAAGCACAACTGCAAATAACAAACAAAATTCTTTAAAATGGCAGGTAATAAATTCCCATGAGTAACTATTTTACAATGTGAGTTTTTGTCTTAGTGGGCAATATTACATTTATTATCATAACAGCCTAAAACAACAAATGTAATAATGTCATTTGTCAGCAAAAGAAATCCCTCAGAATCCTGTCTCCACAGACACCTCATAAAAGAGCAGAGATAATGACTCTACTATTTCATGGCATATTACACCATAATTACATTAATCCACCCATTTACATCTGATGCAGCCCTGGCCAATGGAAATGAACATCTAGTACGTCCCTGAATGGTCATTTATGAACAAAAATGAGAGACTATCAAATTTTAATGAAATGCATATTTACTTGATTCTTGAGACATTCATTGCTGGAGAGAAAGAGAGAGAGAGAGAGAGAGAGAGAGAGAGAGAGAGACGCGTAGCAATAGAAAAATGTAACCTGTTAATGCTTGAGTTAAACATGCTGTTAGGGACACAAAATATATAATTGCATATGGTCAGATTGGGGAGGTGGATGGACTGATAAGTGATGCTTTGACAGATGCATGTGCAAAGGAATGCAGCGCTAAATGTTCCCACAGTGTAAGTTGTCTTACTACTAACTGTGCAAATATGAAAACGCACACACACAAAAACACACACACACACACACATGCACGGCTGTATATGCAGGTACACAGCAGCTGAAAAAGTGGGTATTTTACTTTGGAAGTTAATGGGAATAAAATACCTCAGTGGATGAGTGCAGATGTGTTTGATACAAATAGTCATTTTCCTATTTGCTGCCTCATTGAGCTTGATGAATGATTGGAGTCAGAGAAGCGCCATGATAAATGGCAGCACCTTGGCTCCATTGCATGCCCTATTGATTCTCCTTCTTTATTACCCCTACAACCCAGCTGGTTGCTTTGCTCTTTGCACACAGGCGCACACACACGCGCAATCTCGCATGTATATCTTTGCAAACACATACACTCGCTGTATTATGCTGCTGGAGGG
>NW_015547685.1:1568999-1574911 GCF_001515605.1 Sinocyclocheilus anshuiensis
TAGAGACCCTGGAGCTCCAAATGTAACCATTTATATAGTAATAGCTGGGACTCTCAAATAATTACTTGGCTAATTTGGAGACCCTGGAGTTCCAAATGTAACCATTTATATAGTAATAGCTGGGACTCTCAAATAATTACTTGGCTAATTTGGAATATTTGTGACAGACATAGCAAATTCAAATGCAAATCATTTTTAATTCAGGTAAGCACTGCACCATTACAAACTGATCAAAGACAAACAATAGCAGCATTATGCAGGAATTTTAGGGTTTATTTTTACAATTTGTACATAAAATGTGCTAATTTTGTGCAAGAAAAATAATTGTACCCATAATTTATCTAAACAATATCTTTTTTCATATGTATTTATTTGCAAGATATTGATTTTATGAGTATTTTTGGAAAACCCTTCAAGAATGGCTTATCATAAAATAAATATATTACAAAATGTTATAGTATATTATTTATATATTGCAAATGCAAATGCATTTGCATGTGGTTAATATGGTTACTAAACATTCAGCCACTAACAATCCAATACATTATTACAAAGTGAGCGAAAGAATGTGAGACTAAGATGTTTTTCTGAATTTTTTTTCCATAGACAATCTACTTAGACTTAAATAAATTTCATGTTTTCACAGAGAATACTTAATTGCAGGCTGTTATTGCTTTACTGTTTTGTTCACAGTTTTAAAGTGAATGTCAGATGAGAATCCCATAATGTCTATTTGGATCCCACCTTGCTTTTTCCCCTCAATTACCAAAGACAACGTAAAGCCTCAAGTTTAGGTCATTAATTGTATTTTATGTGTATTTTTTTTTCAACAGTGATTGAAATTGATTTAGGGTCAATGCAATAAATCACGATTAGACTATACACAAACAAAGCACAAGCCTTTAGAATCAATTGAATAAAATAATCCTATTGGTTCTGAGAACACACCCTGTACCAATATCTTGACGCAGAATTTAAAACAAACCAGCCAGTGCAGTTTAAACAAAGCACAACTGCAAATAACAAACAAAATTCTTTAAAATGGCAGGTAATAAATTCCCATGAGTAACTATTTTACAATGTGAGTTTTTGTCTTAGTGGGCAATATTACATTTATTATCATAACAGCCTAAAACAACAAATGTAATAATGTCATTTGTCAGCAAAAGAAATCCCTCAGAATCCTGTCTCCACAGACACCTCATAAAAGAGCAGAGATAATGACTCTACTATTTCATGGCATATTACACCATAATTACATTAATCCACCCATTTACATCTGATGCAGCCCTGGCCAATGGAAATGAACATCTAGTACGTCCCTGAATGGTCATTTATGAACAAAAATGAGAGACTATCAAATTTTAATGAAATGCATATTTACTTGATTCTTGAGACATTCATTGCTGGAGAGAAAGAGAGAGAGAGAGAGAGAGAGAGAGAGAGAGAGAGACGCGTAGCAATAGAAAAATGTAACCTGTTAATGCTTGAGTTAAACATGCTGTTAGGGACACAAAATATATAATTGCATATGGTCAGATTGGGGAGGTGGATGGACTGATAAGTGATGCTTTGACAGATGCATGTGCAAAGGAATGCAGCGCTAAATGTTCCCACAGTGTAAGTTGTCTTACTACTAACTGTGCAAATATGAAAACGCACACACACAAAAACACACACACACACACACATGCACGGCTGTATATGCAGGTACACAGCAGCTGAAAAAGTGGGTATTTTACTTTGGAAGTTAATGGGAATAAAATACCTCAGTGGATGAGTGCAGATGTGTTTGATACAAATAGTCATTTTCCTATTTGCTGCCTCATTGAGCTTGATGAATGATTGGAGTCAGAGAAGCGCCATGATAAATGGCAGCACCTTGGCTCCATTGCATGCCCTATTGATTCTCCTTCTTTATTACCCCTACAACCCAGCTGGTTGCTTTGCTCTTTGCACACAGGCACGCACACACACACACACGCAAGCTTGCATGTATATCTTTGCAAACACATACACTTGCTGTATTATGCTGCTGGAGGTGGTGGAGTTTTTCTGAAGTGGGAAGACAAATAAGGTTTTTCATTGGCTCAGAATGGCAGTGTCTGTGTTATTAAATGCTTTGTCTGGGGTGTCCGCTGAACATCAGAGACTAACAACCTCATTGAGGTCTGCCATTCAGTTTATGTGAAGTGAAAATCATATTTTACGCCTAAATTGGCTACGCAGAAGGAAACATCACTATCACCAAATAGAGCTCATTTGCAAAATGTAACAACTTCTCTTTAAAGCAGTCCTGCCTTTACATAGTTCTCAGAAGACCTGACTAAATTACACATGCGAGCAGAAGATAGGAAGACATAATGAAACTCTGCCACCCACTGAAATGCAATTATCATGCACTCCTGGGCTCAAAGTTAGAAGGTGAGAGAAGATGAATAGGGAAAGTAAAAATCGCTGACCCTTCAAAGTTCAATTTACAATTTGAATTTCCTTGGCCTTGTTCGAAAGTTTGGAGACGTAATAATTTTGGGCACAGAGCGGTTGATAAATGATCTGTGTGTTCATGCTCAGAGCAACCGTTATGTTTATATGGAAATATTGTTAATAAATGTAATGGTTTAAGCCATTATAATTCAAGGCAGTTAGTGAGTTAACTCCACCAGCAGGACGATGCATTAGATGTGCAACAGGCCAATTTTGTTGTATATTTATTAATTTTTGGTATTGCTTTCTCTAGTGGAAAAGTAGTCTTGTCTGAATCAGCAGAGAAATATGCACATATCAAGCACCGTGAAAGTGAAACAGTAAAACAGTTCTAAACAAATATGTCAGTGCATTTGGATATGAGAGGACAACAGGAGATGGACCTTTTCACAAGAGGGAGCATAGAGGACTAAAATGTCTTAATAATGGATTTGTTTCATACAAACACGCGGCTTTTCACTTGTGGAATTACTTGTGGATTATTGTGATGTTTTGTTCAAATGTTTGGCACCCATTGACTTGGTGAGCAAGTGAAGTAATGGTAAATTTCTCAAATCTGTTCTGATGAAGAAACAAAGTCATCTACATTTTGGATGGCCTGAAGGGGAGTAAAGGTTCAGCAAACTTTCATTTATGGATGAACTATTCCTAATACAAATACACAAAAATGTAATTGCCACTTACAAAATGCATGCACTTTGTTAAGAAAATGTCTAGCAAGGACACAGACATGATTGTAAATGCAAGTCTAGAGCCATTAGGGATATCATAACTGATGCGACAACACAAATATTGGTCTTGCTTAAAGACAAAGCACTACTGTATTATGGATATAATAATGGTCATACTTTGTGGAGTTTTTTTTTTTTATCCATGCCGATGATTGTGGCATACTTAATTACAGAGGCATTAATATTCAGCCAAATGTCTTCATGCCCATGTAGAATGAAGATTTTCCCACCATTTCAAGATTTGGAGAGGTGGGCCAAACCAACCTCTGTCTGTTCATTACAAAATGACAGCACTTCAGGCAACATCCACCTGAGAAGCTATGGTCCTAATCAAAGATGACATTTCTGTGTGTCGCACACACACATACACACACACACATGCATAACTTCACTAATCAAAAAGTGTATTTCCCCTGGCTGTCTCTAGAGAAATCTATTGGGAGAAATTTGAATAATTTATTAGCTTACAAGTTTTGGTCGACAGTTGGCCCAAAGCTATTTATCTCTGTAATAGAGAATGTGTCCTATGTGGCAAAATTGACCAAATCAGATTGTGTTGATCAGAGAATGAGTTTGGCATGCCTGTAGGTCCGTTTGTCTCAGGGGAATGGAGACCAAAAGGCAGACTAGCACTCAGAAATAATCCAACAAGTGGCTCCATCATGCTTCTGAGATGAGAATCACATCAACATCTAAATAACATTGAGGAATCATGAAGACACAACAAGTGTTTTTGCACTCATTCTTCTAACAGACACATTACGTAAGGAGCAGACATTTCTCCAAGACACACCAAAAGCAGATGTGTGCATGGAATTTAACATTAGATTGTGATATTAAAATACACTGATGTAGAGATCACCTGAGCAAAATACTTTCATGATTAAACATATGATCATGTCAGATTTAACATTAAGTAGTTCTATATTTCTGTGGTGGTGAATTGTGAATTCTTTGACCATGTTTTTCCAAACTATTTAGCATTCCAAATAAGTGTGTTCCTAATGAAGTGTCAGATTAATGGAATGTTTTTTCCCCAGATCAGCCATAAAGATGGGCGAATATTTGGATCATTATTTTGTCTTTATGACTCATCATGCTGATGGTAACTGTCATTTCAGGTTTGTCTGCCTAATTTATGTTTGGTGGTTGTGAGTTGTTAATGTTTATTTTGTCTAATTTGCATGAAGAGACCGTTTTGATGGATTCTGAGCAGGAGATGCGATTGTAAAGTGTTGATTATATGTACATACTTTATGAACAACATCATGTGGAAAATGATTTAGCAGTGATATATACAGAAGGCAAATAACATTCAGGATCCTACTCACTTTAATGATTTGATCACTAATTCATTAATCCTATCTATATATTTTTCAATGCATGTCGTTAATCCTATTGTAAGCGATTCATCCATGCATATGCATTAATAAATATATAAATAAATAAATACAAATATCTCAATCTTCCAGTGAAATGTCAGACTTCTCTCTGGTGATGTACAGTATGCCGGACTTCTCAATTATTTTGTTTGCTTAAACTCTGCCCCTTTCTTACAATGGACTGCAAGCTCACATTCACATTCACATTCACATTTTATCTCTTTCTTTTTTGAGTTCACTCTGATGTACGTCACAATATGGAAGAAAAGATTGGGTGCTACTTCCTTACATTGAAACTTTGAAGGTAAACAGATACATTTTTTTCTGCTTTGCGATTCCCACGATGCTCTAAAAACCATCAGATTCATCCAAATGTGTTTGGTGTTGTGTAGCCAAACTGAATCAAATAATTTAAGTAAATGTGAAAAGATTCTGTTCTTAGCCTCAGCTCAGTGATATGGATTCATCTTGAGCCAGATAGATTCAGTCTTACGCCAACTGCTTTAAAAGTCCATTTGGACCGGTGCCTAAAATCACCTGCTCGAAGTTTCCAAAGTAACAGCACTCAGCTTAATTTGTATGCATTATCAATTAAGAAACTTAATAGCCAGCAGATTGATTAGATCCTCAGTTATAGGGGGTAGAACTGAAGCGAAACATGAAACATCATGCACACTGCCTAGCTCTCACACACATTCATGCTCACACATAAACACACACACACAGCAATCCACTCCTCCTCCACAGTTCTCTAATTAATGCATACATATGGTGGAGAATAGAGTGGAAACAAGGCACTGCTCAAATTTTAAATAAAGCTTCAGCATCTAATGAGTCGGGCCGCTATGGCTAGTTTATCACTAATTGTGCCTTCTGCTAATGAGAAACCACCTTAATACAAAACTATACAATGCATTCAAATACAAAATGTTGGAAATATTCCTTATTTTATGGAATATGCATTGTAAATCATAACTATTGCTCAATGTAACATTTAATGTATATACAATAAAAAAGCCAACAGTACATATCTATCGATCGAACTATCCATTCATCCATCCATATACACAGAGAACTTTCTTATCAACATCCATTCCTAAAAATGTAATCACAGACACTAATGCTAAATCGCAAAAAAAAAAAAAAAAAAAAGAGGGGGTGGGGGGCCTTGAAAATATTTTTCTCTACAAAAGGGGGGCCCGGCAGAAAAAGTTTGGTGACCACTGGCCAACTCAAAAACACAATATTTAATTTAATTTAATTTAATTTAATTTAATTCATACAGGCCTACCTCATGTTGCACGTTTGCACT
>NW_015547685.1:1575021-1588148 GCF_001515605.1 Sinocyclocheilus anshuiensis
AACAAAATCTAAAACCGAAAAAAAAAAAAAAAAAAAAAGATGGTGTTATGATCATAAAACCTTGACAGCTGGAGCACCGAGATGAACTTCAACATATGTCCCAGCCAGACAAATCACCTGACTTGAATATTATCACTCCACTCTGGATATTTTTAGAGAGAAGAGTGAGCAGTCCAAATTCCAGCCTCCTCCAACATCTCTGAAACAATGGCACATATTCTGACAGACAACATTCAACAAGAGCGTATTCAAAAGTTGATATGACTCTATATAAATCTAGTATAAGGTCGAAAGCTATATTAAAGCAAAATGGTGGTACAATAAAGAAATATTGCATGGTTCACATTATTTTGTCCACACACACACACACACACACACACACACACACACACACACACGTTTCGCTATCTTAGTGAGGACATTGCATAGACTTCCACTGATTTTCTTTCACCTAACCCAACCCCTTCCCTTAAACTTACTCATCACAGAAACATATGCAGAACACTAGATTTAAATCAAAACATCTTTTGGCTGATTTATAAGCTTTTTCAACTAGTGCGGTCCAGTAAAATGTCCTCACTAGTGGGTTGTCAAAGTATTTCACAATATAAGTGAAGACAGTTGGTCCTCACAAGTATAGCCTAGTCAAAACAAGTATATGTTATATAACACACTTATAGCATGTTATTGTTTAAAAACAATTGTTTTCTGTGTGTTTAAGTTAGGGTAAAGGCGTGTGTGTGTAGAGTAGAGTAGAGAGAGAGAGAGAGAGAGAGAATCAGTATCAGGGAACTGCATGACTGACCAAAGGCTTCAGTTCCAGTTGAATGACAGCTCTGCTCCAGACATCCATCAATGTCCCATCAGCATCTGCCCCTTCACAGACATCATCATCACCAAAGACTCCAAAGATGAGGGACATTTTACACCCAGTTTTTGGGTACAAGTAAAAGGATGTCTCTTCGGTTAAGATGCCTGACCATGGCACTTTTCTACAGGCTAATTGTCTAATATCAGTCTTAGGAAGACCATTTTCTGAGTTTAATGAGACTGACTTGTGTAATCAGCAATATTCTCATTATTTTGACTAACTACATCTATGTGACCTTTGTGGAGGTCAGCTTGGGATGTGTCATTCAGTGCTTTGACAAGGATAGTGGATAGTAATGGATTATCATTGGATTATCAAGGATTATCATGTGCCCACGCATGTCTTTTCTTTAAAGAAAAACAAAGTACTATAAAATAAATATTAAATGATTTGTATAATTCTTATTCCTTCTGAGCATTTTATAACAAATATTCAATAAAATGCTATTATAAACAAACAAGACAGTTTTTTGTAATCTCAGTATGTGAACAATTTTATTAAAATCCATGCATGTCCAGTTGACAACAGGTAAAAAACTACTTCAGCAGATCCAACCTATGGTCCTCTGCAATTTTAGTTTAAAACCCAGGGAGCAACTGTTTTGTTCAATCACAACCAAATCCTTTTTCCTAACAGAGACATTTAAGATTTCACTAAAGGTAATAAAAATACAGTTCCCTTTTCCTCTCATACATGATTCAAAACACAGTTTAAATGACCTATGATATAAGTGGAAGGCCAATTCATGGACATTAAAATGCAAACGTGCACATATTTCACTGCATTAAATTTTATGAAGCATTGAAACCACTGTCCATCAAATAGTAAATCCTGATAGACTACAGCAGTATTTATACCCTGCACTTTATAAAAAGATATCATTCCATTCTCACAGTTTCACATAAATTTACAATCAGGTATAACGCAGAATGAGCTTCAAATAAAACCCCGGACTCAAACATATACAGGGGCATCATTACAGCCCCTACAGCATTTTGTCATTTTACAGTGAAGTGCATTGCACTGTCCTCACCCTAATTTAGATTTATTGTCCCTACATAAATTAGAACAATTTGCTTTAAAATTCTCTCCTGTAGCCAAGCAGTGGCCGCTCTCTGGGGAGCTGGTGATGTTTAACATGTCTGAAATACATATTGGATTAGTGCGCTTTGTTTCTCCCCAACCGCAGGTGTTTCATCTTGGCTGATGGCCGGACTTAAATGTGTTAGGACAGCAAACCCCTAAAGAAACAGCTCTCACATCAGAACATGCATACATGCTGGAAAAATCCCTCAGAGAGCATGCATGTCTTAGCCACATACATTTCACTAGAAAACGAACACTATTCAGAGCAGCAGAACATAGAAATAAAGACTTTGGTCAAAGGCAGATTTTGACAAAAGAGCTCTTCACTCATTTTATTCATACTTCAAAACAGCTTATTCAATTAATAGCGAATGGTCACATCTGGCAATTTTGAAGGAACAGTTCACCCAAAAATGAAAATATACTCACCCTCAGGAGTTTGTTTCTTCGTCTGAACAGATTTGGAGGAATTTAGCAATACATCACTTGCTCACCAATGGATCCTCTGCAGTGAATGGGTGCAGTCAGAATGAGTTTAAACAGCTGATAAAAACATCACAATAATCCACAAGTAATCCACATGACTCCAGTCCATCAATTAATGTCTTGTGAATTGAAAAGCTGCTGTTTGTAGGAAATAAAAGTATTCTCAAAACCTAATGTTAAATAAAGTGCTGTTATTTATTTATTGCATTGTTAAAAATTGACAGCACTGCAAAATGTTGTGACAAAAGGGAAACATGGATAAACAAATCTTCTTATGCTCTCTTGGCAAAACTCTGGAAGACTCATCCTCATCCTTCTCAATATTACTCATCTGTGTGACATGAAGTAAATGGTGCCTAATTAATTATCTTAATGGACATCACAATTGGTTTGTGAACACACTGCTTCCTATGGTTAGGCATAACATTTATATTTCCCCAAGAAGTATGTTGCACTGGTAACACAACTTGTTATAATTTCAAAACAACTAAAGTGCTATAACACAAGTAGACCAGATATCTTTTAGCACACACTATCACAATTTCAACTCTAACTGATTAATTCCATCCTTCATTTACGATTCATACATGAAACATGTTTTATATACTACTATATAAAAACAACAAGTCTAAAATCTTTTTTTTTTCAAAATGTTTATTTTGGTTCTTTTATTTTATTTGGTTCATGTTTCTTCAGATGAAGTCCCAGTGCTTGGCAGTAAAAAGTGCGGTGACCTAGAAGTGCAAAGCAAATCACAATTCTGAAAACAAAATAACAAATTACAAACGCAAATGCAAGTCTAAAAAACAAAATAACAATTCAGAAAGCACAACAACAATTCAGAAAACATTATAACAAGTCAGAAAACACAATGACAAATTCGAAAACAAAATAACAAGTCAGAAAACACAACGACAAATCAGACAAACCGGAAAAGGTAGGTATAGTTTGAGACAGCGCCATTGGTTTGGGATTACTCACCGCTGACTGGACGAGACATCTGTCAATCAACGTTAAAATTATAATTTACACTCAATAAGTTATTATTGCATACTGTTTTATAATGTACTACAATACTGAAGTGCAGATAATTGCCACTATTTGCAACAAGTAGTATACTTGATAGTAGAAATCCTGCTATTTTAACATAGTGTAAATAGGTATTTGCACTTAGTGTAAATAGCATATTGCTAAAAATACTGCTATTTTCACTTAGTGTAAATAGAATCCATTGCTAATACGAGATTTGAAAAGGGAGGGGAAAAAAAGTTCGGCAAAAGGCGGGATCGAACCCGGATCGATCGCATCAAAAAGCCAAGGGCACGCACTTATCCATCTGCACCACTGGAGCTACTGAGTTATTACCACTTTTAACTAAATCTAAATAGACACCCCATATTTTTTATTCCAGAGTAAGGGCAATTCATACAATACATTTAAACTGAGCTACTTTAATACCATCTCCGAACTTTCTACCACGACTCTGCTGTTCTTCGGCTGGTTCTTCCCTGTATACGTTGATTGACAGATGTCTCGTCTAGTCAGCGGTGAGTAATCCCAAACCAATGGCGCTGTCTCAAACTATACCTACCTTTTCCGGTTTGTCTGATTTGTCATTGTGTTTTCTGACTTGTAAATTTGTTTTCGGATTTGTCGTTGTGTTTTCTGACTTGTTATTTTTTTTTCGTACTTGTCATTGTGTTTTCTGACTTGTTATAATGTTTTCTGAATTGTTGTTGTGCTTTCTGAATTGTTATTTTGTTTTTTAGACTTGCATTTGTGTTTGTAATTTTTTATTTTGTTTTCAGAATTGTGATTTGCTTTGCACTTCTCGGCCACCGTAAAAAAGTCTAATCAGAAGAATAAACTCTGCTGTATTTCTATTTAAAAGGACTCTGGTCCGCTAAGCATTGCCATGCATGCCGATAAATAGCAAGGGCTTCTTACACACACAAATCACAGCTCGCTGTACCTTCTCTTAATCACTTCATGCTTTCTGATAATCACAACAGCCTAGATTCACTAAACAGTGACTTTTTAGATCATCTCTAAGACAGACCAAGATGAGTGGGGGACTGGTATGAGTAAAAGTAAAATGCAAATGTATGCATTTGTATGTTTAAATTATAACTCAAATACATGAAATGATATCTGTGATACACAAATGAATAAATAATTGCCATAAGGATCTGATTTCTTCAAGAGCTGCGTAGAAGAGGCAGTCAAATCCTTTAGTCAGTTAAATCACACACTGTCAATAGTGCAAATAAAATAAAAGTGACTTCTCCAGAACCTACACAATCCATGTTATCGGTCTAAGCATGCATTTTGGTGAAGCCACAATCGTTATTCATCAGGCAGGCGCTGCTTTAAGACCTCCTCGATTAAAGAACTGTCATTTTCAATTAGAGCCCTTTCTATGCTGCCTCACAGGGGAGAGAGGTGTAAACAAAGGAAAGTTTCTAAACATCAATTCTGAGAGGCGCACTGACTGCAGTGTCCCAGAGAGAATGCTCTTGACTGCACTACTGGCTGAAGAATTAGCTTCTGGAGGACAAACTACTGAAAAAAAGGACAGACGGTGTTAATGTCTTTTTCCCCTTGGAATGAAAGTGATGTAGCCCCCACTAGGTGCTCAGAGATGAGACACTTTTAAATTTAAATAGCCCCTCACAGCCACCAGCTTCCTTAGCCTCGCTTAATTGATTGAGGATCGCCATTGGAGGAGAACAACCACATTTGCCACTATGTATTTGTGATTTAAATCTTTGGCATTGGCATATTTGCAAGAGAAACGCTGAATGATTTGCCTGTATATCAAACATTTGTTTGTTGACTGTATACTCAGACACAGCTGTACTGAAAAGTTATTTATTTTTCAATGTCAAGGATCCATAGATATAAGTCGAGGGACCCACATCCTAAAATATAAAGGCAGCTGAATGCATTAAGTGTGATATTATAAAGACATGTTGCTTCTAAAATTAATTGGCTTCAAATTGTCACTTCATTAAATCCAAAGAAAATTTATATAATATAATATAATATAATATATGGTAATCTTGTCAGTGTAACTTTATTATTTTTTTATTTTTTTATTTATTTTAAAGTTTTATATATTGCTAAAATTGAAACAAAAACAAGTGCTGTCCGAATAAAATAACTGTGAGTAATTTCATGATGACTACTTTTAGAACGTTAAATGAAACAGTAATAATATAAAATTGAGCAAATATGTTAAAAATGATTCTATTAAACATATTTAATTAATCATAACCCTATTTAACAGCCCTTAAATACTAATAGTGCTTTGTCATAGTAAAATAGTGAGTATCAATGACGCATCAGGCTTTTGAGAAAAGTTTATTCATACATCTCTCAATCATCATTGTATTGTATTGCATTGTATATTTTGTGATCATTGATATTTATATGCATTTTATGTAAGTAGTCTGCTATAAATCTCATTGATTTACATTACAAGCTATCAGAAATCCATCTTCCTTTTGCCAATATAAATATCAGCAACTGCACCAAATTGCATATTTTTGCTCAGTTCAGGCTTTGACAAATAGAGTATTTCAGAAAATTTCAATAATTTTCACTAATCTTTGTGATGCTTTTGTAAACAGTATTCAGTGGGTGATAGGAAATAATAGAAGTATGAATGTTGTTTGTTTTTTTTGTGTGTTTTTTTAGGAAAATCACATCTGTTATATAGATTACAGACATCTGCGATAGTTGTGAAGCACATCTCTAGTGGTAATAGAGATGCAACCCTCATTTCTGACGAGTCCTTTTAGCAAAACCATATATCCTATTCTATTAACATTTTGTTTGTACTCTGTTCCAGCTCACTTTGGGGCTTCGTTCTTATAGACTCAATAAATTACATGTACCAAGCATACTGACACTTTGGGATTGTAGTATCTTTGCGCCTCAAAGTATCAGACATTTCAGCAAGGCCAAGAGCAAAAATGTAAATGTAAGCTCAAGGTATTAACAAGGTAACGATTCAGTTTGCAATTTGCCAAAAATACATTTGTCTGAAGGTTTTGTTTTTTGGATCTAGTGACAAGCGTTAACTGTCTGGTAAAAAAAAAAAAAAAATTGACATATGAGTTTCTGAAACCATTTGCCTTATGTGGGAAAACTTAAAATAGGACGTAAAACGACCAGTAGTTTAAGGTTTTGTGTGTGGTTAGTGAAATGGGGAATAGAGTAATTCTAAAATGGTACATTATATGAGTGAAATAGTCTTGTGCTGCTATCAATATTAATTCTTAAGCAAATAAAAGGGCTGATGGCTGATGTATTCTCAGGCCTCTTTGACCATAAGCTGCACTCTGCCCTGATTTGCTTCCTAATTGGTTGTAATAAATCATTAACTCAAAAGCAAAACAAATCTAACAGCAACAAAACGAAAGAACACAAGAGAACTTCCCGATTGTTAGAGGAGGCAGCGAGGCAAGTGTTTAGCACAGTTCTCATTTGAAGTCGCTCTGCTATAGACGAGAGAGGCACTTAACACTGTGGCATTTATTATTGTGAGATGTGTATTTCTTGCTCTTGTTTGAACTGGGATTCACAAATCCAGCCTAAAAGCCTGTTTCAATTTATCAGTGGGAATGTTTTGAATAAACCAGCGCGCTTTCTTCTTCTCTTTCATAGAGGGACCTATTTGACAACCTGAGCGCCCTATGATAAACGAAAAACCTTTGACTTTTCTTTATGTTTTTCTTTCCCTTTTTTACCGTCATTCAAATAAGAAATACAATTACACTGGTCCGGACTTCTTTGGTGGGATTTTAAGTGCTGCCCTCCTTTACAGAATGACTTGAAATTCCCTTTTTTACCATCATTCAAATCAGAAATACAATTACACTGGTCCGGACTTCTTTGGTGGGATTTTGAGTGCCGCCCTCCTTTACAGAATGACTTGAAATAATGAGGAGGCTTTCTTTTATGATTAGATGTGGCTACACTGGCAACCTCAGCTCCCAGATAGACTCAAGAAGGCACTTAAATGAAAAGGCATCCTCTTCAATGCTTTCTGCATTGGCCCTGTGCTGCATTGTACATTCACCCTTAATCACAGAATATAGAGAAATCCTGCCCGCAAGAAGAAAGTGGCACGAGTGTTCATTACGTCACAGCTGTGCACCTGCTGCTGATTGTTTGTGTGGAGACTCAAGGATCTGGTCAATGGAGCCTATCAAAACAGCAGCATTCATCAGCAGCGTCACCGGCACATAAAGGTTATTTTTGATCATAATGTAACAAACATCTCTCTGATCAAGAGAAAGCATCTGTAATGCACAATGGAAAAGGCAGAGGGATGCACTGATGCCAATAAGCCGAATGGGAGGTTTTCTGAAGCTGTTAGTGGGATGCCTTGTGTACTTTTCACTACATGTCATATATCAATTATTTCTTAGCTTTACTTCAATAAAAGTCTATCGGGGAGAAAAGCAACTGTGCTTTTCCATGGCTGCTTTGATGGTCTTGTAAGGCACTGTAGCTCTGTACTTCCTGTGACTGTGCATCTCTACACATGTCTGTTTAGGGGCTGCCCTGTCTTCATTTCACCCAGCCAATTTTCTGATAAATTACTCTAACGAACTGAACACAGATCAGCCCAATTAAGCATCTAACTACTTGACAGACTTCTCGCTGAAGTGGTTCATACCACCAAAAGTGAGGTAGAGTGGGTGTTTATCTATAGCAATAGTGCAGAATCGACCCCATTTAAGAGAAAAGCAGCAAGGCTATTACACAGGATTGTTGTGATCATCCTTAGTCACAGGAAATGTCTTATCATGACTGTATACTTGAACAAAAAGCTTAATGACATTGCTGATGTTCCAGGAGTTTTTTTTTTTTTTACTTTTCATTATATGTAGGTCACATTAAAACAGCATTTAAAAATTTTTTACCATGCTGTAAGATGCATTTTTTAGTTTATAGATTGTTTCACCCTTGTCCCACATCAATCTTAAAATGTGAAAATTCATCATAAAAAAGCATTTTAAAAACAAATGCTAACTAAAACAATAAAAGAATATTCAATGTCGTTCCGATATACCGTATATCTGTATTTTAATGTTCAATATTTTATAGCAATGTTTGCACAAATGACAATGGACTTTAAATTAACTAATGATGATTAAATGTATCATCATTTCCACATCAAATAACATTTTTTTTTACTTAACTTTTTTAATTATTGTACTTACTGTCTTACTATTGTCTTAAATTAAGTAATCCTATTTTTTTTCATTAAAAAAATTCTCTGAACAATTAATTAAAAATTCAGTTTCAATATTTATATTTCAGTATTAATGCAATATTTCCTCAAACTGAATCATAAAATTGAGTTGTATTGTGTTATTTGTATGTATATTTCATGACCATAAAAAAAATTAATAAAGTTTTTTTTTTCTCAAAACTTTGTGTACTTATTTACCAAGAACAGGAATGTGCATCATATCCGAAATTAAATTTGAGAGTAAAATATATTAATTTAAATGTATTTAGAAATGTGAAAAGTAAATATCAATTGTAAACTAAATATTTTTACGTCCAGTCAAGTTGTAATTTTGTCAATTTGAAAATACATGCAAAAAATATATATTTAATTGTGTATATTTAGGATACATAAATTGCTAGCTGTTATTTAATTCCAAAAGTGTTTTAAATGCCGTTTGCACTGCTGTCATTTCCATCTCAAAATGTTAAACAATACATCATTTGAGATTTGGTGGAAATGAGACTGTGGTGGAAAAGTTCATGATGTTCCAATAAAACAAAAATGACAGAATTAATTCACTGTTGGACGCTCTTAGTAGACGAATTAAATATAGTATTGATAGTGAGAAAAGATAGAGAGTTTATTTTCTGTAAATCCACAGGCCCAAAAGTGCCCATTGTTGAAGAAACACCTCCTAATAATTATTACAGCTCATTTTCTCCAGTACACCTTGAAGTTTGGGCTAGTTTGAAGGGAAAAGGAATGAAGAGAGGCAGGGAAAGAACAGAAAGAGAGTTAGCAGGGAGCTGTTTAGGAGTCAGCAGGCGGATGAAGAGAAGAAGATGGCAGGCTATTTGAATACTGATATGGCCCACCGTTTCTCCTATTTCCATTAATCACATGCTCATCAAGGGCAAACAAGAGAAGCCACCGCCGCCCCATTCCATCCATGCCTGTCACCGCACGGTGACGGGCCGTTTTGGTGTGCACGTGTGTGTCTGTCTCAGGCCTGAGCTCAGCGACCTACACAATAAAGTGTGAGACTGCCCCTCTCTGTCACACCGGACAGGCGGTTCCGGGCTGAGACAAACTCTATTCCCTTACCGTAAACCATCCGAAAGTATCCTCTACCTGAGGACGCTGCTTTATACTGTGACATGGCCAAATTAACAGGCCGTTCATGTCACCTCTTCTGATGTCCCACCAGGAGGCCAGGAAATCAAGCTGTCACATCAGGCCAGTGAGACTGCACATCTCTTCAACGCTTCTCCATAATAGCCTGTGCCACAAACTAGACAGGCCACATTCTCCAGTTTATTCTGGGATGCTATCAGGTGTCTCATTATTGCTTCTTGCTGGTTCAAAGAGATTGTAAATTGGGTTCCTGTGGTGATGATTAGTGTGGCGTAGATTCCTTCACTAGATATTTTCTTTTAGCCGGCAATAGATCCCATTTTAAAGACATTCTAGGGGACAATTAGCAATCTAAAATTGGCCTTCTGTCTAAATGCTGATTAACCTTTCTAGTACCATGCCTTTGATTGCTCATAATGATTTATTATGAAGTACATACTCATTTACAGAGTTACAAATGTCATCTCAGGCAACTTTGACACAAGAGAGTTTAAGGGCATGACTAAGTTAAGATCATAAAACATCTCAAAAAGCACTTAAAAAAAGCTCCAGCATTCCCGTTTCTCTCTTTCGATAAAGATGACTGAAAGGTATAAGGACTTGCCTGGTCATAGCTGATTCATCGCTGTCAATTTACTCTTTATGAATGCATAAAAGTTATAGTTTCAGCCAAGCCCTGAGATAATGCACATAAAACTGAGACTAACTCTGCTGTAATAGTTGCCATAAACCAGTGAGAGAATCTTTTAACTTGCCTGCCATTTTCATGCTAATACTCATAAAGCTTACATGCACCTCGCCATTCAAGAAATGTCAAGACATTGCCTAAAACTGAAGGCAACTGATTTGCTGGCCAGAATGTCAAACAACTTAACAGACAGCAATCTAAAATCAGTACATTACACCAAATTCAAGTGAACTTGTTTAAAGTGAAGTATTTAATGAAAAAAAATTATTGGTGGAAATAGGCCCTGTCCAAAATGGCACTCTCAGGCCCTGTGGTCTACAAACATGATTGCATTAGTAATCATATGTATTTGTATGTGTAAACTGTGGTTCTGTGGTGTGCACATATTTGTATGTTTGAATAGACACTGAAAAGTAGTGACATCATATAAAATTATGGTTCATAAATGTTATGTATGAAAATACATAAAATGTGAAAACATTACCCATATAAATTCTTTAAGATTAATAGAATACTGAATTAATGGGCTGATTTTATTACTATTAATCAATGACTTTGTTGAATGGATGAAAAATTAATACAAATTAAAATATAATCAGCGTCATTACCTCAGAATCTTTCGACTGTTCAAACGGGTACTAGACTCTGAGGATTACAACACAGCAGCGCGCGCAGTGTCTCATTCCCTCCTTTCAGGGAATCGAGGTTACGTAAGTAACCGGAGACGTTCCCTATCAAGTTCGGTCTCTCGACACTGCGTAGTTTATGCTTGGGGTATAATCCCGTATAATCCCGCTGTGTTGTATTCCCCATACCAGGTGAGAAGAGTCTAATGAGCCAGACCTCGACAGACTTCGATAGAGCCGAGCCCGTTGACTACTCCATTGGGCACTCAGGGGAAAACAAATGCCCTCCAGCTCGAGCCGAGCAGGACTAAGCACAGTAATATAAGCATACCACTACACATAGACTGGCCGCAGCGCTGCTGGAGCCACGTACATATGCAGCATATACCACTTGATACATAAGAAAAAACAGCTCACTTACCGCGGTCGACAACCTCTCGAATGCATGTAGAGAGTCGCTGACTATAATATACCATTTTAGGCATGCCTTGGGTCCACTGGACCTAGTCAAAACCACCCTGATCGACTGGGGGCGTGGCCAGTTGCAGGCAGCAAACAATACCAAGCTGTAGATACATCACTGCACAGACAGAACGAGCGGTGTGAATGACGGAATCTCCAGGTTGTAAAATCTGGCAAAGGTGTCCTGTGAAGACCATCCTGCTGCCAGACAAATATCCTGAATCGACAAACCTTTTGCCCAGGCCCACAACGAAGCCATTTTACTCATGGAGTGGGCGTGTACTCCCCACGGACAGGCCTCATTCTTGGAAGCATACGCCAACACGATCGCTTCCACAATCCAATGTGACAGCCTCTGTTTTGACACAGGCAGTCCTTTGGTACGGCCACCGAAACATATTGTCACGAATCTGGTCTACGAACTTCCGTTCATTCACCACCAGAGGTCACCCGCTCACTACATGGACTCTCACACTACACAGACTCTATACCCTGGACTACATTTCCCATCATCCATTGCAGTGATTGCACACAGCTGTAACCAATCACACGCTCACCTGAAAGCTATTACACACACTATATAACACCCACCCAGATCCTGCTCAAGTTGCCGAGTATTGTCTAGCGTTTTTCACTCACCAAGTGTTAGCTACTTTACCAAGCCATTCCGTGTTAATTTCCTGTTTGGTCTCTAGTATTGTTTTGCGTTTTCCACTCTCCTAATGTTAGCTGCTATACGGAGCCAGTTTATTGTCATTGTTTTGCCTTTTTCCTAGTTCCTAGTTTAGTTTAGTCTAGTCTTGCCTTGCCTGTTTTTCCCATGTATATGTCTCTGCCTTTGATTTTGGATTGCCCTGTCGTCTTGCCGTTTGGAATCTGTTTGCCCCTGCCTGGACCATTATCGTGTCTAGCCCTCTGGATGTCGTTTGCTGATCGGAGATCCTCGTCTGCTCTTGGATTATTCTTGTGTCTTGCCTGTAACATACCTGTTTGCCATTGTTTGACCCTGCCTGTGTTCTGACCATGTTTATAAATAAAAGCATGCACATGGATCCTCACGCCTCACGTCTCATCGGCTCCGTTACAGAATACTCGGCCACACAAGGATCCAGCAGCTTTTCAGAGGAACATTGGCCAGGTATGGACACAGCACTTATATTATTAGCTCTTAAACAAGGCCCGCGTTCGCTGGAGAACTATATTCAAGAGTATCTAGCCATTGCCTATTACTCTGATTTACCGGACTGTTTGTTGATAGAGTGTTTTTGTGATGGCGTTAATCAACCGCTGAGGTCCAAGCTTAGGGTCTGCGTTCATCACTCTGTCACTTTATGGACTATGCTTTGTTGGCTGTTGGTTCAACGTTCACTGTGGGTGTTGCGGAGGAACGCGACCTCGCACTCACTCGTGTAATGGCGGCCACACTAGAGCACACTCACAAAATGGCGGACACGACAGTACCCCGTTATGTCACAGCTGCCAATCCTGAATCAAGTCAAGTCACAGTTGATCGTCATGAGTCAA
>NW_015547685.1:1589850-1598471 GCF_001515605.1 Sinocyclocheilus anshuiensis
CACAACAGCACCCCGTTATGTCACAGCTGCCAATCCTGAATCAAGTCAAGTCACAGTTGATCGTCATGAGTCAATTCAAGTCACAATTGATGGTCATGAGCCAAGTCAAGTCACCGCTGATCCTCCAGAGTCACGTCACATCACAGCTGATCATCCAGAGTCTTGTCACATCACAGCTGATCATCCAGAGTCACGTCACATCACAGCTAATCATCCAGAGTCACGTCACATCACAGCTGATCATCCAGAGTCACGTCACATCACAGCATTAAAGCAGTCCTGCCTCTACATCCTATGTGTCACGAATCCGGTCTATGAACTTACACCACCACAGATCTGCCCGAGGTGGCGACGTCCACTGTGATGTCTCCAGAGGAGGCGGCTGACGCTGCAGAATCTCTTGGGGTAGTGACGCTCGCTGCTGTGTTCTCCGAGGCGATGGCACTCGCTACAGCTTCTCCAGAGGTGGCGGCACATGCTGCATAACCTCCCGAAGCGGCGGTGCTCGCTTCAGCTCCTTGTACGGTGGTGGCGCCCAGCAATGCACTTTCAGCCTGTCATGTCGTGGTCGAAGGAACCGTTGATGAACGCTGTACCTGTCCTGTTAAAGAGAATATTAATGAACTTTCTCTATTTCCTGATGGTACTGCTGTAGAACCTCCAGAGGTGGTGGCATCCGCTGCAGAACCTCCAGAGGGGTCAGTGGTATTCACTCATCACTCAGTTGTCACCAGGGAAACTGTTAATGAACTTCTTATGTTCCCTGCCCCGGTCCTTGAGACTGTATATGCTCTCTCTGTTTTCTGTGTCTCAGTTTTTCCTAGGCTCCAATCTCTGCTGTGGGTTCCTGATCAGCCTGTTCCGTCATGGTGCTCTTCTGTTCCGCCCTGGTGAGCTCCTGCTCTGTATGCCAGCTAAGGAGAATGTTAATGAACTCTTTGCCTGTCCTGTCACAGCTATGGAGGCCATCTGCGAATCCTCGTCCTGTTCTGTTCTGGCCAAGGAGGCTGTCTGTGAACTCTCTGCCTGTCCTGTCACCGCCTCACGTCTCATCGGCTCCGTTACACATATAAACAACTGCTCCGCCAATCTGAAATGACCGGTCTTCTCCAGATAAACTAGCAGTCCAGCATCCAGCATCCAAGCAGTCCTGCAGAAACGATAGAATGACAGACACATCACATCTGGCTGGGTCTTCATCTCTCATCCTACACCATCTGCCCGTCCTGTCACGGCTATGGAGGCCGTTTGTAAACTCTCTGCCTGTCCTGTCACGGCTATGGAGGCCATCTGTGAACTCTCTGCTCCAGATAAACTAGCAGTCCAGCATCCAGCATCCAAGCAGTCCTGCAGAAACGATAGAATGACAGACACATCACATCTGGCTGGGTCTTCATCTCTCATCCTACACCATGAAGCGAAAACTTTCCATTTCAGACTATACAGACGTCTGGTAGATGGAGCTCTCGCTTCTGCAATTTTATCTAAAACTCGCTGAGATACGTTTAGCGTCTGTCCTCCGTGCTGATCTGCCAAACATGCAGGTTCCATAGCTCCGGCCTGGGGTGCCACACCAAGCCCCTTTGCCTGAGATAAGAGAACTCTCCGCAATGGAATCGGCCACGGGGGAACCGTTAAAAGCTCCATCAACTCGGGAAACCACGGCTGGTTGGGCCACTTCGGCGTGACCAGAAGCATTGTTTCCCTTTCCTCTCTGATTTTGTGCAGCACTAGCGGTATAATCTTCACTGGGGGAAAAGCATATTTGCGCTTCTTGGGCCAGCGACTCGAGAGAGCATCCCCCTCCAGGGGCACGTTCGTCAGCGAGAAGAACAGCCGCCAATGCACGTTCTCCTCTGAGGCAAACAAGTCGATCTCCGCTTCTCCGAACAGGCTCCAAATCAACTGAATAGTCTTCGGGTGCAGCCTCCATTCCCCGTGGACTGGGCCACCCCTGGACAGCATGTTCGCACTGCAGTTCTGACTGCCGGGAACATGTACTGCTCGAATCAGCAGAAGGTTTATGTCCGCCCAAAGGAGGAAATGCTCCGCCAGCCTTTGAAGTGAGCATGAACGAATACCTCCCTGATGGTTGATATAGGATACTACCATCATGTTGTCTGTCCGAACCAGGGCGTTTTGATCCTTTATCAGTGGAAGAAAGCCCTGCAAAGCTAAAAATACTGCCTTCAATTCTAGGCAGTTTATATGCCACTTTGCTTGCGCACTCGTCCAAGTGCCATAAGCCGGTCTGCCGTCGCAAAGGGCTCCCCAGTCGGTCAATGATGCGTCCGTAGTGACAATTTTTCTGCTGACCATCAAGACCCCCTGGTCGAACATCTTCGTGTTGAACCAGGGGGCTAGTGTCTGCATGCATCTGCGGGTCACCAAGACACGCAACTGACCATTCTTCCACGCTTTGCTTGGCACCCGGGATTTCAGCCATAGCTAAAGTGGTCTCATATGCAGAAGCCCGAGCTGATATACCACAGCTGCTGCTGCCATACGCTCTAACAGTCTCTGAAAGCATTTCAGAATCACCACTCTCCCCGGTTTGAACGAGGTGAAAGCGCTGACCAAAGACTGTATTCGCTCTTGAGAGAGACGCGCTCTCATTGATCGCGAGTCCAAATCCATTCCCAAGAACGTGATGGTCTGCGTGGGGCAAAGCTTGCTCTTCTGCCCATTGATCCTCAGTCCTAGATTCTTCAGATGTTCTAGAAGTTGGCATCTGTGGTTTTCCAGTGTATCCCACGACTGAGCTATAACGAGCCAGTCGTCCAGATAATTCAGAATGCGAATTCCACTCTGCCTGAGAGGGGAAAGCGCTGCATTTATACACTTCGTATAAGTTCTCAGAGCCAACCCGAATGGGAGAACTTTGAACTGATAAGCTCTGTCCTCGAACGCGAATCTCAGAAAGCGTCTGAGACGAGGGGCTATTTGGATGTGAAAATAGGTGTCTCTTAAGTCCACCGGGATAAACCAGTCCCCGGGCTGAATGTCCGCGAGGATCTGTTTCACTGTTATCATCTTGAACGAGCGCGACGGGGAAGTTGTGGCCTAATGGTTAGAGAGTTGGACTCGAAACCCAAGGTTGCGGGTTCGAGTCTCGTACTGGCAGGGATTGTAGGTGGGGGGAGTGAATGTACAGCGCTCTCTTCCACCTTCAATACCATGACTGAGGCGCCCTTGAGCAAGGCACCGAACCCCCAACTGCTCCCCGGGCGCCGCAGCAAAAAATGGCTGCCCACTGCTCCGGGTGTGTGTGTGTTCACTGCTGTGTGTGTGCACTTTGGATGGGATAAATGCAGAGCACTAATTCCGAGTATGGGTCACCATACTTGGCCACATGTCACGTCACTTTCACTTTCACTTTGCTAGCGCGTGGTTCAGCGGTCTCAAATCCAGAATAGGGTGAAGACCCCCGTCCTTCTTGGGGACTAGGAAGTAGTAAAGACCACATTCCATATTCTCTGGGGGAACTGCTTCTATTGCCTGTTTTGCCAAGAGAGAGCGAATCTCAGCTCGCAAAACCGGTGCATCTCTGTCCTGCACATCTGTCATCATCACGCCGCTGAAGCGGGGTGGTCTGTGTGCAAACTGAAGCGTATACCTGCTCGAGACCGTGTTCAGCACCCATACTGACACTCCTGGAAGCACGCGCCACACGTCCGTATAGTGAGAGAGGGGTTGAAGCACCTTGTGACATGTCTGGGACGGCTCGCTGCATGATGACGGGGAGCCGCCCACCACCTGAGGGGCATCGTTGATGTCTTCTGCACTGACTGGTCCACCGGCATGAGCCGGGGGAAGACTTGTGCTTAGACTGAGAGAGCGCGCGGGGCTTACGCCCTGCAGAGCGCCATTCGAAAATGGGTCTCTGCTTATAATGCGCGATTGGGAACAATTGTGAGGGGGAAAATATTTATTTTGCTGAACAGTGAAACACAGCAAGACGAACTCTCTTGCAAAGCAGCTCGTCGTCCATTTCTCCGGGCAGCCGCTTCCCCCTCAGACCACCCCCTTCAGGAACGCTGCTGTGAATCTGGCACAACACTCGAGGGATGGGGCCTCATCTTCTTTGGGTACCGGAACTGCCTCACCTTCGGTCTCACGGCTGGCTCCGGATCCACCCTCGCTCTTTCCGAGGAAGAAGTAGGTGGCGGCTTTTCGCATCACTTCGAATGCTGCAAAGAAGAATATCTGGAGCGCGGCGGAGGTGCAGCGGATGGATCTCTCTTCGGCAGGAAGTGGTTCATTGCCTTAGACTGTTTCTGGGCCCCCAGAAACTTCTCAGAAAATGAGCCCACAGCCTCACCAAACAGCCCAGCGGAGATATGGGCGCATCCAACAGCTGAGCCTTCTCCGACTCCCTCATGTCTGTCAACGTGAGCCAAAGATGCCGCTGCAGCATGACGAAACTGCCCATACAGTGGCCGATTCCCTGGGCCGTCTTCTTTGTGGCTCTGAGCGCCAAGTCAGTGGCCGAATGCAGCTTTTTGAAGGCGGCGGAGTCCGGTCCCTCCTCATCCAACGCTTGCAGCATTTTGCCTTGAAAAGCCTAGAGAACAGCCATAGCGTGGATCGCAGACGCTGCTTGGCCGGCTGCCATATAAGCCTTATCCGCGATGTGGCTCATGGTGCGGCACGGCTTCGATGGAAGCGATGGCGCAGATTTCCACCCACGTGCGGACGAACAAAGATGTGTCTGGCGGTCTGGCGGCCCGACTGTCCAACCTGTTCTTGGCTGGTTGCTCGGGGGGCGACCAATCAAGACCCAAATCCTGTACAGCCTCCGACAGGATTTTCACCAATTCTTCATCAATTTGAGCCGGGGCCTCACGCACCTCATTGTGGGAGGCCTCCCGACTCCACGCAGGCTGACCAGTCACCCGAACAAGAGGCTGCAGTCGACATTACGTCGTCGTCCACTTCATCCTCTGCCACACCAAACGAGACCAGGTCCCGTGCGTCATCTGAGGGGCAGAAGCTGGCTCAGTGTAAAAAACGGGTGGCTCTCTTGAGCGATAAGCATGCAGGAACTGAGTCGACATGCGTTCATCAGAGAGGCCTACTGCACGTGGCTGCCTCGGCCTTACCTCCCGTGGCTCGACGGCGACGGGGGAGCGGAGGGAAGGTATTAGCCGGCGCGCAGTTCAGGATCACAGAAATCCAGGCACGAAGGGCTTTGACTGTCATCTCTTCACAGTCAGGCCCATCCAGCGCGGCCTCTGCGTGGGCCCGGCCCAGACAGAAGACAAACGCGTTGTGTGTGTCAGGGAGCTCAATCGGGCCCCCGCATGCACAACACTCCTTAAGGGATCCTGTCTTCTTGCCGAATCGCCAAAGGGGAACTTGAAGCGAACGGTGTCCTCTTAGGCCGTTGTCAACAGGGAGAAGAAATAGTGATGAGTAGAAGTCTTCGATGCTTGCTTCGTGAAGGAGAAAGATTCTGAGGTAATGACGCTGAGCGCCTAAAATTGAAGAACTAAAATTAAATTAAAATAAAAAATAAAATAATAAATATTTTTCTAACTTTTTTTTATATAAATATTTGTATTGTATTTATTCTGCGATAACAGCTGGCTGGGTGTAAATGATCCCACTTAAAGCTTCACCATGTAACTTTTGCTCACGGTTCCCCCATGTGGTTGATAAGCGCAATTGTCTGTTACTAGTGATGTAAATACTATCGCTGTATAAACTTGCCCGTGGGTAGTGCAATACACGTGAATTTGTTGACTAAGCTGACGGAACCGGCGAATGGAGAAACCTTGTTGGGAAACCATGTCCAACGACCAGGTAATGTAGCCCGTGTTACACTATGTTCTACAAATATCATTACATATTTTTATTTATTGTTACTCCAGTATTGAAAACTGCAATGACAAACAGAACGGTAGTATGTTTGCCTAGTTTTTTTTGCTCGCATTGTTTGTAGCATTGCTTGCAAAGGGTGTAATTTGTATAATAGAATAAAATGTTGTACATAATAGCCTACATCGGACATTGTCATAAGTTTATAATGCTGTAAAGTAACAGAGCCTCTTTATTTGAATAACCGTTCAGACATGAAGTAGACTAGGGAATTAGTTTTTGGATCTTGGGTGTCGAAACAGACATGGTACACTCTAGGTTACAGACTTGTAAGCCCGTCCGATATTGATTCGTGTTCGGGCTTGTGTCCGATCACTCTCTCTCTTTCTTTTCTTCGCTTCCTCCGACAAATCCCTTTTTGGTTTCTTTGCTGGTTCTGCCATGGCGTTGGTTTTGAGACTTGCATATTAGATCATTTCGTCTTATAGTTAGCTGTTGGCTAACTCCACCCAGGCTACGAGTAAAATATGTAATGTATGCCGTAAAGCAGGTCGCACTCTTCCACTGGCAGGGGATGGGCGGGGCTGTGTGTACCAACCCGAACACGAAACTTACACCCGAGTGTGGTTCTAGCGCCAAGGAGGCTGCTCAGGTAGCAGCAGCAGTAGAATTCATCTGGTTAAGAGGTGTTCTACCACTGAAATAATTTTAGAGACATTATTTTAAGGTCGACATAGTGTTGCTTTAATAAGTAAATCATTAGACACAAATTTTTATTATATAACGCACTAATACACCTCAGAATGTTGCGACTGAAGGATCAGAATCAAGGATTCCAGTGAGCCGTGTAATAATACGAAAATAACACTGTATATTATAAAGAATTGTCAATATTTTCACATTTATATACCCTTACAAATAAAGGTTCCAACAGGAGGGTTTCACAATGATGCCATAGAAAAAACATTTTTGGTTCCCCAAAGAAACTTTCAGTGAACAGTTCTTAAAAGATTTTTTTTTTCTTAGCGTGAAGAACCTTTTTCCACTATAAAGAATCTTTTGTGCATCTGAAAAATTCCATCAGTGTTAAAGGTTCTTCTTCATGGAACCATAGATGCCAATAAAAAAACTTTATTTTTAAGAGTATAAAACTATACGTACATATAGTAAGTGCTTTTATGTATTAATGCATAAGGGATTCTTCATCTGTATTTAAAAGCGTCCAGCAGTGCAGCGATTGTGGATGCATATACTGTATGTTTTAGAATAAATCCAAAGGTACACATATAAATAGTTACAATAGTTGCATATTGCTGCAATAGTTGCAGACTGTTGTGGAGTCTGCACCAATGTAGGTTTGTATGTAGATACCCTACAGCCTTGTGTGTGAGAGAAGGGCACAAGAATGCACATTTTTCAGCTTTCACACACAGCTTAATTTTTGCTTTGGAGAAGGCTAACGTTTTCACCCATAAATCCTTTGAGTACATAGCAAACGACTGGAATTTAGTGACGTGACATGTGGCCAAGTATGGTGACCGATACTCGGAATTAGTGCTCTGCATTTATCCCATCCAAAGTGCACACACACAGCAGTGAACACACACCCGGAGCAGTGGGCAGCCATTTTGCGGCGCCCAGTGAGCAGTAGGGGGTTCGGTGCCTTGCTCAAGGGCACCTCAGTCGTGGTATTGAAGGTGGAAGAGAGCGCTGTACATTCACTCCCCCCACCTACAATCCCTGCCAGTACGAGACTCGAACCCGCAACCTTTGGGTTATGAGTCCGACTCTCTAACCATTAGGCCACGACTTCCCCCATCCTTTTCCAATTTACCATCCTTTGTGTCATTTGAGACCATGTGGTTTACACTAACATCAGCGTTAAAGTGAAAATGATGTGTTGGGATTGAATGTGTCACAATATTAGAGATGAAGACCCTCTATCTGTTTTTTCTTTAACGGCACCTTCCAAAGCAGACATAACTCATTCATTCCCCCGATTCTCCTCAGTCTCCTAGGTTATGGCAGGGGGTAATAAAGTTATAATGACTGAACAACCCCGAACACATTTTATCTCAGCACGTTCAGCGTTGTCTGTGAAGGATTCGGCTATTAGACCGAATGACAAGCCCTCCCGTGACTCCTCTCCTCTGATTTATTGACACAAATCTAAACTTTTACGCCACTCTCGCAGCCCCACACTTTTAAATACCCAAAGATGACAGAAAGGGATTCTTCATCTGTATTTAAAAGCATCCAGCAGTGCAGCGCTTTTACTTTGGGGATGGTATCAGGGCAATGTTGAAGTACGATGTCCTGGTAAGTACGAAGGGGATTGATGGGGTGGAATGACTTCCCTGAGCACTAGGTGATGGATGAGAAGGGGGCTAGGCTGACAGATGATCTAACAGGTGTTCATAACCAGTTTGTAAGAGCTTTTTATTTATGAGGGGCCACAGACAGCCCTGCTGTGGAGCAGCCACACCAGCTGCAGTCGCAGGCACCTCAGAGGCCAGATGCAGCGTTAGCCACCCTCAAATTCTGTCCAGAATCGCAATTAGTCAATCATTTGCCAGGAGGGGTCACATGGGTGCCAGATGACGAGGAGGGAGGGTTGGAATGGTTGGAGCGGTGGCATGCTGTCTGTTAATAATCAAAGGCGTGCAATGATGCCTATGGCAGATTGCAGCCCCATGACACAAAGAACTAATGCCATTGGGTCTGGAGCATATTGTCTCAATATGAATACTAAAGAGAAACAAAATCTTTAGAAGCACCTTTTTTTTTTTTTGTATGATCTC
>NW_015547685.1:1598816-1625770 GCF_001515605.1 Sinocyclocheilus anshuiensis
GAATACTAAAGAGAAACAAAATCTTTAGAAGCACCTTTTTTTTTTTTGTATGATCTCAGGCTTGCTGCATTCTAACTAATCTTACGTTAACTCAAATGACCTGTTTTGGTCTCAGAATTTTTTTTTTTTTTAAATATACACTATTATTCAAATGTTTGGGGTCATTTTAAAAATAAACATTTTATTCAGCAATGACGCATTAAATTAATAAATTAATCAAAAGTGACAGCAAATACAGGTATGTTATAAAAATATTTATATTTCAAATAAATGCTGTTCTATTGAATTTTATATTTATATACAGTATATATACTGTATATAAAAACCTGAAAAAAAGTATCATAATTTTGATGGAAATATTAAGCAACAACTGTTTTCAATATGATAATAATAAATGTTTCCTGAGCATCAAAACAGCATATTATTAGAATGAATTCTGAAAGATCATGTGACACTTAAGACACTGGCTGCTGAAAATTCAGCTTTACCCTCACAGGAATGAATTACATTTGAAAATATATTCAAATAGAAAGCACTTATTTTAAACTGTAATAATATTTAACCATATTACAGTTTTTCGCAATATAACTGAAGTCACTGAATATGAATGAGTTCTCTTCAAAGATGTTAAATGCTATAAACAAATAAAATATCCTTCTTCAAATAAAACAGGTAGCTGGATTAGAACTAAAACAATGAACAATTTATAGGATTTGTTCAAGTCACAATTTTCACAGAATACACTGAAAAGAGAAAACAGACACCCACACAGATATTAAGAAGGGACTCCAAAACATTTCAAATCCCGTAATTAGCCACTATTATAGAGAGTGAGGAAAAACTGAATTTTTAAACAAATAAATGCAGCCTTTGTGAGCATAAGCAACTACTTTCAAAAGCATAAAAAAAAATCTTATACTGACCCCAAACTTAAAACTTAAAGTTATAAGTGTACTTCTTAAACATAATAAGTGTGAGGTTGATACTTGTGACTTTATCTCATGAGAAATTTCACATATGAGAATTTCAATGTGATTTCTTCCATTAAGTATACTGCAGTTGAAATGGCAATTTATAGATATAATTGCAATTTATAGATAGATTGTAAATAAATGCTACAAAATGCTACAAATTTTCACACAATGAAATTCTCTGATACAGTTTACTTTTTACTGCTTTCAAGAAACATTGTCTACTACAGAGACATTGTCACTAGAATACATTACTGAATACACTAAAGAACAGTCACTTTTTTAAAAGTCGACGTGGTCAATCAGGGATTCATCTTCAAAAATATCTTCCTGCTTGGTTTTGATTTGGTCAGAGGAACAGGAGAAGAAAGTCCATTTCAAAATTATTAACCCCAAACATTGAACAGTCATGTTAAACCTCACAGAACATAAGAGTTAAAGGGGTGGTTCATTGCGATTTCACTTTTTTAACGTTAGTTAGTGTCTAATGTTGCTGTTTGAGCATAAACAATATCTGCAAAGTTACAAAGCTGAAAGTTCAATGCAAACGGAGATATCGTAATTATACACTTATTTTCACATAGCTATGAGAAGCGTTAAACAAGGGTTAAAGTATGCAGTTGCCGTACTGTATTAAAGCTTTAATCAGGATAAAGCTGTATATTAAAAGCTAACATAAGCAGTAGCATTTACAAATAACAGCGTATCTAAAAGTATGAGACAACAACAAACAAAAAACATAGGCCTACCATTAAAAGCCATGCTTGCACAGGTTCTGCACTGATCCTCTTCAATAATATCCACTGCTTCTCAATCGTGCTCAAACTGATAAGCGATATTAACGATGAAGTTGTTTACAATACAACCGGAGCACATGCCGCCGAGGTGAGGGGCGGGACGTTTAGCGCTAGAGGCGGTTTAGCCAATCACAACACACTGGGCTAGCTAACCAATCAGAGCCCATCGCCTATTTCTGAGGGAGGGGCTTCATAAAAGAAGGAAATGATGTGGAATAAAGGTAAATTATGTGAAAAATAATGTGTTTTTTAAAAAACGAAGCATTAACACATGTTAGACTGCACCCCATAAACACAATCAAGCCTAGAAAAAACCCAGTGAACCACCCCTTTAAAGAAGAAATTATCACCAGTATATGATAACTTCCTGAGATCACATTCTCAGTTTCATATTGCAGAGGAAAGAACCCCTTGCAATCCCTCCACAGCTGTGCTGCAGGTACTGTGTGTGGATATTCATGAAGCTCTAATGCATAGCACAGGAAAATGGATGACTGCACTGCCTGTGGTGACATGTTTGTTCTATAAACCATAGCCTGGAGGTGAGGGAGCGGAGGAGAGAGGGTGTCATGGCCGTGATGAATGGCCAGCTGTTAACATCTTCACTCTTGACCTCTGAAACGTTTGAATAAGCAGTGCATTAAAATGGAGATCTCTGGACCGCTTTTGTTTGTTGAGTAAAAGCATCCATGTTCAGAAGACACACAGCAGCGCTGGTAATTGAGATGCCGAGGAAAGCAGTGAAGAATATTATACAGAGCTATTTTTATTATTATTATGAGGTGAATCGTGATGATATTGTTGAATGCAATAGAAAATTTGTTCTTCCACAAACTTTCATATGTATATGTCCTCTTCGGGGCCGGATTAGTGCATGTGTTTACCAGGCACGTGCACAGGACACTAGAACAGAGGGGGTCAGAGCTGAAATATCGCTCCTGCTGGATTTCAACCGAGGGCGAAACACGATTTCATACAATGAGGAAACGCGATTCTGGTCTGTGCCCAGGGTACCACCGCACCATAATCCAGCTCTGGTCCTCTTATGCTTAGCTTGCCTCATAAATGTTTGTAACAGGATATGCTGCAAGTATTTTAAAATGCAGACTGAATCCAAACAACTATATAGTCCTATATATTAAAAAGAATAGCCTACTAAGCAATCAAAAAACGTAGTAACATCTCATTTTTTAACAATTTATTGGTAACACTTTACAATAAGGTTCATTAGTAAACATTAGTTAACTACTTTAGTTAACATGAACTAAGCATGAACAATACTTCTTTTTTAATCTTAGTTAATGTTAATTTCAACATTTACAAATGCATTATTAAAATCAAAATTTGTGCTTGTTAACATTAGTTATTGCACTGTGAATTAACACGAACTAACAATGATCAACTGTATTTTCATTAACTAACATTAACAAAGATTAATAAATACTGTAATAAATGTATTGTTCATTGTTTGTTCATGTTAGTTAATACATTAACTAACATTAACTAATGGAACCTTATTGTAAAGTGTTTTATTGTTTTAAAATACTATTGACAAAACTCCTAACATGCATTCAGTTCACGTTGGTTTGTATAACACTTTTTACAATGTACATCCTTTCAAAGCAGCTTTACAAAAAAAAAAAAAAAATCTGTAACTACACCTCATAATATGACCAACCAATCAGTAACTACACTAATTTGAATAAGTTGTCCGATTCACTTAAAACAACTGACTCAATTGAGTCATTTCTTGTTGTGCTGTATGTGTTTGATTAACTAAAAGATTCAGCTCGTTAGAATCATTCGTTCTAGAAAAAGAGAGTTTGCACTGTCTGTCTGCGCTATAGACTGTAGTCAGTAGTGTTGCGCCACCACTGAATAGTACAGTATTTTAATATGGTGTAAAGATAATTTTAGTACGGTGTTGGGTCTACATTGGCCAAAAAAATGTGTGTGTGTGTGTGTGTGTGTGTGTGTGTGTGTTAAAATAAACACTCATAAATAAATGTTTAACACTTACCATTTACAGTATATTGGAAATTAACATAATTAAGTCACTCAATATGAATTAACATCAAAAATGTTATATGCTATAAACAAATAAACATCCTTCTTTAAAAAACAGGTAGCTGGATTAGAACTAAAACAATAAACAAATTATAGGATTCGCAATGTTCACGGAATACACTGAAAAGGGAAAACACACACACAGATATTAAGAAGGGATTCCAAAACATTGCAAATCCCATAATTAGCGGCTATTATAGAGAGTGAGGAAAAAACCTGCCAGTCTATTATAGCAGCTGACTGAAAAGCCATTTAGGATGGACCACCACCCACTTGTCAATCGTCCCTATTCATCCAAATCCCAGAGGGCTAGAGCGGGACTATGCGAGGCCAATGAGGAAGATGGAGTGCTCCTGTAGCCGCCCCCATGCTGTCCTTCAGCGGCAGGGCTGGAGTCTTCAGCTTGGTGTTTCTCAGCAACACCACATGGGGGGTGAATAAAGCCACATGGTCTATTGAAGGCACTAACAAGTGCCAAGCAGGGCCCTGACCCACAACAACCCTTTCCACTGTCTAGGCCATCCCCACTGCCCTGGGAAAGCCACGTGTCTGAATTGGAGCCATCTGCCTCAATTTGCCTAACATATTTGGCCACAAAGGCTGACCAGTTATCCCTTACAAAAGGGCTACAATAGGCCATCTTCAAACATGCAGAGGAGCCTGTAAATGCATTGGGCTCTATTCACCTGCACAGACCAACTGGACAGTGTGTCTCATGTCTGACGATCAGAACACACATCCTGTCACCAACATCTTGGCAGAGTCTCAAGAGACGTGGATAATTACCATCAACAGAAGAAAGGGAGTTTATCACTAGACACTTAAAATCCCTTTCTCCCTCAGGCTAAATCAGGATTAAATGAGTAATATGCTCTGGGGCCTCCCCTTCTGACACTGTTTTTTTTAATCCGCTCTGTGTCAAAAGCGTCTGTTAGAGAAAAACACATATAATGTGTGAACAATTCTATCCCTGGGAGTATTAACAAAGCATTTGCATGAGGGAATCATGATTAGAAATAAATATCAATTAACTATATATATATTAGATTTTATTTCATAGTTGTATATTATATTATATTTATTTAATAATTCGTTATTTATTAGTTAAATATTATACAAATATATATGTAATAGTTAGATGTTATTTCTTAATAAATCTTTAATAGCTATATTTTTATTTAATAATTAAGCTTAATATTAGAATATAGGCTTAATAATATGATTAAATAATACGTTACAGACCTGATTTGCTATGATGTTCTGAGCTATGTCTCATCTCTTAGTATATCATCTAACAGCAGGTAATGGCAATTGCTGTATTGTTAGAAAAATAATAACTCAGCACCTTAATTCTCTCAACATTTAGTCTGAAAATTCATGGTGACCAGCAGCTGAGAAGGGAGAGTCATTCAGGCTTGCTCTCTTTTGACATGGAGTCCTCAATTAAAGTCTGCTGAAGCAGACACAATCCTATTAGGGAGCACTGAGTGAGAAAAGAGGGCTGGCCCCTCCATTTGTGCTGCCATAATAATTATCACAGAGTTGGTAAATTGCATGGAGGCCCCACACAGATAGTAAATAGGTTGGAGAAAAATGATGTGGTTTTACCACAAAAAAACAGCAGGATAACCCACATTAGAATCATATTGAAGATGTGTTTCGTAAGATACCACAAGCTGAAACAAGAATGATCTTGCTGCATACTGCTTCTGATAAAAGGGTGAAATATGAGGGGAAATGTGTTACAGAGCAACAAATCACACATTAAAATATTAATATAAACAACAATGGTTTTGAGGAGTGCTGTCAAATAGTGGTAAAATACATGGATGAAGAAAAATATTAGATCAACACTTAAAGCACTTAAGGTTGTACTTTATTTCAAATAATAATGATGAATAATAATAATAAACTGCAAAAAAAATAAAAATAAAAAAAAAAGATAAAAATAGAAAAAAATAAAATAAATAAATAAAAAAGATTTTCTTACTCAGTATATTTGTCTTGTTTTCCAGTATAAATATCTAAACATTTTTAAATCAAGATACAATTATTTGAAAGGCAACATGACTTAAGATATTAAGACTTATTTTCTATTTTCTGAATGAAAAAAATAAAAAAAAATTAAAAATGTTTATATATTTGTACTTGAAAACAAGACAAATATACTGAGAATTTTTTTTTTAAATGCATAGCAGTATATATAACAACAACAACAATGCTATAATGTTAATTAAAATGTTAAAACAATATAATAACAAATAATTAACTTATTGATCATTGTTAAAACAAATATTAGTTAAGTACCATTCTTGCACTTCAAGGTATATTTCCTGACAAAACTGTTTTGTTCCTATGCAACAAAAATAACCATTTGCTATGATATGTATGCATCATAATTGCAGCTACATTATTAAAAATAACAAAGCTGGAACATTGTATCAACCAATCAGAAGCCAGGACTGTAACTATATATTTTATAAAAGTAATTTTACATTCTAATTTGTGACCCTGGACCATAAAACCAGTCTTAAGTCGCTGGGATATATTTGTAGCAATAGCCAACAATAAATTGTATGGGTCAAAATTATAGATTTTTCTTTTATGCCAAAAATCATTAGGATATTAAGTAAAGATCATGTTCCATGAAGATATTTAGTAAATTCCCTACTGTAAATATATTAAAACTTAATTTTTGATTAGTAATATGCATTGCTAAGAACTTCATTTGGACAACTTTAAAGGCGATTTTTTCAATATTTTGATTTTTTTGCACCCTCAGATTCCAGATTTTTAAATAGTTGCATCTCGGCCATATATTGCCCTATCCTAACAATGGAAAGCTTATTTATTCAGCTTTCAGATGATGTATAAATCTCAATTTCGAAAAATGGACCCTTATGTCTGGTTTTCTGGTCCAAGGTTACATTTTAAAAGTAATTCTGCAGACTTCTTCTGAGTATTCTTCTTTCTGATTATTTTAGGCATTGTGTCAGGCACTTATCCTGTAAATAAAACTGCAGTATATTGTTTCATTAAGGTATCATAGTATGGTATGTCTTAAAACAAATATGGACACAAAAGGCTATACTTACATTGAAATGCTGCAGGTAATTCCTCTTTCTTATCTTTATCCTTGGATTTTGTTCCTTTCTTTTTAAATTAAAGCTGAATAAATGAAAATGGCTTTGCATTGTATGTTAATGCCTAAAACCTGCTTTGCGCAGAACCAAGAGTAAATAGATTGTTATTTAAAGCCAAGTACTTTTGTCAAGCTTCTGCAAATAGAATGATGGATGACACTCAGAGCTTGTACAAGTGAATGCATTGCTTCCTATTTAACCTCAACATCCACATTGTTAATGATTTGTCTGACTTGGATTTCAAAAGACATGGTGCTGCTCCACTGAAGTAAAATTAAAACTCCAGTATACCATGCTTTTCAGCACACTCATTACGTGCTGCTGGTGTATTGGCATAAAGCAAAGAAACATCATGTCAAGTGCCGCAATTTGGCTTTTTTCTTATTCAGCCTGCTTTATTGCTATGGGCAATTTGTACCACTCAGCATGACAGTGTCAACTGAATCAAGATTAATTTACATGCAAAGGAACACTTAGCAGAGCAGTGTGGTAAGCAAACACATTGTCTCGATTGCTGAGCTGGAAAAGAGGCTTAGAGGGAGAGGCTGTGTCAGAATTAAGGAGCATCAAATGTAATTGCTAGAGCTGGTTAAAAGCCAAAATGGCCCAATTCTTTGCTGGGACTGAGAGTTTAAGTTGCGTTGAAGGACTAAATGGAAAAGTAAGCAAATATATCAGGGAATGTTGTGACTAGACAACACATTTCATGCATATTTAAAGCAAAATTCAACTGCAAGTTCACTGATCATATAAGACCGTATGTTTTTTCTTCTGTCACAATAGTTGACGTCTACATGAGTCACTCTTAAACAAAATATCTTGCTAACCAAATCTGTCAAAAAATGGTGTGAAAAATGCTAGAATATAGGTAGTAGGATCCATGCACTGTCAATAGAGCAAATATGACACTCGCAGCTATAAGAAACCAAAGGGGAATTCTTGCAGAATGACTGTGGCTCAGAGAGGAGACGTCAACAGACACCACTGGCATCTAACACTGGCCTGCGGCAGCCATTGAGGGGAGGCAGGAGTCTTCGTGATCTGCTTCAACATGTGCTCCATTTGCCAGCCTCAAATCCCCTGTCAAATTCACAATCCAGAGTGACACCAGAACGTGACTCAATGGTGCCAAGAGGCCTGCTTCCATTTACAAATATTTCACATAAACAAATTTTCAAATAGCTTTATTCTGAGCAGCCTTTCTGCTCTATTAGACGTAACACAGAGCTGCCACAAACGCTCAGATACATCATCAACAACCACAGATAAGAGATATAGATTGAGAAGAAGCGCTCGCCAAAATGTCCTTGGAGAACGTTGCTGCTTTTACTCCCTGAGCTCCGACCAATTCAAAGCTTTACGGATTCAAGCAAAGTAAACAAAACCTCACGTACCATCCTTCAGGCTATAATGGAAGACATCAAGAACATATCAATTTGACCCGCATAATCCTATAAGAACATGGGACCTGTTTGTGGGCAGATGAATAACATGTCCATGGACTTTTCTATTTATCAACGTCAGGACTTTAGGCCTGTTTTTTTCTCTGTCTAAAGAAATGCTGACCTAATATAAAGTTTTCAGCATTTTAAACACTTTCCTGCCATCAAATGGCACTGGAGTGTGACAAATTCATTTTTAAGTACAAAAATGTAGTCTCTCAATTAATATGTGATCATAAAAGAAAATAATTTTGTAAAATAGAATGAATGAATATTATACAAAATATACAATTATATAATGTCTCACTGCAGGACATCAGAAGTATTTCATGTCAACTTCACATGCATAAAAAGTCCAGACTTTTTAAAAACAATTAAAATAAATACACTTTATTCATTTAATTATTATTTCACAAGAAAACATTTTAAAATATGCAATTATATAACATCTCACTGCAGGACATTTCCACTTCAGAACAATTTCACGTCGACTATGCTTGCATAGAAAGTCCAGAAAAAAATATATACAAATTTAAAAATAATTAAATGGATAAAAATAAATATGCTTAATTAATTTAATTATTATTTCATAAGAAATCATTTTAAAAAAATACAATTACATAATGTCTCAATGCAGGACATGTCAGCTACAGAAGTATTTCATGTCAACTACACATTCATAACAAGTACAAATAATAATAATAATAATTTAAATTAATTAAAATAAATACATTTAATTATTATTTTATAGGTAGTCATTTTAAACCATACAATTGTATAATTGTATAATGTTATTTTATTTTATTATTATAATATTTTTTAAACCAGTAACATAATTATTGAATGTCATCTGTTTACATCCACAGCTGTGGTGCATTTTGACCTTACAATGACATTAGATGTCGCTGATATCCAGGAATGGTATGCCAAGATGTGTCTTGCTCGTCATGCTACCAGACATAATCTCACATAACAGTACAATTATCAATTTCACAGTAATTATTACTCACAACACACATGCCCAGCCTCATTTATGAGGCCATTTGCATAGCTGAGCAGTTTATTTGTCCTTTTTAGGTTTGGTCTGTTTCACATTAATGTTTGGGTTTCACATGAGCATCTGTCGAGATGCTGTTCTTCTCAGGTGAGTGACTTTTCAAGTAGACCTACATCACAGTGCAACCAATTACTCCCTGAACCCTCCAGCATTCCTATTGTCTGAAACACATTAATTTTTGTGTCATGCTCTCTTGGCAACAAACCTGTAGTCGGAGGTTTGATAATAATCACTTGAGGCCGATTGATCATACATTCGCTGTGCAGTCTCTACCTTCTCACTCTCTCTGGTTAGACCATTGATTTAAACCCAAATCATTGGATTCCATTCTCTGCTGTAGGGCTGGTAAATTAAGATTCTGACTGCACTGCATCAAAATCAGTTTTTGTCTGTATGTGAAGTAAATAACGGTTTGGGTGAGGGAGCAAAAGAGAAAATAACACATTTTGATGTCTTACATCATTTCATGGAGCTGGACCTGGCTGATGGGCAGTTGGGCAGAGAAGGAGACTTAATCTCCATTCTGGATCAGTCCGAGAGAACTCAGACAGGTGAGCATTGTGATGCATTGTTTTTTCTTTGTCCATCCATTGCATGCCGCATTGTCTGTACCTCTGGAGGTTTCTTGAGTAAGATCTCCTTTTTTCGATGCTGGCCCACACATCGCCGTAAATACAGCTGCCTGAGCTGCATTGGACAGTGTTTCAGTGGGTTTGCAGAGCTCAATGTAGTCCTTTTGGTTCCACTTGGCCTTTGGGTCTCTCAGTTCGTCCCAGTAGACTATGGCGGGAAAGAACTTAAAAGGAGACAGTCCCACACATCGTGATCAGCAGCTTCTGCCAGTTCCACAGCCCTGGTGTGAATGTGTGAGGGTACCCAAAACCTTTGTGTTCCACCAATTCCTTGCAGAGGTCGCTGGTCGCCTGGCACCCGACCACCTTGGCCAACAAAAGGGCTGTGGATTCTTTCAGCCAGTTTGTCGGTAATCGGTCATTACTTGATTCGCCACAGGCTGGACGACGTGCCACAGGCCTAACCCATGCATGTTGTCCTTGAACGCCTGCAGCATGTGGGTCTGCTCCCGAAAGTGGTAAATGCCTCGTTAGTTGTAGAAGTCATTGGCTTCCAAGCTCAGTGGGATGTGGCCTTCCAGCAGAAATACTGTATCTATCCTTGCCTGGGTTTGACACATGGTCTTTCTGGCCAGGTCATCCATGTGATCGATGTATGACTTGGCCCTCTCAAGGATTTTCCTGGCGTGGTTCGGAAGATGGACATCACAAGTTATGATGACCCTGCTCACCGGGTGTTTGACTGGGCCTGCATGAATATGTGGAGTCATAGTGTACAGCTGCACAAATGTTACATCCAAATAGGACACTGCGCCATGGAAGATGGTCTGGAGTTGTTTGTCGAGGGTCATTGGGTGTTGGTCAATGTTGGACTGGAAGTTAGCCACTTCTGGTATGTCGGCCACCTTGTATAAATTCCCCCTAACCACATGACGTACACTCTGGGGTCATTTGGCGAGATGGTGCATGCGGCGTGGCACATCTCTAAGTGCACCACTCTTCTGTTGACAACTGACACAATTTCAAGTGGTTTTTCATCTTTTTGGCCAAATTTTGTCAGGAAGATAATTATGTTTTGCATCGGGTCCATGTTGACTTCACTTATGGCCTGCATGAGGAGTCCGAGGATGAAGATCATGTCTTGGTGCAGAATGTGCATGCGTCCTAACTAAGTTGTTGAAGTTTGCCTTCATTATCGTGGGACGTTGCATGTCCTCCAGCGGAAGGGCTTTGAGTTTGGCAGCGAACACATCTAGGCATACCTTGATACCTTGGCATTCGTAGGAATCAATGAATGCCATGGTATGTCCAAATGTTCAAGAAAGGACAGACAGTCCGTTGGCATTGTACTCTCTCAACAGGAGGTGCTTTTTCAAGGAGTGCAAGTGTTGCTGAAGAGCCAGACCGATGATTTTCCCCATGAAGAGGTAGTGGAGATGAGCTTTGAGTGCAGAAAGATCTTTGAGTTGAATGACAATGCCATCGATGTTGAAGTTATAGATCATCGTATCCTTGGCATGCAGGATTGTGGTCGGAAAAAGGGGGATCTTCCCTCAAGAAGTCTTCCACCAGATTGTGGCTGTAGAAAGAGGCCAGCAAATTCTTGGTGTTTTCATTGGACACTCCACAGAAGACATCCCCGTACAGAAAATTCAATTCTTCTACTGTTAGGTCCATGGTTAGGTCTATGGGTAGGTCCATGGTCTTTAAGGAGGAAGGAAAAGGAGACATGAACTCACAACCAGTTAGGGTTAGACCTCCCAAGATAAGCTAAGCTCACATAAGCTTATCATCCTGCAAACAGCAGGATTGCCACTAATCCTAACAATTCTATGGGTTTTGGGCTGGTTTTGACCCCTATGAGGGGTAGGCTTAGTGTGGGTTTTGGTGTCAGGCTAGTTTTTAGGGTGTATGTGGTTTTCAACTTTCTAGTGTTAGGGTTAAGGTTAGGTAATAGGCATACGAATGTGTAGGTAATAGGCATACATACAAATTAACTTATAATATTTGTATTGGATTCCTGATGTACTAAATGTGTGTTATCTGGAAGATTTTTGAAGAGCATTAAAGGTGCATTAAAGGAATAGATCACTCAAAAATGAAAAATTTCTGAAAATTTACTCCATCTAAGATGTAAATTAATTTGTTTCTTCATCGGAACTGATTTGAAGAAATTCAGCATTACATCACTCGCTCACCAATGGATCCTCTGCAGTGGATGGGTGCCATCAGAATGAGAGTCCAAACAGCTGATAAAAACATTACAATAATCCACAAGTATGACTCCAAAACAAAGCTGCATGTTTGTAAGAAACAAATTCATCATAAAGATGTTTTTAACTTCAAACCTCTATGCAAATTATAGCTTTCTTGCCTGAATCAGGAGAAAAATATGCACAGATCAAGCACAGTTTACAAGTGAAAACAGTCCAAAACAGTTCTAAACAAATATGTCGGTGAATTTTAATGTGAGAGGACAACAGGGGATGGACTTTCACTAGAGGAAGTGTTATTATGAATTATAAACTGGTATTTTGTCCAGAAGTGATGATTTAAAGTTAAAATGTCTTAATGATGGATTTGTTTTTGCTTTTTCCCCAAAACATGCAGCTTGAAGTCATGTGGACTACTTGTGGATTATTGTGATGTTTTTATCAGCTGTTTGGACGCTCGTTCTGACGGCACCCATTCACTGCAGAGGATCCATTACAAGTGATGTAATGCTAAATTTCTACAAATCTGTTCCAGTGAAGAAACAAACTCATCTACATCTTGGATCAGGGTAAATTTTCAGGTAATATTTTTGGGTGAACTATTTCTTTAAACATTTTTTTTCATGGACCCTTGTAAATAGTAAATTATACATTTATACGTTATAAATTAATATAATAATAACAATAGTTGTTATTATTATTATTATTATTGTTATTATTATACATTTAATTATACCAAATAATACTCTACTAAATAAAATTGCAAACAACCTACGGTCCAACAATCCTCATCATCTGCGGTTGGACTCAAATGGTACTGGATGCCATTGAAATGCCATTGTAGAAATCATTAAAACAATTTATCTCGTTTGTTGGCAACAAATCTATAACTGTTGATGTTATTCATTGCCCTTTTATCTAAATCATTGATCATCAGCATTTGTCTAATTGAAAAATAATAAACAATTACTCAAATGTATGTGGTAAGGTAATTGTTTTCTAATACTGTAAACATTAACAGCGAATCATACTTTCCAAAATGTATTGGCGAACATCTGCATAAAATCAATAGCAGGGGATGTCATTTGTGTGATAATGATGGAGACTGTGATTACTAGTAGAGTTTGAGCAGGATTACCATCATAGAACTATTCATGCATGACTTACAGTAAATTACTTCACGCATCAAAATTAAGGTTCCAAAAGAAGGTTTTCACAGTGATGACATTGAAGAACCATTTTGGGTTCCCCAACATTTCAGTGAACATTTCTCAAAAGAACACTTTTTTTTATAGTGTGAAGGACATTTTTCCACTAGAAAGAACTTTTTGTGCAATGAAAAGGTTCCATGGATGTTAAAGATGCAAATAAAGAACCTTTATTTTTTTAGAGTGAAAAAAAACGAGTGAACAAACATTCTATTTTTTAGAACATGTGTGTTTATACTGTGAGAGGAGGTTCATCAAAGAAGCCATATTTTAAAAGGAAAACAGCATAACATACTTCAACAAATCCAATTTCAAAGAAATCCTTTAATTATACCCTTGCTTACTTCCTTTCTCTTTCTCTCTTTTTTTTTTATTCTTGTCACTGAAGCCCAGATTTCAAAAAGCAGACAAACACATTCAGGATTATCATCAGGAAGTCTTTACCTCCTTTGACTAGACACATATTAAATGCTCATGCCCTGAGAAGGTTAACAAATTGGCCTATTGCAAATTCCCAGTTTGTGACTATTGCCCAAAGAAAAGGACAGAAAATCATTTGGGTTAAGCCTATTAATGCCTGCGGGTGAATGCTTGACAGATGCAATCACATAGCGAGCAATTCTCAGCCTCATGACGGAGGATCTGGGGAAATGGAAAAAAGTCTAGGTTGAAATTGTATCGTTACACTGTTGTTCCGACGTCCTGGACCCAGATGGTTAAGACGGCTGCATTTTCTAACATTCATTTGAAATCTCAAATTGATTCAGCACTAATTCTGATGAAAGCACCAGCCATTTGGAGCATTGTCAGTGTCTTGAGAAAACAAGAAAGCAACCATACAATGAAATGCATCTAAAGAACAACAAAAATTGGATTTAAAAATATTTTTGCCTGTGCTAGAGGTAGAGCTAGAGGTAAGAGCATTGCTTGAGCACAGCCAAAAGCACCCTCAATAGAGTTGTGACTGGCAAACAGCGTGGCATTTTCAATCTGGAAAACATTTGCTTAATTGAGGCATTGAGAATTAGTATATGAATGGATGCATTGTCAAGATAGCACTAATTACTACTCTGTGGGTGAATCACTCAAGAAGAACCCTTGTGCTGGGTGACATTTTGCATCAGAAATGTTAAAAGCCTTTTCACCTATTTACATTAATCATATCAAGAACTGCGGACAAATACATGTTAATGCACTGCTATGTCCATTATGTATATTACCAACAAGAGCAGCAAAGGAAAGCGACGAACAGCACAAATGAACGAGCCCGGCTGTGAGAGGACATACAGCCATTTTAGGTGCCCACTGCTTCAATTTTCCCCGAAGCACTCAGGCTATCTGGCTCATGTCAATCAGAGCGTGAGTGACAGTCGAGGAGAGCTCAGGGTGGGTTTTGCTATTGCTTTGGATTTGCTGAGTCATAATTAAAACAGAACCAAATGGAATTGCGGAGAGGGAGGTCAATGGATCAGCAAGAAGAGGATGAGGCCAGACTGATAGGCACCAAATGAACAAATTATGATGGGCCCCACTCGCTGTGATGAGGTCAAATGCACGACTCTATTGGCTGACAGTTCAATTTCCTTCAAATGTCCCTCATTTCAAGATGAGTTAATTATGAGTGAAAAGTTATCAGTTGCTCACCTATTGAAAAGAGGGATTAAATGCATTTGTGTCTGCATTCTAATGTCAAACTGTTATTTCAGCTGGATAGAGAGTCAAACACAATAACAGTGCTGAACGTAGCTGCTCCAGGAACAGTGCACATATGTAGCAGTTTGCCTTGAAAAACGGAAGATGAGAGACACTAAACCCTATGATACTGCTATAAATAATAATAATATGCTCTTCTGTTATATATTTTTATTGATAACATTTTACAATAAGGTCCTGTTTGTTAATGCATTAATTAACAATGACTAACAATGAGCAACACATTTGTTACAGTATTTATTATTTTGTTAATGTAAGTTAATAAAAATACAACTGATCACGGTTTTTAATGTTAGCTCAGGTCCATTCAAAAATATTATCAGGTACATCTTTTGATTTTAATAATGTATTAGTACATTTTGAAACATTAACTAAGATTAAAAATTACTTTAGAAGTAGTTTTCAACTAACGTTCATGGTAATTAATGTACTGTAGTCATTAACTTTTAGTTTTCATTTTGATTTTAGTACAGTTTTTAGTAATTGTGTTATGTGCTTTTGTCATTGTTTTTATTTTTAGGTTTATTTATTTTTATATTAGTTTTAGTTTTAGTTCAGTTTTAGATTTCTTTATTTTATTTCCATATTTGTATTGCTTTAACTATAACTTAAACTAAACATAATTTAGACATGACGGTTTAGGTTTCTCATCTAATATTTATATTTTATTTTATTTCAGCTTTATTTTAGTTAACAAACTAATAGTTTGATATCCCTGAGTGTAGCAAACTAATGTTAACAAATTTAACCTTATTGTAAACTGATATCTTTTTATTCCTCTTTTTGTTAAGCAGCATTATAACTATCTCTGTATTTACAAGTTATATTGTGGAAAGAGGCTCAATAGTTAAAGGCAGAGTTTGACCTCAAATGCCAGGCTGAGATTAAATTATGACACCGGGAGCATAGCTAATATTTTATCATTAGCGTGACTACATTTCATGATGGTATTAGGGGCTCAGTGAATGATCGTGCATACTAGAGGAAGACTATTAGAATGTTGTAAGTGTGTCCAACATTTTAGAGGAAGAGACACTAATGATCGTTTAGAATTGGAGGTCAACGACTCTGCGTCTGTGGAGAACTCAACTTCTCCCAGATCTAAAAACGAGATTCATTTTAGACCGGATGATCCTGCTTCAAAAAAATGTTTGCTTTTTTGCAGATAACAAAGCTCATTCCTGTGCAACCTTCACAGTTACTTGAAACCTATGTTTATGCACCTCAAGCAGCATAAAATCACGATTTTCCTTTAGAACAACATAAGAGGCATAATCCACATCGCCACAACATTAATTTCAGTATCATACCACTTTAAGCCACGAACATCATTTTCACCCTCTAAAAAGCCATAAAATTCACTGTTGTTTCAATAGACAGAGAGGACTCGCAAAATGGAGAGATTTTACACAGCAAACAAACAATGAAGTTGGAACCATAACCACTCAAATATTCCCCATTCAGCAATTCATCTTGGTAATAGAGACAGAAGCAGGGTAATGTGTGGTGGTCTTGAAGCGTGAGATTGAGGATTTCTCTGGCACAATGCATAATTCATGGCCCTGGCCAGCAAAGTGTGTAAGATGAGAATTTCACAGCATGCTAAGAGTAATGGGGTTGTAGGAAGAGGTGGACTGTTTAAATTTCATTGTGTAGTAGAGTCTTTTCAGGTTTTCAAGACGCGATCTTTAAAAAAAATCATAATTTGTACCGAGGCTTGAAGGTTGATATTTTTTGTGTTATAGTTTAGTTTTGCATTACAATTCTTTCTACATTCAGCATAATGTAACAATGTTTACTCTGCTTCTGCAGTGTTTCATATGTGAAATTAAGGATGAAAACGCAATGATAAACTCTCCAATGATAAAAAAGCCTGAGCTAATTCGAGCTACAGATTTAATTTTTAACAGGAAAAACAATATAAATCATTTTTAAAAACATTAGATGCTGACTTACATTAATAAAGTCATAATTTGGGCATTATGCTGGTTTGTTATGGAAGCAGCAGGGTGAGCTAGCGCAATTAGCATCGGTAATAGGGAGTTCAGGGTGCGAGAGATAGGCGTCAAGGACATGGTTGAGCGGGACGCCGGTCACAGAGGCCAGTTTTAGTCTGTTTGTGGTGTCATGTGTGTGCTTGTTTGTCTCGCTTTTGTTAATGACAGAAAATGGTTTAATTAAATGATTTCATTTAATCAGACGCTGTTATATTTCTACAATGCTTGTTGGCATGGTATCAGTCTGACAGAAAAATCCCATTGATCCTCATTTTCCAAAGGCTGATCACATGATCTCAACTGCTTGAGTTAACCAGAGCAGAGGCGTAATGGTTCTGTTTAGACTGCAAAAGATAACCTCTTTGTGAGAGAAAGTTTGGAAAAATTAGAACATAATAAAATACATATAGATTGTTGTTGATGTAGTTGTTTTAAATATACATCAATAACCTTCACATTTCATAACTCCACACTATGTTACTGTGGCACATGAGTGGATGTAATTATAATCTATATACACTATTTACTGAATATGTATAATAATAACAGTAGGCAATATGCATTGTATATTGTGCAGTATTCAGTAAATAGTAAGCCATTTCCCATTATAAATATATCCTACATCTCTGCAGTGTTTGGAAAGCATGCATGCTTTGAATAGACATACTGTTTCCTACTCAGAATTTTCCCTTTATTTCCCCTCATACACTTGAACATAGAGCACCCAATGAGTTGCAGCGCATTAATGCTATGCTTGATGAGTCAGAATATGTTGCAGAACGCTGGCCCCATCTACAGCACTTTCACGATGGTTTGGCGTCCATCAAACTCATTTTGAAAAATAGAGGCTGGATGAATCTCCTCTGTGTGCAACATTATCCTCTTTTGACTGATTTTTATGAACTCATCGCTTAAACTAGCGAGCAATTCTTATAGATCACACTGGATCACATTCAGGTGTTATTGAGCTTCCCAAAGCATTTGTAATCAATGATCCAAATTATTTGAAAACTGCATATGTGATTTTACTAGACCATGCAGATGTATAGAAAAAATATGTATAGACAAGAAGGAATTCTTAGGAACGTGATGAGAAGCTGTATAAAAATTACATAAAAAATATACTAAAGAATTATATTAAGCCCCATATTCCTGGAATTTGATTTATTCTTTATTTCTGTCCCGCTTTCTTTATGATGGTTTCCATAGATAATAGATCTTGAGTGCTGCTTTCCTGAATAGACAAATGGTAAATTACAGAGAAGGTCAGGAGAGTCATACTTAGCACAAACTTTCTGGAAATTACAGCAACATCACCAGCATCGCAAGGAGTCACACACCCTAATTTGAAAATGGAAATGCAAATAGTGTGGTCTACCAAGGGGCCCTTCCATTTATTACTCTAAATAGGTTTCATTTAAAATTTGCATGGCATCAGCTTTATTTTGTAAATGGCACACCCTATGAATGCTCAGTGTTCTTTTTGGTAAGTTTGTGCTCCTTCTCATTAGTATGTAAATATAAAGTCAATCGGTCTTCTTCTTGACAGTAATCTGCACTTCTAGTGCAGTGTGTAATCAGCTTTGACTGCTATCCACCATTTATCATAAAATGCCAAATAATAAATAATGGGAAAGACAGTACACTCTGATAGCCCTGTTAACAGGGTGATATCCATTTAATTACAGATCATCATTTGCGCCTGTTAAATCAATATCTTGAGAAGAATGAAGCCCACCTGAGCTTCACATTCGCAGCACACAGCTGTTGACATATAGCTGTATATAGTGAGAATATACAGATATGAATGTGAGACATAAAATGTGTTATATTATCTACAGTGATGCACTGATGCACTATATTTATGTAGGAGTCCTGTAAAACAAATAAATTTAAGTTCTGCTGATGTATCTCCCCGTGTCCTACTTGCACCCACTCCGAGAGGGACTCAAACCCGGATCACCAGCATGTGAGACGGGCACACTAACAAGGAGGCTAAATACCTCAGCCTCTAGTGTCAGTCACTAGTGCACCTCTCAGGACTCCCTTCAGGGAGTGAAGTTTACCTGCACAGCACCAACCAGCTGGTCTCCGTTACACTCACCCACCCTAAACCTCACTCCCATCCGGGTCACAGCACCAATGTAATCCCCTCAGCTCCTACTCGCACCCGCTCCGAGTGGGACTCGAATTTGACAAAAATGTGAGAATTTAAAATTTAACATTGCTTTTTTAAACATTCAATATGGGTTTTCTCATATAAAAAAAAAATATATATATATATATATATATATATATATACATTTAGAAAAAAATGTCATTTTACATTTGTCACAGTAAGTAAAATAAGCTTAAATTATGATCATAGATGTTCTGTAGGTTATGGTTTGGGCATCGAAGCTAAAATGGGTTTTGTGTAAGGTAAATGGTGCTGTCAGCAGGCCTGTCTGTGAGAAGGAAAAGCATTACGGGTTTCCTCAACCTGTCAGACTGGCCTAGCTTTCTCCATCAGCCTGCTGAATTAGAACAAAAACAATGGTGGTCTTCTTTCCTCAGCCTGCCAAGCATTCAAAATACTCAGCAGAAAACATACCGGACAATTACAGTTCAGCCTGCCGCTGAGAGAATATAAATTAGTTTTGCAATACAAGCTAATATATTAGACTATTTGGTTCTGTGGATATTATTGCTCATATTCTTTTTTTTTTATTGTAAGTGCTTAGTGTTCCTTTGAAAGTTTAAGTTTCTTTGAAATTTCCCCATATGCTATAACAGTGTAATTTTCCTCAAGACTGACCAACAAATTCATTTGTTCACTTTGCAAATCATATACAATCATTATTATTAAGGTTTATTTTCCACATGATAATAATTATTCCACATATGAAAACATATGAATAAACCTTAATAATGACTCTGATTACCATAATATCCCATTATATTGGTTTTAATATAATCAATACTCCATCTTGTCTGATGACACAATATTCCTACGCTTTTCTCATGTCCAATCCAAACAGATAATTGTGGGTTTGGCTTTTAGCACTTGGCCTAATGTTTAACACTGAAATGCTCTTAGAGTCAACAGTCAAGCTCATTCAATTAAGCAGGAGTGAACTATTGCACCTATTCACTCTGCACCAGTGGTTAATGAACATTTCCAAATGGCCATGACCAGGTGTTTAAGAAGACTAATGTACTAGGCATTATTGAGCATGAGCAGTTGTTTCCCGCAGATTGGCCAGCACTCACCTCAGGGAAATGACACCTCTCTGTTTTTTTGTCCCCTCCGTGTTTACCTTTCACATTCGGCAGCAAACAAACCATGTGATGGTCTGTACACCCAAGCGGAGCATTATTCCTAATTAAATCCCGGGGATGTGTGCCATTAGCAAGATTCATGCTCGGCTTCAGGAGCGTTCATTCCGGCTGTTGACTATCCATTGATTATTCATACACAATCTGATTGGAGCTCATTAATGGAAGATAAAGTGGGAGGCAGATTCGGTGAGCGCAGGCAGCAGAATGATGGTGGTCCTATATGTACTAGGCATTATTGAGCATGAGCAGTTGTTTCCCGCAGATTGGCCAGCACTCACCTCAGGGAAATGACACCTCTCTGTTTTTTTGTCCCCTCCGTGTTTACCTTTCACATTCGGCAGCAAACAAACCATGTGATGGTCTGTACACCCAAGCGGAGCATTATTCCTAATTAAATCCCGGGGATGTGTGCCATTAGCAAGATTCATGCTCGGCTTCAGGAGCGTTCATTCCGGCTGTTGACTATCCATTGATTATTCATACACAATCTGATTGGAGCTCATTAATGGAAGATAAAGTGGGAGGCAGATTCGGTGAGCGCAGGCAGCAGAATGATGGTGGTCCTATCGAACACTAGAGACATGGAATGGGACAGAATGGGGGGGGGCCTTAATATCAGTGTATTTATACCGCTGCATCACAAATGGAGGGTGGGTTTTTGTTTAGGCAGTTTGCTAAGCATTCCTAATTATAGCATGCACCAAAAAAAATGTATGTTCTCACTATTATATATTTATTTTTCCCTAAATGTATACATTTATTTCCTGTAAAATAAATATATAGCAATGTTATAATATGTTTAAGTTAACTCTTATTACTCTAAAAGTGACTAATTTAATTAATAACTATAAGCTAGCTACGGGTAAAATGGATTATGTTGTAGCATTTGAAAAAATAACTAAATTCTTTTCAATTTATACCAGTTAAAGCAGAAGATTGAATTGCCAGCATTGTGTAAAAAATAAAGTTATGAAGTGAACAGAACATTATTTTTTATCAATCTAAAATACAATTATTTCTTTTAAAGTGTATTTACATTATTTATTTTTGCCCACAAACGTGAAATTTTCCAATAATGTCACATTGATAATTACTATTTTTTTCACAGTCCTATGTCTCATGTCACTATTTTTTATTTAAAAATTCCATTTTATTACTAATATCTATTTTATTTCACCACCTTTTATCTTTTATCCTTTCTTGTCATTTTAACTCATAAAGTACTTATAAAGGTCCAAGTTCTATCTCCAATTTTGTAACCTTGCTACATTATATATAATGTAGCAAGGTTACAAAATTTGTGTAATTATTCTATTTGTCAATGGACCAACAATAAACAAAGACCTGTAAAAAAAAAATTAAAAAAATTAAAAAATCAGTTTTGCTGTGCCAAACTAAACTCTGTTTATTCAAATAAGTTTCCCATAATTGCATAAACCCAATAAAATGTTCATTATGTTTACTACATTTAAGTGAACTCTCTGCTTAGTATATAATGTTTGTTTATTTTGCACTACGAACTGTGTGATGGATGAAGAAACAGCAGGAACAGTTTGACAAGGGCTCCTCCACATGGTAAATCAACGCTACTACAATGACAGGTAAGCAACTGTATTCCTGCATTGCTACTGAATGTGAATTTGTTACGTGTAAATGAATGGTTACTAGAGCAAGTTTCTTTTAAAATAGTCAGTTCAAAATATAACACCTGACGTGTTTAAATGGATAATTAATAAAGGTTTTTTAAGGTAAAACAAAGAATTCAACCTGTTTAATAATGCAAACAGCAAGAGTCCAGCAAAACTTTTACATTCCATTCCATTACAAACACAATCACTGCTCCACCAATAAATATAATCAGACCTGCCAAGACATTCAGCTCTAATGAGATGAAACAGTGAGCCATGCTTGTTTGGACAGCAGTTTAGGTGGGATGGCCTGCATACATTCATCAGAGCAGAGGGTGCTTTATTGGGAATTCATTAATCACTACAGACCTCATTATAAATTGATCGCATGCTCATACAAGATGAAGAGGCCTGTCTTGCATTTCTGATCAGTAGGGGAGGGCTGATGGGGCCTAATGATAGTATCTGACAGAGAGACTCTGAGATCTGCTTTGATCCACTATCACAGAGCTGGATGAGAATCCTCCCCTCCACACACCTGCCACATGCAGTCATTACAGAACAAACATCAGGAGTCCGGCCCTCAATGCAGCAAGTGTACTTTCCCACACCAACTCATTTGATGAATCTTACTAGATTCACTGACTTTTCTAGGTCCTTTTGTTCATTATTTGCTGATGTAAACTTCCCGTTCACAGCCTTAAAATGTAGTTTGCCACATATGTGCATTGTGCAGGCATGTACTGGCCCAGCACCGCCGCTCAGAGTACGCAGTTTGCGTAGGGCACCAACTCCCAGGGGGGCACCATCCCAGTTGCTGAAAAAAAAAAAACTTTCGTTCTATATTAATATTAACATATACATACATAAAAATCTAAACATTATATATATCTGCGCATCTGCGCCCGCGCTCGCTCTCACCTCATGTTTGCGGCTGTATAATGATCATCATCATAATTAATGGACAACTAACGTTAGGCTATATCAGAGAAAAGACATCAGCGCAGTCCGGCGCAGAGAAAAGAAAAATAAAAAAGCCCAAGATGAAGCCCTTGCATCACTTTCAGGTAGCTATACGTTCATAATCCTGTGAAACTTTTTTGACTGTTGATGGTAGTAACGTGTTTTAATGTCGGTAATAATGTCACCACCACCAACAACGCATCTGACTTAATATTCTAGTTTTCTGTATTATATAAAAACAATGAGGCAATAATGATTGGTTAATTAATAATAATCATATGGTTTAATTGAATAACACTGTAAAAATACATAATGTAATACAAAATAAACAATTTGCATTATTACAAATGCCTGCAAAGGGCACCAAAGGCCCGATCATTACTGTTGTTACACTTACAGGACGATCAAATCCTTGTTTAATATTGACCAAACATTTAATTCAACTATCCACTTAATTTTTAATTTTTGGCCACCTTTTTGCTATAGAAATGCTACAACCTCTTTAATTTCTTCAACAAAAAACATGTGGACATCACAACCCTTACCAAAATTAACCATGGTTTTATCGTAATAAAACTGCTTAATTTTTATTTTTTGTGATTTCTGAATGCTTGAGACTATAAAATCAATCAGACAACGGTAGGCCTCTTCATAAAATCATAGCCATCGGTAACTGCCCAGATAGCAAACTGACATAGAATCAACGTAGAATCGACGTTTCCCGTGGCGTCGAAACAACGTTGATCTCCGACGTCGATCCAGCATCGTTTTGCTCGTCGGGGTCACGTTGATCCAACGTCAGGCACGCCATTCTCAACTAACGGAAAATCGGCGCAATTGGTTTGCTTACCCAACGTTGAATCGACGTTGATTTTCAGTTGGTTGAAACGACGTCACAGAATCAACGTAAAATCGATCTCATTGGTTCACTTACCTAACGTTAAAACGATGTTGATTTCATTTTGGGTAAAATGATGTTACTCTTAACATTGTCAGCTTGTTTTAAAAATCTCACATACTTAATACTAGATAAATTAGCCTGTATATGTAATAATTTATTAAACACACATCACAACAAATTAAAAGCTATATTCACTTAAGAATAAAAATATCATGTTATTACCAATGTGTTTCACTTTTATTTTCAGTGGGGCACAAAAGGAGATGCAAGGCAGAACATTAAGAGACTGACAGCCTCAGTCACTGTTCACTATCATTGCTTTATGACGGAGACTGTCTCTGCTTTTGTGTGCCACAAAATAAAGACATATGGGTGAGAAGATGATTTATAAAGAAGACAGAGGTACATAGCAGATGAATCGGTTTTCATTTGCAATTAAAACTTGAGTTCTTTGTAATATCAGGGATGTGAACTAATCAGGTCAGGTTTGAAAAAGGTGATGATGTAACCCACAATTAAATATCAGACAAAGACAATAAAGTAAATTTTTAGTTGCTTTTTTATACATGTCATATCACTCCATTATTACATTTTCTCTAAAGTTGTGAAGTGTTTGGGGGTGATTTTTTTTTTGATGTGCCTCAAAAGATTATCTTTTGTATATTTTCATATAAAATGGCAACTCTTTGGATCTACACAAATCACGTAAATGATATATTTTGGATTCAAAATGACAATTTTTACTTAAAGGTGATAAGTTTGTATCCCCTGAATATTCAGTTGTTAATGTCCCTTTGTTATATTTGCATACAGTACATCTATTGTACCCAGTATTACTGTAACAAAACCAAGCACGTGACAGTGGAATTTGTATTTGTAGAGAATATTTCAGTAAAGTCATCAAGAAAATGTTTTTGGAGTTGCAAGCTTGTATTTTGTTTCTTTCTCTCTCACAAACTCAACAAAACCTTCTCAAAGTCTTCATTGGTGCATAAATCCTATTCTACAAATCGCAAATTAAGAAATTCACAGGCTCAGTTATACCAGATTTATGTAGGGCTGTATTTCATTTTGGTCATATTATTGAATTCTTTTTTCCTGAAATGTGTGTTTATTAGAACTGGACATATTTATTCGACTTTATTAGAATTTAACTGTGGTATTTGTAGATAAAATCATGGTTAATAATAATAAATAAAAACGTATGTGTACTGTGCTAGACTAAGTGAGATCTAACCTAACATTCGTGGTCAGAATTATTGGCACCCTTAGTAAATATGATCAAAGAAGCCTGTAAAAATAAATATGTACTGTATAAAATGTCACAAATCTCCCTGGAAGAGGATGCGTGTATATATTGTCTTAATACAAGGTGAGGAGGATAATTTGAGTGGCCAAAGACTTTCCACAAAGATCTGTCAGGTGATCTCCAAACTCATCAGGCATTATAGGAGAGACTCAGAGCTGTTATTGTGGCAAAAGGAGATTGCAAAAAGTACTGAATAAAAGGGTGCCATTAACTGTGGCCGATGTGTATAAGAGAAAAACATTTATTTCCTAATGAGCTTCCCCCCACCCCCTTTTTGATCTTTTATCAAAAAGGATTAATGATGCAGATTTATTTTCACAGGCTTCTTTGTTCATATTTACCAGTAATTCTGACTACGACTGTATAACCTATGTAAATGTGCAAAACTTGCTCATAAATTTACATTTTTGATTCGAGTGTGTGAATGTGTTTTGCCCCACATTCTCTTTAGCAACGCTACCCTAACTGTGAGCACACGAGTTTCTTAATTTGTGATTTGTAGAATAGGATTTGTGCACCTCAGAATTTGAAAAGGTGTAACCGTTGTGTTGTGTTGTGTTTGTTAAAGAGAATTAGTACAAAAATTTAAAAAATTGCAAGTCCTAAAAAAACCTTTTTCTCTGTGACTTCAAATTTACCAATATGCATGTCTGACTATTCATTACAACTACAAATTCCACTGTCACAGTTGCTCAGGTTTGCTATAATAATACCTTCACAGAACATGGTAGTAGTCAGCCATCCGCGCAAAAGCTTAGGTCAGTGTGGTGTACTGTAGGTACAGCTGTCCAGGCCAACATCTGATGTGCTGATGTCCTCAACTGTCATCCCAGAAAACCTGCAATAAAAACAGTACAGTTCAAAATTCATCATACATTACCAATATAACAGGGCTGCCCAATCCTGTTCCTGGAGATCTACCTACCTGCAGAATTCAGATCTGACCCTGATCCAATAAAACCGTCTGTAATTGTCGTCTGCCCGTCTGCTTTCATTGATGTGGTGTGAAGTAGATTTGTTCACAAGTTCCTCCCTGAAAGTACATCAATGACACAATAAAACTGTATTTTCGTAGAGGATCATTTAATCAAGTCACTATATTACTTTTTAAATGATCTCATTAATAACTTTGTTAAATAATATTAGCATTGCTAACAGGCGAGTGCTTATGAGAAAGGCATGCAACAGCTTTTTAGGTTCATTTACAGTCATTTACATTTGTATCATAAATACATACTGAGTCCCAAAAGTGCTCTTCAGTAAACGTGGTAAAAAGATGTCCAAACTGATTAATATTTTAATAGTAGTAGAATATCAAAATTACAAAAATGCCATCATGAGCTGTTTGAGTGTAAACAAATAGAATAGAGAGGGACAGAACACAGCTAAACCCTCCATCTAAATCTTCAAGTCAAAGGGGTACTAGTTATATTTAAAAGTTTGGTATCGAAAACAAGTTCCATTTTAAAACCGGTTCCCAATTTCCAAAAACCGGGTATTCGATAAGACGCGTGCATTTCAATTCTGCTTGACGATTCCTGCGTTTGCATTTTAATGTGATTTAAAACGATTTAAGTGCAGGAACGGAAAGAACTTGCGCCCCGTTTACGTGCAGCGCACACGAAGCGCAAATGTGAGCACAGAGAACAGAG
>NW_015547685.1:1627892-1628817 GCF_001515605.1 Sinocyclocheilus anshuiensis
TGCATTTCAATTCTGCTTAACGATTCCTGCGTTCGCATTTTAATGTGATTTAAAACGATTTAAGTGCAGGAACGGAAAGAACTTGCGCCCCGTTTACGTGCAGCGCACACGAAGCGCAAATGTGAGCACAGAGTCAACAGAGGTCTTGGTGCGGTATCCTGGTGTATTTCCACTGCAGAAAAGGTTGTTCTGGGCCGGAACTGATTCTTTCATATGTATCGACCAGTATGCAGAAAACAATGTCCTTATATCATCATAAACACAGCCTTTTTTGTCTTAAGTGAACGTAAACAAAGAAAACGCATGTGTAACAGTATTTTTAGATCTGCGTGCTTTCTGTGTGAAAGAGACAGCAGCCTAATAAACGCACTGCCTGTCATTAATGTTAAGCAAACAAAAAATCCTTCACTGATCTTGACCAAATATCTTTAATAACTTTTAATTAATTAATCTATATTTTACAGGGTTTCTGCAGGATGTTTAAGCTCAAATGTAAGACCTTTTTAAGACCTGCACAAATAAAATTAATACCATATGAGCGGGCTAGGGTAATTTCTATAGTATAGGGATGTTCATTTTAACCGTTAACCGACCGTGAATAATTTTGACCGATTAATACAATCAGTTAAACGGTTTACAAAGTAATTTATTTATTTTAAAGTAATTTATCAAAATATTTAAAAAGGTTTGCTGCATGGTTGAAATACGCTACGCGTATTTAAAAAAATGTGTTTTTTTAGAGGAAAGAAAAACATAAGTCGGATCTTTCATTCAGAAATAGGCCTAATGCCGACACGAAATGTTTACAAACATGATAATAAACTCTGTAAACACAGCTAGGCTATTTTAGTTCCCCTCACTGCACAACAAATTCTTTCAATTAACAGTATTTAGAATAGGGATGCGCCGATCCGATATTCATATC
>NW_015547685.1:1628957-1636254 GCF_001515605.1 Sinocyclocheilus anshuiensis
TTAAATGAGGGAAAAAAACTTCACTGGTATCGGTATCGGCCAATACCGAACCCTAGGTATCGGAGGCGAAAAAGGCGGATCGGAGCATCCCTAATTTAGAAAAGAACAAGAATTAAAAATATAAGAAGCTATAGCTAAACAACAAGCCAAAACTAATTAATTTAGGCTAAAACGAAACTGAAACCAATGTTGCTTCTCTCATTCGACACAAAATCAAATGTTTCCGTATTCGCGATGTATTTGAATGCCAAAATATTATTTATTATGTAGCTCACTCGCGTTCCAATATCCACGTAAAACAAAATGTTTTGCATCATGCCGACACGAAATGTTTACAAACATTATAATAAACACTGTAAAGATAGCTAGGCTATTTTAGTTCCCCTCACTCCACAACAAAGCCTTTCAATTAACAGTATTTAGAAAAGAACAAGAATTAAAAATATAAGAAGCTATAGCTAAACGACAAGCCAAAACAAATTAATTTAGGTTAAAACGAAACTGAAACCAACGTTGTGTCTCTCATTCGACACAAAATCAAATGTTTCCGTATTCGCGATGTATTTGAATGCCAAAATATTATTTATTATGTAGCTTACTTCACTGGCGTTCCAATATCCACGTAAAACTAAATGGTTTGCATAACATCATTCACGGCGGTACGGTGATAACGCTTAACGGCACTTATACTATATATTTAAACTGAGCAGTGTGTTTTTTCCATATGTTTGACTGACTGTATTGTAGTGCTGTGTTCAAAATATCGATTAGGGCTGAACGATTAATTGCATTTGCGATAATATCGCGATATCAAATAACGCGATTTTTCAATCGCAGAGGCTGCGATTAAAGGGTCACGTGACACGCGAGAGTGAAGAGGTGTGTTCCACTTGAAGATATAGATGAAGTCGCACAGACCCAGGCAGGTGGCTGGCCATTCAAAAGCTAAATGCTGAAAATATGACGAGACATATCTTGCTCTCGGCTTCACTCACCGTGTCTATACCAGACGCTACACATGTCGCGTCACGCCGCACAGGAAAGCCTATGTGTCCTATGCCTTAGCGGACAGCATGAAACCCACAAAAAAATAAATAAATAAATAACAGCGAGAGAATAATAATAAGTTATTCTCTATGCTATTTTTCAATGTTTCAAGTGATGCAGGTGTTTTTTTCCCTGTAGGTTTTTTAAATTAAAAAAGTATAAATTTGTCATAATGTTTAGTGAAATTATTTGGTACTCTGAGGTGGAATGGGGATTCGATACATTTTTCGTAATGTTTAGTGATATTATTTGGTAGTCCGAGGTGGAATGGGGATTCGGGAAAGGGGGCCAGATTTTTTTTTATAGGTTTAAAGGGGGGTGCGACCAAAAACGTTTGAGAACCACTGGTTTAAAGTTAACAGACAGTGTTTAGTGCAGTGCACATGTTTACATATGTTTATTACAGTGACTTTGAATTACCTAAAGTAGTGTGGTAAAGCAACAGATTTGTTTTTATATTTCTGCAATCTACTTTAGTTTGTGTGATTTGTTACTGACTTTCATATTGTTTACACCAGGCTTATTTAAACATAATTATTACATGCTTACAAGGTTGGAAGTTCAACAAATCAGTCAATGTACTGTGATTGTAGTTGTTAAATAAAAATAATTCATATCAATTCATGCATCACCTAATTTCATCTTAACATATAGGCCTGGCCTACAGAAAATAACATTTATGTTTAATCCATCTAATAGTGTGTTGGGCATACTATACAATGATTTATAGCTCGTCTTTGTTGAATAATACAGAACATAAAGAGCTTTAAAAAAATAATTGCATATTAAATCGCAATCGCAATATTGGTAAAAAAAAAAATTAACACACAAGATCCTGATCCTGTCCTTGGGCTAAACCTGTTACATTCTAGTGCTGTGTTAGATACATCGATACGATGATGTATCGTCACAGAGATTTGACGATATGAGTATCGATACAGCTGGCCCTGTATCGATATTGTGGCACGTGTGCAGCAGTGGACCACGCTGAATTTGTTTAAAATTTTACAACGTTTTAAATTGAGTAGAAGTGCGAGGTTTCTAAAAAAGAATGACTAGAGCATATATAGGCTACAACAAGGTTTAATCTGGCCGCAGAGGAACACAACTGGGTTGCCAGAAAATTGTAATTCATCGAGTGTTCATTTATGAGAGAGGCTGTGTAAGTATGAATTACCACCGATTTGCCGCATTTCTTTATTAACAGTAAAGCTGTGGCTTTAATTCCTTTAGAAACAACGATGTTACCAGCTCCTTGTTGAGAAAGATAATGTAACTCATGAGCGATTAAGCTATTTTATTGATAAAATATGATGTTCCTGAATGTCTGAGTGTGGCCGCAGCGTGATCTGCATGAGTGACTGAGTGTGTGCGCGTTAGATACAGAAGACAGCGCATTCGTTTAGAACTCTTCTCATTTTTATTTTTATTTTTTAATCATAGAGAGTGTGTTCATTTGTGCAAATATAACCTACCAGCAATGTAAATATGATTTTTGAATATATTAGAATGAGTACATTACAATATAAATGTATTAGAATGAGTGCATTATTATTTATGGGCTTAAAAACAAGATACAAACAATCAGAATATTGTACCTGGTGGGGAGTGCACAATGTAAACATGAAACATATGCCATTACCTATATTGTACTTTGGTACAATTATGGAGGCCCTTCATAATGCAGAGGTCAACTGCCTGCTCTGCCAATAGTTAATCTATTAAACTTTAATTGATTGCTGTGATCAAAGCTGAATTTTCAGCATCATTACTCCAGTCTTCAGTGTCACATGATCCTTCAGAAACCATTATAATATGTTGATTTGCTGCTGTTATGATTATTGGTGCTCAATCATTAATAACAGTTCTTATTATTATCCATATTGAAAAAAAGTTCTGCTTTATATTTTTGTGTAAATCATGATACTTTTCATCATGATCATGATTTTACTTTCAGCATTTCAGCATAAATAATATTTCAAATAAATCAGCATTTATTTGAAATAAAATCTTTTGTAACATTATAAATGTCTTTACTGCCACTTTTGATCAATTTAAATTGTCCTTGTTGAATAAAAGTATTTATTTTTAAAAAAGCACTCGTTTTTTTAGGAATGTACAGTGTGAAACGTCTGTTAATGAATACCCAGGATCAACAGTTAACCCCAGGTATAGTATGAGCAGTGTGAAGCGTGATTACAGATAACCCAGGATTCCGTTTATCTGGTGTTTAGAATGACCCAGGGTTAACAATTTCAAGTGTGAAAAGCCCTCTAGAGGGACAGAGGTCTACCCACCAGTCTCACAAAATCCTGTGGGAAACACTGTATTACCAAAACTGTAACAATACTAAGCTGGTTAAAAATCTGCAAACTTACCTTTTAGGGCAACGATTACAATATAAGGATTATTCGGCAGCTTTGCATGTTCATCTATAGTTTGTCATCATCTGAAATCTTTGAGTGTTGGCATCTTCTGAAGTCTTCACAAGCGAGGCTGGATCCAAACTGGAACTGGCGTAATCTCTAGTAACCTTGGGATGGGCATCCCGAGATAGAAACAGGAAAACAAAAGGAGAAAGATTAGCATAGCTGCTGTTCATATTTCACACAAAAGATGATTTATTTCATCACATATAAATTGTATAACTGCTGCTTTTTTGCGGTAATTGCATGTTTTTGTAAATAAATAGTTTTGTAAATAAATTTTCCTCATGCCATCTTGGTCAAGCTAGTTATTTAATGGACTTTAAAATTGCTTTCATAATAATGAGATGTTTATAGATTTGTTAAGTCATGTTATTTATGTATTATAATCTATATAATTAAAATGAAAGTAAACGTTTTGTCTAGGTAACGTTATTAATTTTAAATAAAATATTAATGAACAGTACATTAGAAATGAAACTGGGCTAAGTCTGGCGAGTCTGGCTTGGATGCGATAGTGTCGGCAAGTTACGGCCGTCGCATCTGGTCCAGTTGATTCGGCCCAGAATCTGAAAGTGAGTACGCAAGCATCCAGACCGGGTGCTGCAGATGGATCCGGGCCAATGGACAAGTCTCTAACAGGTGAAAATTTAACTGAAAATGGCCCGAGAGTATGGAGAGGGATTGTGTATGAGGTAGAGGTAAATAGCCAGCAGACGTCAAGTTGGTAAGTTTTCACTAGACTTTAGTGGAGTCAGCAGTTCGCTTGACAGTAAATAAGGATCTAATCCTAAAGTGTCTATTTTTTTTTTTTTAATACGATTGTTTTCCGTTGTTGTTTAAGTGTTATCTTGGTTTCTGATCACCAAGGAGAGGCTATGCAAGGTCCTAAAGATGGCGGCCGCAACAAAAATAGTAACGTGACTGAAACCCATGAATAGACCCCAAACCTCTGAATGGTAGTGTACACTACATTTTATTAAAGAAATTCATATTTTTATTCAGCAACGATGCATTCAATTAATCAAAAGTGAGTGTAAAGACTTCTGTTGCAAATAAATAAGAAATTTCTATTCATCAAATAATTCTCTCTCTCTCTCTCTCTATATATATACATATATATTTATTTATTGGGCAGCACAACTGTTTTCAACATTGATAATAATCATAAATGTTTCTTAAGCAGTAAATCAGCCTATTAGAATGATTTCTGAAGGATCATGTGACACTGAAGACTGGTTTACAGAAAACTGCTATTTTAAATTGTAATATTATTTCACAATATTACTGTTTTTACTTTTTTTATCAGATTTTTTCAGAAATTGGTAAGCATAAAAGACAAATTTTCAAAAACATTTTTAAAAAATCTGAATTTTGTACATTAGTGTATGTTTGGGGTTAACTTGCTAGCCATACGGTTCAGTGTGTCTTGGAGATGTTGTCTGACAGGAGGTTTGCTCAGACTCTGGGATGCAGAAGGCCATCAAGCATGTAAGAATCTAGAAATATAACAAGCAATTTGTCACAGAGCCAACAATATTCAGTATACAATGCCAGTTTTATCACAAGGAACCAAGCTAGAGCACAGGTGAAATGTAGAAAAGAGAAAGAATATGTATTTAATAAATATCCTGAACAGTTTTTAACAATATTTGTTTACCATGAGACGAGATCAAAATGCGTTTGAACTGTACCCATCGCTGATGTAATGACGTCACCGATTAACGGTAACGTTAGTGTATATTTAGGTTAAATTACGGTAAAAAAAAAAAGCCTATTTCCAATCACCCATTGAAAAATTACCAGCAAAACTTTTACAGAACTGTCAAAGCCTCTCATCTACACATAAATATGTTATTAAAATCCCACACTTTCATAAAGAGTTCAGTCTATGGAGTTAGCATACCTCCTCTGAAAACGGTAGATGCTAACGGACTTGTTCGAAGACACTAAACCATTTCTATGAAGTAAATTCAACAGAAGCGGGTCAAATACAAGCAAGAGAAGTGTCAGAAACAGTTGCATATGATATTTGTGCGATTTAAATGGACTTAACTTACCGAAAGCGGTGAAAACAGCAGAGAGACGGAGCGTGCAGCTTGTCAGTCGCCCCGTTTCCATGGCAACTCCCTCCGCTCCAGTGTTTGATTGCTACTCCAAAGTTCAGCGCGCGCTCATTAAAACACGCAAAATTTACATAAATAAAATATACAGATTTCGTAAATAACTTAAATCTAATTAAATTATTATTAAATCATCCATTTAAGTTTTTTTTTGTAGTTCTATGACCCATTCATAGGTGAAAAATGCCACCCCTGCACGTGATAGTCAGACAAAACAGCACTTTTATAGTCATAATAAGTATAAAAGTATAAAAAGTTTAAGTTTTTATAAAAGTATAACAAGTTTAAGTTTTATAGTTTAAGATTTGGTGCTTTTTTTTTTTTTACAAACACTCAACCCCCATTTAACCTATATCAGACATTATGGTTTCGATCAGAGGCGTCGGCTGTGTCGGTTGATGAGTCAACGGGATTTCGACGTTGAATCGATGTTTTGTTTTCGGCGAAATAACGTTCTGATGTTCCGACCAAATAGTGACCGTTGATTCAACATCGAAATTTGATTGACGACCGATTCTGACCGTTACAACCAAAAATCGACGTTGAATCAACGTCTGCTTGCTATCTGGGTGTCTAGAGCTACAATTGTAATTTATAAATAATAAAATTTAATTACAATTTATTTATTTACTTTTATATTTTATTAAAGTTCTATTTTGACCCCTAATGGTAGGTTTTGTTTTTTGTTTTTTGTTTTTGAAGGAGGGGGCACAACAATACTATTCTGCTTAGGACACCCATTTGGCCAGCAGCGGCCCTGTACTGGCCGTTTGGGAGCACCCGTAGAGCAGTGGGCCGATCGCCGAAGCGAGGGAGACATCTCTCATATAAGGCGCTGTTTTTATATTACAGCGCAAAACTCCAAAAATGTGAAGCGGCGCTACTCGGTCATCCGCCACTGTTATGCTGGCTGTGGCTGAAAACAGCCACGATAATAAACTGCATGACGCGGTAAATTGGAAAACGCCCATGCATAATTACAAGCTTGCAATTACAAACTTGACGTTATTCACACTGTACAAATAGCCTATTGTGTTTTGGTAGAAATGTATTTATTATAAATTAAATATTGCGGGATATTTTACTTTTATATAAGGTCTTTTGTAGTTTCAAGGTTTTTTTTTTTTTTTTACAAATTCCATAGTTTATTATTACTTATTATTTATTTTAAAAACCATAAACCATGGTAATGAGGACCATGGGTTTACTTGTTTTGACCTTCTTACTAATACTAGTCAGTTAAACTCTGTATTCGATGCAAGAACTAGTAAATTTCATTATGGCAAAGGGATAATTTAACAGAACAGCTTTAATAGCTTTAAATGTTTTGTTCTGATTAATGTTAATTGAAGTAAAATGTTAATTCAATAAGAGATTAAAGATAAATAACAGTGTCTTATATAAATTAGGTGTTAAAGTTTCAGTAGGAGATCTTGGAAAATGCTAACTTTAGCCTCCCTGCAATCGCTGTCCAAAGCCACGCCCCCTGAACGCATTTACGCTCACAGACCAGACAACATTACTACAATAGGCTACATCAGCGGTTCCCAATTCCAGCCCATGTTCAGCAAGTGAAGTAAACTTAAACGGATTTCCCCCGCTCAGGGAGTAGGGAGCAATGAACACTGTGTAGGGATCATATCGATAGGAACACAGTTCATGCACGGAGCTCACTTCTAACGAGATGATCTGAATCAGGTG
>NW_015547685.1:1636359-1659010 GCF_001515605.1 Sinocyclocheilus anshuiensis
TGGTGAGAACTCTTTAAAAGTACTACAATACCAGGAAGGAAGATCGGGTTGTTGATGTTTGCCTGCCATCCTTGCTCTGTCTGCACAGCGTGCGTGAACGAGCTGATGACGTATCCTGTCTGCACGAACAGGGTGCGCAGAGGTATGCTAATACATACTGACAGGCAGGTAGGAAAACATATTAAAACGCTCGGAACGAGCGTTTTGATTGGACGAACATTTCTTGATCCTAGGCCTTCCACAGAATATATAAATACAGACAAATACATTTAGACCGCTTAACTGAATGATTCACAGTGGAATTTGTAGGCCGGATGGACTGGATTTGTCCAGGGCCGAATTTTAACCCCAGTCCAGCCCTGCCATTGTGCATTTGACACAACTTGCATGCACTGGGTGTGTTGATAAGGAAAACAGTAGAGGATGTTCCTTTTTGAATTCTGTTTCCTGAGATCAACAACTTCCTGTTTCTGTTTAGCCTCTAATAACACACAATAAGGTTTTAAATAGAGTTCACTGTGGAACAGGCAATAAGAATTTTCATGTAGCAGTACACTGTACTAATATTTGTATGTCACAATAATCACAGTATATATAAACATAAAATCTGAGTAAACAAAACCGATACTTATTTCTATGCACTTATTTAACATATTAATGTAACATACAGGACTGCAATGAAATGAACAGATGTCAATCAAATCCTGTATTTCTCAGATCTCAAGATCAACCACAAGAAAAATGTCCAACTTACACATTAAAAAAGGGGGGGGAGTAATATTTCACAATGCTGTTTAGTATACAAAAACGCACCCTTTCTTGAGAGTAGAAATGCGTACAAAAGCGTTAAAGTTTGTAAACAATGTCAGGGTTCACAGGGTTTTTGCGTTCAGTTGCTATGATTTTATTTATACCTTTATTTTGTGCGTATTTCACGAAATTCTATCCAAAACTTCTGCCAAATGCATCCACCGAATTAATCCCCCAATACCCACACTTGCAGTCTTTGCACTTGAGCACTTGTCTACTTGCATGACGTATTTCCTCTATTTGACCCAAGTGTTAAAGTAGGCGTGCAGACCTCAAGTCTTTATATAACTTTTACCCAATGCATGTTTTCACAAAGTATTATGTTGGTTTTTAATTCTTTGCCCTTTATAAACTTCTAAATGTCTGTCCGGTTGTTCCTATGAAACAGAAAGCAATTTAATTGTGGTTTTCCTAATGTGATAAAAAGCAGCAAAGATAAAAGCAGTTTACAAAATACATTCTTTACTACTAAATGATATTTACTAGTTTAACTTATACTGTAATGTTTTTCTCGGCAATTTGCAATTGCATGCGAGTTCCTGAATATGATGAATGATGGGATACACGAAAATTGCTCTGAAGTGGTATTACAGAAAGTGTGGATTTAGTGTATGTTAAGGGCTATGAGCTTTGGCATTTTTTTGACCTGGGACCGTATTGAGAAATTACTTCCCGTCGCGTACACATTCTCAAGAAGCCAAGACCACTAGTGTCGGTATTACGACATGCACTTTATTTTTTCTCTTTAGTCCATTTGGTTGCATAAGCCATTGTTGACAGATGAAAAATAAAATGCACTCAACAAAAATACTCAAAAACAGTTGAAAGTTCACCGTATCATGCTCTCAGCTTCCCATATATGGACTGCTCGCGGTGAACGTGCAACATGATTGAGAGGCAGAAAGTGCTTCAAACACCTTCTTATTCAAGAATCACTTCTTATTTTACAGTTTAAATAGACTAGGTCTATCACAGATTTCAATTAAATCTTTAAAACAGTCTGAAAACGGTTTCATCCATTAGTTAGAAGTCCATGTAAAATTTTGTAACAAATAAATCAAAGTACTGGTAAAATGCATTTGCTTATAAACACAATGTTAATGCATTTGTTAGTTTCTAAAGGTTTTTTCATAGAAATAATTTGTTATACGTATATTTTGCAATGGCGATACAGCGATAGGCTGAGACAAGAGTCAGAAAGCAAAAGCAAATACATTTGTAAAGACTTTGATCAGTAGACCTACAGGTCTGAAATACATTCCTATTTATGCAACAGTCATTTCAATCAGTAAATATGGGACACAATTGATTCTTTTTCGTTTGAGTGGTTTGTGTTCACATCTCACAGCACACAAATGAGACTCCGTCCCTCTTCAATCTCATCCTGCACCTTGTCGCTGGAGGTGGCGATCTCAGCCTGGGCCGAAAACATGGCACAAATGAAAGTGAGAACAGTGCCTCCTATGGCTGTGTAGAAAGCCCAGCCCAGAGAACACAGGCCCACTTTATATGGGGAAGCATCCAGACCGCAGTAGTCAACCACCTTCTTAGAGCCCCAGCCTGCAGGATAGAGCATCAGACCTAAGATGAGGAATAGACCTGCAAAAGAGAAAACGGAAATGTTACAAATTACAGTTGCTAAGGTGTTCTGGGTGATTGCAAGGTGGACGGTGTGGAACAAGTTAATGAATATAAATTAATATAACTATTAACAATAACTAGCTGAAACAAATCAGAAACACATTTTAAAGAAGGATGGATTTAGTCATTCATCCAACTCTTAAGGTCCGTTCACACTAGGAACAATAACTATAACGACAACTATACCGATAACCATATTAGTGTCCACAGTCTGTTTATTAGAAGTATTCGCTGCATTTCTGTCGCCTGCTTCTTTAAAAGCTTGAACAATTTACAGATTGGGTGGATTCTGATTGGACATCAATGTTTTTATTGTTCATCAACTGAAAGTGATTCCAATGATATCGTTCCTCAGTGTCGTTATTGTTATAGCCGTGGTGTGGACTTCCCTATTCTCATAGAATTAGAATTAAACTAAGACACCGTTGTTTTGCACTGGTCAATTTTGAGATTGTAGGTTATTTTGCTTGCATACATATCTTCAGACTATCAGAATCAGAAATCTCCACTTCAGTAGCACTTACATACACCAATCCTTCCAGTTTTATTCCTATCTAAGGTTTTTACAAAGGGGTTTTCCTGATTTACATTTTATTCCTAAAAATATGGCAAACTAAATTATTTACACAACTTATTTTTTGGCCATTGAAAGCATTTTTTTAATGGAGATATCCAAATTCTATTCAAATAGAGTTTTCATTTAACTGTGAAAACTGAAAATGAAAATGAAAGAAGAGTTTTGAAACTGGCTTTATCCATTGTTCAGATTTCTGTTCTGGAAATGTACTGTATGCAAATGAATGCATATTTCATTAGATAATTCCTCATTTGCATATTAAAACATAACACTTGAAGAAAACTTGTAATACAAAACAATTAATATGTACTGTGATTAAGAATGATGATATCTATTAGTTCAAATTTGCACCATACTGTGGAAATGGTGTGAATGGGACTTTACATGGTATTTTAGTTTTAATATTTGGAAACTGAATGCTAACTTCATTTTTCTCTTTAAAGTTCCTCTTTCCCTGAAGACACACTCAGTCAAAACTAGAAGCCGACAACGACCTTGTAGCCCCCTTGAACTGTGTGATAACATCATCAGAAAAAAGCAAAAAAAAATCTTTACAACATGAAAGGTTCAAACAATTTCAATTCAGTGTCATTTTGTGCCTGTTGAAGCTATGTGATTATGCTTTAAATAGATATTTGTCTTAACATCTGGGACTTAATTGTTGTAATACTGTTTAAAAGGCAAAGAATGAACTCTTGCTGATCTAATCTTCATACCAATCAGAGCAGGTCACTGTGATCCCTCCATTTTATTCGGAGTTCTTATTCTAAATAGGCAAGTGAGATCCTGTCTCTGAAGTCATGCTCTCACTTTTCACTAATTACTCAATCACCATGTTGTAAATCTTTCAATGAAATTATACAAAAGCTACATAGTTTGGTTGTACCTGTAGTTGGTCTTGTTTTTCTATCAAATAAACCACAATATTTTTATTGTACCACAATACTGTATTGTTCTAGTGTTTCCAGACATGACTGCAAGTAAGATGCATTATCATGACTGATCTGTTAGTCCCTGGTATTTTGACTAAGAATGCCCTGCCACAGTCAACATTACAGCTCTGCTCCTTTGAGCTGGTTTGAGAAATGGTAACGAATGTAGGTGTGGATTCCTGGGGCCGGATTCACAAAGCATTCAGATCAGCATGAAATAAAAATTCACCCTATTTTCTAAATGCATGTTATACAGTGTGAATGATTTGTCAATGGATTTTTTTTATTTTTATCAAATTGTCATAACTTGATCTTCTGGTGACAATGTCAGATTTCTCTCTGGTGACAAATGCCGGACTTCTTTAAACCCTGCCCCTCCACAATTGACTATTAAGGCCAATTCACACCTCACAGACAAACGACATCAAACACGAGTTAGTTGGATCAAGTGCTGGGCGTGCTTAGCAAATTATCCTAAAAATGGATGTTTTTCTGGACATGTTTGTCTGTTGGGACAGTGTGAACATGACAGTTATTTTTCATAAAATTCTAAATCCAACAGCCAAATTGTTTATTGGTGTTTGTCTGTATGGTGTGAATTGTTCTTTAGAGTGCATTCCCTAACATTTTTTTCTTTTTTGATAATCCATTGCACTCAAATTGACATCAAAACACAGAAGAAAAGCTCTGTCGTTACTTCTTTTTCATCAAGTTAAATAAAATTAAATACCAGTAAGTAGCACAGATGTTTAATGTACAGATGTAAAGATGTTTAATTAATTTATTTGGTTACGATTATTATTATTAAATTGTTTTGTCAAATTATAAAATAGCCAAATTATCAGCAAATAAATTCTGTTTAATGCCGTTAAACTAACGCATTTCATTCACTTCACATTAAAAAATTATTTACAAGTGTTGAAGTATTGATTTTTTATTTATTTATTTATTTTTAAAGAAGATTTTCATAAATTCAGTCCTTGGTGAACCACCTCAGGAAAATAAGAGAAAGATACACTTATGTTTAATGGTTTGAAGGTTTTCAAACCTTGTACCTCTGTATGCATTTTAAATCAGAAATAGGACAAGCTCAACAAGGTTTTATAAACACTGGAGACACCGGAGAGACACTGAAGTAACATTTCCAATGCTGTAATATTTAGACTGTCTTTTCTTGTAATGGCATGATGAGAGTGTTGGAAGATCATAATTAGATAGCATGGTCTTTGAGGTCACTAGAGGGATGTTGAAACCGTGAGCTCAGAGCATTCTGGGGGCAACTTCAGTGTCTCCTTTAAATACACTCCCTAATTTTCTGTGTTTTGTTGATAGTGGTTCAAAGTTAAAGATGACCACCAACTGCCACAACAAAAGACTGGCAAGAATCTGAGAAAGCAGTGTTACAGTAGACTTTCCCATCTTACCTGCTATTCCCTGAAGCAGGCCACACACGTTGAATATGCTCTTCTTCAAGATACTCTGGAAGCACATGCTGAAAACCGAAAGGATGCCCACTACAGATAGGAGAAAGATTGCGACGACTAGAAATATAACAGTGGCTTGCCAGAAGCCACTGGCTATTTCCATGAAGTCTGTAGCGTAGGGCCCACACTGGAGCACCTTCTGCTGTGCCACCTTGATGCAGCGGTTATAAATACCCAGGGTGCGCTGGTCGCTGTGGTGTGAAGCGGTGACGGTGAAGTTGAACTCAGAACCATCTGGATATCCCACTAGCCATTCGGCGCTCATAAATGCCACCATCTCAGCAAATGCCACCACAATGCTCATCAAGGTCCATAACATAGAGCGGCATGTGACTATGACGTGACACATTCTGCAGAACCTGTATGCCAGTACTTGAGAGGAAATGGTTTATTCAAGCAGCAGCTAAGGCACATCAGTGAAGGTCCATTGGTGTTGTCATCACAGCTGAATCAGCACCAGATCTCTTCAAACAGCACCACAGAAGAACTCCTGAGCTCTAGGACCATCCTGAGAATAGCCATGTACTGACACCGAATGAACAAATCTATAAAGAAAAAAGAGAAACATTTGTCTGAGAAAGTTATAATCAAGGCCATAAATCTAGATTGCTAAAGAGCTCTGAATTAGCACACTGATAGCTGTACCAGGAACAATGCCATTTAATTTAGCAGTTTTCCAGTTCATAGACCTCTCTGTAAATCCTAGTAACACGGCACAATCTAAAAAATGCTGGGTTAAAAACAGTGTTAGTGTATTGTATGAAAACATACAAATGAGATTATACGAATTAGTCACCAGATTGTGAAATAGTTACGAATTGCCATGACATTATAATGGTTTCCTGAACACTCTACTCATCTGCTATTGGTCAGATAAACAGGTCAATGTTGAGTCAATACCTTAAAATATAGTTTTACTTAAATAAAGTTTTACTGAATGGAAGAAACCTGTCTTGATTACAGACTGATAGTATTGTTATTTTTTCATTGAGGAGCCAGTTTAGGTTAAGTAAAAATGACCACTGAGGGGTACAGGTTTGAAGAGGCAAGAAATACCTGGAATACTTAATATTAGCATGACAAACATATTCATAAAACAAAAAGTTTCAGTCACTTCACCCATCAGAGGATAGTGCTGCAAGCTATACAATACTTTCACCTAGGTCTATGTTATGACAGGTCCTTACTGTAATACCGCAAGATTGTCTAAGCAGCAAATGCCTGTTTGTACAGGTATGTAAGGTGGTAAAATAAAGAATTTGAAAAAAACAAATTCTACTTTCTAATGCAGTCATAATATAAACACAAGAAAGGCATGACATTTCAGACTAAAAAATTCCTAGTTTAAGTAAACTGAGGCTGAGTACATGATGACAGGTAAGGGTTTTCTTAAAGCCTTCAATGACAGTGCTCTGAAGGCAAGTGATATATGAATTTATTGAATGGATGATTATTATGTCAGGTTAGGGTTCGTCTTTTCTTTTGGTATCAAGCACTGATTTATCATTTAAAACTGAAAAGTCAGGCAATCACAGCACTATGTCAAAGCTTGATGTCCCAGTGAATATATATATATATATACGCACACAAACACACACATAAAGTATGTCCAGTGTATAGAGATTTTTGTTGTTACCAATAAACTTCTCTTTTCAGTCATCAAGAATGATTGTATAATTATTTTGTAAGCTGCCCAACTAGACTGATAGGCTGTTTACTGAATGGTCAGAATGCTTCAGATCTAAGAAATACAAAGAATGAGCTCACACTTAATTTAATTGCACCACATGATTCCCCAAAAAAGGAGGTAGCAAACCAAAGAAGAAAGTGCCATGGATTCTTAAGGGGCCTGAAGAATGTCAGAGCCTGTTGCTGTGAGATGAGGACACAAAGGGCTCTCCTTTTGAATAAAGATGGAACCAGAAAGTCCCTAGACACAGTGACAGACTTTCACTGGTTAATTGGGGTTTCAATGAGTTTCAACTGAAATGTTGCCTCCAAAGCAATTTGAAAGCTGACAAGAAGCATTCATTGAATTCATTCTAAGGAACTGTGGAATGTCTTCCAAGATCAATATTAAATATTTCTAAAGGCATCCAAAGGTGCTCAGCAATCAAACAAAACCTCAAAATCACAGGAGTCAAAAATCAAAAGTCCGATCTTATACATCTAATTAGCTACTGCTTAATCAATATGGGGTTTTCATTGCCAGATTCTCACTTATACTTTTACTGTGTAATTGTACCATACAGTGATGGCATCAACTGCTAGTACCATGGTGCATATGCCATGGCATGGTACACCAAGGGACATCAAAGAATATAATGGTAAATTATCAAACAAAAATGGTATTGCCATGTTACTATGCCCAAAAAAACATTAATCTCATGGTGCTTCTTGGTTGATGACATATTTAGCCCCAAAACATGATGTTTCTAGGTACATATCCCAAAACATGGTAGGCTACTGCTAAAGTGTCAAGTTCAAAAAATCATGTTGGTTTACTTAACCCCTGAAATCTTACACAGTCTACCGGCTTAATCTCGTTACTTCTAAGAAGAACTATTTTCTCTCATGTCTCCAGACACAGTTACAATCTGTTTACCGATGTTTGCCTTAAAAGAACAATTTCAAAAAGCAGTTTATTGATATTTAGGAGATTAAGCAAGGCAGTAAAGTCCTCTGGATCACAGCTCTCTTCTCTCTGTTTCTTTGAATGCTCTAGTAATAAATTCTATAATCCCACCAAAGCAAGAGAAAATGATCTCTTTTGTTCAGCGTGACTTTCGACGATGTCAAACCCTAGATTCGACACAACTGAATTTAGACGAACAATTACACGCAGCCCGAGAGGTAAACATAAAATATCTGTATTCCTCTTACCTTAACGGCGGTGAATTAACGGGCTGTCCGCTGATTAACGTTAGTGTTTAACTTCCTGATGTGGCTGAGCGGAGCTCTTCTGTTCTGACGCTACACGACACGAGCCAGAAGGGAAGAGCCAGGAGAAACGTTCAGTTTCACAATCAGAGCTCTGGAATACATGGGAAAACATACAATATTGCATCGTTTAGAGGCCACTATTCCTAGTTCGGTACTAGTCTCAAAGCAATATCAGGTCTGGCTCACTTCAGCTACTTTTCTATTGTTTCTTCACCGCCTCCTTTACTCCAGCCCCTCGGGAATTTACAATGGCTCGGAATACGCCTATACGCCTGATAATATGTAGTCTAGGTAGACAGCTCACTACGAGCTCACATTTTCTGTGTTTTGCCCTCTTTTTCTCTTTAAAGATGTTTAAATTTGACTGGAGAATCTGATTAACTTTACCCAATCAGTTCATGGGGTGGTGGGACATAGCCTACAGCTGGATGTTTCTTCAAATATGAGTAGTTTTGACCCTGTGTTTCACACTCACATAAAATGTTTAACTTGTTCACAGTGTTCAACATTGTATATTCGTCACCAGAGAACTCTTGTCATTTATGTCTTTTCTTCTGTCATTAACATTTCTACCTCAGTGTCATATGCACCACTTCAAGTTATATAACAGGTTTAATAGCATTCGGTGGAGGAAAAAATATTTTAAAATTAAAGTGAATAAAAAAAAAAAAATTTCAGAATAAAAAGGCTTACCGTCTTTGGGTTGCTAATTCATAGCTAGGATTTGTTTTGTTTTTTTATCTTAAAGGGGTAGTTCACACAAAAATTAAAATTCTGTCATTAATACTCACCCTCATGTGTTCCAAACCTGTAAGACCTTCGTTCATTAGAACACAAATTAAGATATTTTGGATGAAATCCGAGAGCTTTCTGACCCTGCATGGACAGCAACACCACTACCACATTCAAGGCCCAGAAAGGTAGTAAGGACATCGTTAAAATAGTCCATGTGACATCAGTGGTTCAACTGTAATTTTATGAAGCTACGAGAATACTTTTGTGCGCAAAGAAAACAAAAATAACGACTTTATTCAACAATTTCTTCTCTTCCGTGTCAGTCTTTGCCACATGTTCACGAGAGTACCACGGCACATGCGTGTGGTCGGTGCTGCTGATGCAGGAGCCCGCGTTCTGACATAGAACCTGGATGAGCTGTGGCTTTTCAAGCAGAGGAGTGCACGCATGCGTCGTGGTACTCTCGTGAACACGTGGCAAAGACTGACATGAAAGAGAAGAAATTGTTGAATAAAGTCGTTATTTTTGTTTTCTTTGCACACAAAAAGTATTCTTGTAGCTTCATAACATTATGGTTGAACCACTGATTTTATTATTGACTATTTTAACGATGTTCTTACTACCTTTCTGGGCCATAAAATGTTTTTACAGATAATGCTATCCACATCAGCCAGAAACCAGATGAACTTCACGTTCCTATATAAACATGCTGCAAAACTTCTTGTCCAAGCACTTGTCTCTAGACTGAACTACTCGAATGCTAGTCTGTTCTAGAACATGGTGGTGCTTTTGGTCTTTAAATGAGCATGAGTTTCATGTAGTCCCTCCACTGATATGAACTACATGCATAATAATTAGGCAAAATTGGTTTAAAATAGTTTCACTAGTTTTTAGGACACAAATTTCAGGTCACTGGGCCATAAAACGTTTCAGTTGCGTTGCTGCCTATGCAGGGTCAGAAAGCTCTCGGATTGCATCAAAAATATCTTAATTTGTGTTCCGAAGATGAACGAAGGTCTTACAGGTTTGGAACGACATGAGGGTAAGTAATTAATGACCGAATTTTTAGGTGAACTATCCCTTTAAAAGTTTTAGAATGTGGCAATGCCAATTTTTTTGACAAACTGGTATTATTTTTATATTTTTATTCTATGTCAAAATGAAAATGAGACATTGTTTCAGAACAAATATCACCTGAATTCATAAAATGCAAAGAAGAATTTTATAAATGTACACCTTCACACCATGGATATGTACTCATCTGAGTAGTGTAGCGTCTGGACCAATCAAACACACAATTTTTCATTTGATTTAACAAATCAGTTATTCATTAGATTAACAAATCGTCACAGTCCCCTCACCCAATAAACTGGATGCCAGGATGTCTGCAACGACACCAGGCCCCCCCTGGTTACCATGGCAACCCTGACACCAGATACATTTACGACCTAATGGAATGTAAGTAGGGAAAATCACTGCCTTTTTCTTAAGGAAGAGACACAATGCACAGTAGAAATGGACTTTTCTACTAATGAATTCATAGGAAAACCTTTCTTTGAATGAACACACATATCCTTCAGGTCATTGTGTATATTATTGGTGTCTTGTATATTATCTGTTGTATTGTAGACTATTTTATGCATGCTTATGATAGAACCAATCATTCATGTAACCTTACATATACCGTGTTTGGTCTCTATTAATTCGTATTCGGATGATCTAATTGAGAGTGTATATTGTATGTTTATACCTATGCAACATATTAGTGTTCTAAGAATCTTTATTAGTTTGTGCATCAACACCCCAAGCGAATTACATTTGCAAATTACCATGCCCTCACACAAAGGGTCGTAAAACCCTCCAGCAATTGCAACCTCCCGCTTGACGAAGGTCTTACGGATTTGGAACGACATGAGGGTGAGTAATTAATTACATAATTTTTCATTTTTGGGTGAACTATCCCTTTAAATACATAATTAAATAATCTTTTCACATTTTTGTACAATTTCACAAAATTACAGCTTGAAAATTACACCAAATACAAATATTAGGTTAGCCTACTTTGATTTTCTTTGTTTTGTGCATACATCATATCTCATTTTGATGAATGATTTAGGCCCAGCTATATAATTTTCACACAATATATATTGAATGGTTTATGTTTATGTTAGTCTTTGCTGACATAACAATAATAGTTTATATAATAATAATAATATAATTCATATTTGTATGATGAAATTTCAGTTTAAGACTGAAAAGTCACAAGGGACCATATAAATAGAAGCCTTTGGAAAAGTAGTGAAAATAAATGATGAAGGAATTATACAACACTTCCAGGACAGTTTTAATGTGATCTTCACAAATAAAAAGGTATTATTGTTACTAAAAATCAGCCCTTGATTTGTAATATAATAAAGTCCAAAGATGAGGCCTGGCTGCAGATTAGCCATTATACAAATATTACATGAAGATTGCCAGTCTGCAATAGTTTAAATATGAACATTTTGAGTCCAGGACAATAAAAAGATTCCATATAAGGACATTAAAGTATGAATTAACAGAAGTGTTGCAGTACTTATGTGTCAAATCTAGAGGGCTATATTGTGTCTATTATTGTAAATGAGCGAAGACGACGAGTATGGGATGCAATATTGTCTGTAAAAAAGAATGTTCTATAAATATACAATGTTCTAAATCAAAGTCAAAACAAACTGATGCATTAACAGTAACACTGTGTACTGCTATATTTTGAATCATTAGGTAAAGTTTAAACCATGCCACTTCTTTAGCATGTTCAGTATTTGCTGACCGTCACTTTAATCTGTCACTATATATTTTAACCACAATATAAGAGAGAGAGAGAGAGAGAGAGAGAGAAAAGTTTGAGAGCTTAGGCCAAGACCGAAAGTTCATGCAAATGCCTGACAAATACCTTGACTGTGTCTCATCCTTACCTAATCTGCCCTGCAGCTTTTGAATCATTAGGTAAAGTTTAAACCATATCTTCTTTAGCATGTTCAGTATTTGCTGACCGTCACTTTAATCTGTCACTATATATTTTAACCACAATATAAGAGAGAGAGAGAGAGAGAGAGAAAAGTTTGAGAGCTTAGGCCAAGACCGAAAGTTCATGCAAATGCCTGACAAATACCTTGACTGTGTCTCATCCTTACCTAATCTGCCCTGCAGCATTCAGGTCTGTCTTTTTCCAGTCAAATTTTTGGATGTAATACCCTAAAAGTTGGGAAATGCTGTACTGACTTGCCAGTGAGTGAAACATCTATATTAACTCAAGGGGGTGAAATACTTTGTACATCCTACAGAAACTTGACCGAATAAATGATAAAATGTCTTGTAATATACCAACCTTTTTATAAATTTTATTGCTCAAATTGTCTAAACTTTAAGTTAACCTTAAGTACAAATATTTATTTTAGCAAATGTATTGTAATTGAAATGAAGTTTTCACTCCACAAAGACAGCCCACTGTTCACTGTAATCCTGTTTCTGTGTATCTGTCCTGGTTTGTTTGGTTCTTAGAAACCAACTGTGAATTTTCTTGGCTGTAACATTTTAAAAGAAGTCTAGATTGAGACGAAGCAGACTGGAGCAGTTTAATCTTCAGGGAAACAGAGGCTAGGACAGGCCAAAGGGCTCATCAATGTCTTCAAATTGAGCTGGTTAGACATGGTTAGCTGGTTAGACAACACAACTGCTATATATTTTGTTGTGTTCAATCCACTTAAATATATGTAACATTTTAGTTTACTTAATCCATTTGTTTTGGGACATGAATCATTTTTGTTGCATTAACATACATTATTAGTTCCAGCATGCTTTCAATGCTGGGTGCATGCTGGGTCAAGAGAGTGAATGTTGAAATTAATTATTACATAGTTATTACAAAATAGTTATTTGATGTGTTTTTGAGTGAAGTAAATAACTAGTTAAGATATGTTGGACAAGTAAAAGAGTTGTGTTTAAAAGATGCTGACGAGTAGAGGCTGAAGTGGCTACGTCACATTTTAAACTACTGTTAATGTATGTTGGTTTGCTTAATTAGAAATAGCTGGTTTAATGCCAGTGAAAAGTAATTTCATATTTGTGCTGTGCTAATTGCAGAAACTCTTTTAAATGTACAACATAAATGAACGTCAAGCACTAACAGATCTTTCCATTTACTCAAAAACACAGACTTGAATAGGTGAACTCTACTCAATAAAATAGAGCTGATATAACTAAAAACACTGATTAAGTTAATTTAAAAATGTGTTTGAAATTAAGATAAATTCATTTTGTGCAATCACTTACCTTAAAAAAATTAATACAAATATTTTTTAGTGTAGCCCCAACACAAAATAATGTCATTTTAGCTATGCATTTGCTAGAAATATTTACATTTTTCATGAAATGTTAAAAAAATTAACATTTAGAACAAACTGACTTGTTGAACCCTTAGAATCAGAAAGCAGATGAGTGGTCGGTGATGGAGGGTTAATGTTTATGCTGGAGAAGAAAGGTTATGTGAAAGTTATATAAATATGTACACACTGACCTCTAATTTTGAACATTTTCCACTCTGATCTGCTTACTCCACAGGGTCCTCACCCACCTGGATACAGCTAGTATCAAGATCAGGATGATCTTCCTTGGTTTCTCCAGTGTACTTCATACAGTACTGTAACCATTATCATGAGAACATCACTGCCTCTGGGGCACAAGCACACAGCTCAAAGACATTAATTGTGTTGTAGTACTGCTTCTAACCACAAGGTAACGCTCTAACGCAACTGAAGACCCTCTTGTAACATGGTTGTTTAGGGTACTTGCGCCACTCAGCTGTGTTACTGTACCGCATACTGATATGCTGAACGCTCTGTGGACAGTCTAGAGAAGATAATGGCAATGAAATGGCTTCTTTTGTGAAGCTATCCTTCAAACCTAGAGTAAAAGGATTACGTTTTTCATCCAGAGGGCCCCAACACACTTTCAAGGGGGCCTTAAGATTTGAAATAAAACAAAACAAGCATTAAAATAAGCTAAAACGACAACATATTTTCATTTTATTTATTTTTTAACTCACCCCCTCAACAAGGATTTTTTTTTCTTTTTTTTTCTTTGAAGGACTATTGCCATTGTCTTAAAACACCTTGATATATCAGGGAAGCCTAATTTTAAAACATTTATTTCTTGACCTGGAAAAGCCATGTAAATTAATAAAATCACCAAGGACATTTTTATGATGAATATACATTTATGCAAACCTCTTAAATATTTGATTGGGTAGAAATTATAATATATATATAGTTGAAAAAAATCATGGGGCCTAAAAATATTGTTGTGGACAATGGGCCTTAAGAGTCAAAAACATTGAGAGCCACTGGATTAAGGTTTTTTCTTTCGCTCCTTTTCTTCTGTTCCTCTGATGTTGTTATAGTGTACTTTATACAGGCGTTGGAGAAAAAAAAACAGGAATGTTCTCGTGGGGCCTATACGACAATAGAAGGCCCACTGTGGATCCTCTGCTGCATAGCTTACTCTTTGAGCCCAAATTTTGTTCTGGTCTCTGTGAATTTAAATAACAGCCCTGTCTTAATGCAAATCGCTCTAAGAGGAGAAAATAGATTTTTCTCTCACAGATTGCGGGTCTTAATGTTATAAAACCTTGATGAGTCATGCTGTCATTCTCTCTCTTCATTTCTAAAGAACAGTGTGGCGACATATCTTTAAATAGTCTTTATTAACATTGGGAAATTTAAAACCGAATTTTCCCACATATAAATACAATCATACTGACAGTGATCTATGTATCATAATACCCATCAGCAGTATGGACTTTTTAAATATTACACTTATATTGTTATTGAAAATCGTAAGGAATCGAGTACATAATTGCATTTGGTAAGTCAACAAACAAAGGAAGATCTTCGTCTTCAAGAAAATCCTGAAAAATGTATAGATACGGGTTATTATAAGGCCAATACGATCCAAAAGCATTACACTGGTCATTGGAGAAATCCAGAGTTTACCTATGACAGGCCATAAATTGATCCTGTTCATCGACTGTTTGAGTACCTGACGGATGCATTGAGGTGGCTTGCACTAATCTGGCATACAGACGCTCACACTAATATTGCTCAGTGTATATTACAGGCCTAAAGCATATGCCACATCTACATCTCAAAGTCTGCTAAATGTCAAGAGCTTTTTAGGTCAGTGGTTGAGTATCCTGAAACTTTGACTGATTGAACTTTGAGGCAGTTTCCATGAAGGGGAAGAGGCAAGCCAATAACATTTGGCTACAACATATGGCTCTGAATATCCAGTCTTAAAATACGACTGAAGATCCAGTCAGTGTAATTCATGTAGTGTCCTCAGCAGCATAAGAAACGTCCATTAACGCCAACAGCCAGGCACACAAAACCAGCACCTTTAAAAAGTAGGAGCCTATATGCAGCCATGTTCTTTGCAGGCTGCTTATTTCAGGGGAAAATTCAAGGAAACATCGATAAAAGTACAGGTGTATTGTTGACAATAAAATTCGGTAGGTTGCAATGGCACTGAAAAGAATGAACCCACCTCAAAAATACAAAATCAAGTGCAAACAAAGGTTAATCATTCCGTGTAAGTGAGTGAAAGAGAGTCCTACAGTCGAGGTGTCGCTCGAAAGTACATCAGACTCTCTTGGCCTGAATCGGACGCTGTGTATTTCGTAAAGTGGCATCAAAGTCATGTTTTGAGGCGAGAGGTGGAGGAGTCTAGCTGTCCTCTATGAGCTTAGCTAGGTTGTCTCTCAGCTCTGTCAGCTCGAAGATCTTTCCATCCAGAATCTCCAGCAGGGTTTTGAGGTTCTTGCGAAGGTTCTCCTGGTCCACTTGACTTGACTCCAGACGTTGCTCCAGATCAGCCAACTGTTCCTCAAACTCCTTATTCCGCAAGTCTGTCTCCTGTAACACACACCATGTCTCTTCATTCTTTTATGCTTGCTTACCAAGGCTGCATTCATTTTGTGAAATATTATTACAATTTAAAATAACTGATTTCTATTGTAATATATTTTAAAATGTAATTTATTCTTGTGATGGCAAAGCTGTATTTTCAGCAGCCATTACTCCAGTCTTCAGTGTCACATGATCCTTCAGAAATCAATCAAATATGCTAATTTCAAGAAACATTTCTTATTATCAATGCTGAAAACAGTTGTGCTGCTTAATATTTTTGTGGAAACCGTGATACATTTTTTTCAGGATTATTTGATGAATAGAAAAAAAAAACAGCAATTTGAAACAGAAATCTTTTGTAAGATTATAAATGTCTTTACTTTTGATGAATTAAAATGTTTCTTGCTGAATAAAAATATTAATTTCGTTCAAAATACACACTGACCCCAAACTTTTATATATATGTACATTTTTTAGGACAGTCCGTACCTCTAACTTTTTGGTGAGTTCATCTTTCTGAGTTTGAAGCTGCTTTGCATTTTCTACTTCTTCTTTCAATCGCACCATTTCCTATGAAGAACACACAGGAAAGATGTTTTAAATAGCAGAGAAGATTCTAGCAGAGCTAATAAAACTGAGAATGAATGAATGCATTATATTATGACCATACATAATAACAACAAGTACCTCTTCTTTTGCCTTTAATGTGCACTCCAGCTCCTCTATTGTTTGGTTCAGCTCCGTTTTCTGGGATTTGATCACATTGGTTTGACTACTCTGGCTTTCCAATTCTGAAACCTGCAGACAGAAGAAGAAAAAAACGTTGTTGCTTGTCACAAATGTAGTTACAAAGATCTAAACTTAAGGGGCATTAACACTGAGAGTGACTTGGCAAAGTCTTTTTCTTTCTATGACAGTTGGTAAAGCCATGGAAAAAAAAGTTCAGCCTTGTTTAAGTGAACTTTATGTGACAAAAACAGACAAAACAGCAACAGTAATGACCAATGAAAATACAGACACTAAATTAAACCATGGTGAGTGTGAACACTCCACCAACCTTGTAATAAGCCAACAGTTTTAGCTATAGTTTAAGACTAGACTAGATCTACTGAACCCCAGGATAGTATGTTCATGATATGGAGTTACAAATGGTAAAGGTCAACCCTCCCCTCCTCACCCGTTTGTGTAGCCTTTCAGCCTCCTCCTGATAAGCCGCTAGTTGCTGTTTCCATTGTTTGACGTTGGCTGTGGACTCCAGCAGAGCAGCTGTGAGCTTGGCATTGTTGCTCTTTAGTGCTGCAAGCTCTGCTTCCCAGTGTTTGTTGGTTGTCGGGCTGTAGAACAAAAATAAAAATAACATTAAAAACAAACTTGAATGATTTATATCCTATTGTTAATGTCCATTTTAGACTGGGGATTCAATCTATAGACTAGGGGTTATCAGAGTAACTTAGTACCCTATAAGTATCCCAACATTCCACTGTGAGGGAGCTTCTTACTAAAATATAAAGGCAGCTATATATTTTCATGTATAAAGGCTTAAAGGGATAGTTCACCTAAAAAAGAAAACTCTGTCATTAATCACCCTCATGTCGTTCCAAACCTGTAAAACCTTCGTTCATCTTCAGAACACAAATTAAGATATTTTTCATGAAATCCGAATCTCTGCCGTGCATTCACGAGAGTACCACGTATGCATGCATGCATGTGGTGCTGCTGACGCAGGAGCCGGCTTTCTGACGTAGAACCCCAATGTGCTGCGGCTTGTTTACAAGCAGAGTAAGACTCACGCTGTACATAATGCATGCGTCGTAGTACTGTTGTGAACGCGCGTTGAAGACTGACAATTGATGAATAAAGTCGTTATTTTTGTTTTCTTTGCACACAAAAAGTATTCTCGTAGCTTCATAAAATTACGGTTGAACCACTGATGTCACATGGACTATTTTAACGATGTCCTAACTACCTTTCTGGGACTTGAATGTGGTAGTGGCGTTGCTGTCTATGCAGGGTCCGAAAGCTCTCGAATTTCATCCAAAATATCTTAATTTGTGATGAACGAAGGTCTTACGGGTTTTGAAACGGTGAGTAATTAATGACAGAATTTTCATTTTTGGGTGAACTATCCCTTTAAATATTGCAGTGATCCTGAAATCTGGCTCGCGAGATCCACTTTCCTGCAGAGTTCAGCTCTACCCTAATCAAACACACCTGAGTTTGCTAATCAATGTCTTCAGGATGATTAGAAAATCACAGGTAGGTTTGTTTGATTATAGGGTTGGAGCTAAACTCTGCAGGAAAGTGGATCTCGCGAGCCAGATTTGAGGATCACTGAAATATTGTGTGTAAAAATATTAAGTATGGTATTATAAATGCTGTTTTCTAAAACTGAACAATTGGCTTTTATATTGTCACAGTACTGAAGCCAACACAAATTTTTTAAATATTATCTTGAGAATATTGCTTTGTATTAAGTTGAGTTATAGACTAATATAAGATGCATACATTTTTGAAACAAACTAGGGCTGTAAATAGAATATAATTTTATTTTATTATTTCTGACCAGTTTTTAAAGAGCAGACTTAAACAGTAATTTCATATATCTTAATATCTTGTACTACCATTCAAAGTTTTGGGATCAATAAGATTTGTATTTATTTATTTATTTATTTATTGCTTTTATTCAGCAAGGGTGCATTAAATTGATCAAAAGTGAGTTAAGGCATTTATGTTACAAAACTGTTCTTTTAAACTTTCTTTTAAAAAGAAACAAAGAACTGAAGAAAAACTTCTTTCAACATTAAAAAATAATAAGAAATGTTTCTTGATCATCAAATCAGCTTATTAGAATGATTTCTGAAGGATCATAATGTGACACTGAAGACTGGAGTAATGATGCTGAAAATTCAGCTTTGCCATAATTTTTCATCAAATAAGTGTTGCCTTGGTGAGCACGAGAGACTTCTTTCATACATTTAAAAATCTCATCAATCCCAAATGTTTGAACAGTATATTAAAACTTCAACCCAAATGGTCCTCGGACCCCAGTTTAGACTGTAGACTGTAGACCATAATGAGGACTGTGTGTTGAAATGGACGGCAGTTTAACCGTGACTGTAATTAAAGCTGGATTTGGGTACGAGAGTTTTTTTCATTTGACCTTTCTATATTTTCCAAAGACTTGAACGCAGTTCAAGAGCAATTAACAAGGATTATTACAAACCCTGTGATCCAAGTTTAATGTCATTTGCATAAATATTACAATAAAAGACTGATGGAATGTGACAAGCTGAAATAGATCAAAGTAGAATGTCACCTAATGATTATAAAGAGACAGAAAGTCTCAAAGACAAAAGAAAGAAGCTAATTCTTTAGTTATGCAATGACCATCTCTCATCAGCCCATCTGTGTTCTTCATGTAGTGACAAACAAAAGCAAGCATAAATTTACAATGTGTTCTGATCCTCATGCACCGACAAAAAAAAAATCAAATGCTGAAACGGTGATGCTGTCACAGGGCCAGCGTACACATAACCAATCCACATCTCTAAAACACTATGAGGAATCCCATCCGCTGTCATCCTCTTAACATCTCATCACACATCCCACTCCTCTGCCTCCCACCACGCACTCCACCGCAGCTTAACCACGCAACCTGTGCTCAAGACACGTGTAAAGAACCAGCACAGAGTCCTCAGCATTGTCGCCTACACTACGGAGTGATTCCAATTCCCTTTCATCTCCCCCAGTGCCACCACCTCTGCTGCGGCTGACGTGATCGCCTCCTCCCCGACCCCCGCTCTGCCAGACAACACCTCAACCCACATGCTCTGACTCCTACTGAAGCTGTGACACAATGGGCTGGAGACACACATGGCTATAAAGTGCCGCACACAAGGAGAAGAAATGTTCGTCTGCAGGAGAAAGAGAGGAGAGAAGATGAGAGTGAAGTCTTTCAGCTTCACGCTAAGAGAAACCGGGACTTCAGCCTGGTAAGTTAATATATGTCGTATATTATAGCCTGTTTAAATGTTTGTTCAGTCTTTATTTTTTAATCAAGAATTAAATATAGACTTCTAGATTTAACAGTTGTCATTTTTAAGACAACAAAAAAAAAGGAGACACTATAGTCTTATTTCGCAAAACATAAGAATTTGTTGAGTGTGACTTTATAGACTTCACTATATAATTGATAGTTTAGTCAACAACCAAAATCACTGTAGATTTAAAAACTCAAATTAAGGACTGTTATCCTTGCATGTTATTTCATTCTCAATCTTAAAATTATATTTATGATGTATGTTTATGATGAATAGATTGTTTTCATGTAATAAATTATTATAATTTGAATTCAAGTCTTTCAAGCCTCTCATTTCATATATAAAAAGTATTTGGACTTTTACGCTATACTCTAAAACATATCATGTCATTGCATTAGATATGAAATATCAATCCAAGTGACATTATTTTAAAGGGCCATTGTATATAAGCAGGTGCACAGAAGCATATGGCTGTCAGCATTACATAACTACAAAGAACAGCATAGTGTGACTGTCCTTCAAGCCTGCTGAATGTGAATCAATAAACAATCTCCATCTGATCGTTCCTCTATTCAGAGCTCCAACAGCCCAGTAATCAACATGCATATCATTTCAAAGGACTCACAGTGCCTCTCTGTTAAATGTATACATTTTAGGTCACCAATAAAATGGATTGTTTTCCATACGCCACATAAAGAGCAGTCCTTAATGAAGTTTTAAGACTATTGATTGGCGTTCCACACATTTTGGTGTACGTCTCATATTAAGCCCCACTGTAAATGTAATTCACTACACTGTGGCAACTGCCCAACCAGCCCCTCAACACTCACTTTAATGTACTGCACAAGACTGTGGGTGAGAGAATTACTGTTTGAAGAAATGCCTTCAAATCACTCACCATGTAATAAAAGCCAAAGCAGAACAAATACACGCTACAGGCTAATCTATGACCAATATACACATTTATACATATTCATCAAGCCACAGAAACAGTATTTTTTTTTAAGTCAGGTCATATTTGAGGGAATGAATAGTATTATTTACTTCAAAATCAGTCTCACTGATGAACTAATTGCTTATTTCATATAATATCAGAGGTATGAATCAGTCTTAGCAAAACTGAAAGGACAGTTTGCTTCACTAAGATCACTTACAAACGTCAACCAGTTTTACAGTAAATTCATTGTTAAAATACAAGTTGGAAAACTTCAGCAAACTGAGAAATTGAAGTGGAATGGCATTTAATGTATTAAATGTTTTCTCAGGTTTACAAATATCAACCTTAGAAACACAACTTGATACAAAAAAGACCATAAAACAAAGTCACAAAGGATGCAAAGATTCTCCCAAAAAAGTTGCAGGAAAGATCAGAAAATGATTTCTCTACAAAAGGTTTCAAAACACAACATCACAAGAGTTCTGCTGACATAAGTATGCATATCCATCTAAAAATAATAACAGATTTTCAGATTTTTTGTTGCATCTACAGTCATTGTTGCATAAGAATGAATTCAGTGAAAACATTGCAGTCATGTGAAACAGCTGTGAAATTCTGTTATCAGTAGGAGCAGACTTGGCAAGTGTTTAGCACGTGTCTGAAAAAAAAAAAGACAAAAAAGACCATATGAATTTGTTCACAAAAATATGAATTCACATGGACAAAACACAATCCTGTTTAAGGTCACATTGTAAACAAAAAGGTTGTGTTGACTTAGTGGGTTTTCTGACTCATTTTGCAAAGGCAAACAGATGACGCCACCTCCATCTTCACAAGTCACATTTGCTCTGGGCTGAAAACATGCCACAGTATTATATAATTATGACTTATCTGGACATATTATTACAGTGAAAAAAATATATAGTTATTGATGCATGCTTCTAAAAAAGCATGAAAAAAATCTGACACAACATATAGCTGTCTGGAAGAGAACTGCAGTGTGGGTGGTTGAATGCGGTTTGGTCCACTGTGGATTTGCATCCAATGATCGGTTAGTATTTTTCAAGTGGCAGGTGAGAGTGAAACATTAACCTGAGATTATGTAAGAAATGGTGGGATGCTATTTTTGAACCTGCAGCACTGGATTGCTCAACTAATTAAAATTCAAGCATCTAGAGACTTGGTGAAATGGGCTCTAAACGTTGCCTTTGCAGTCAGACTGAAAAAGCTGCTGAGTACATACTCATGTACAAGTGTCTGAATGCTCATACTGTAAATAATTTAAAAGTGGTCGAAAAAAGCGCAATAAACTTGTGACTGTTGTGACACCACTTTCACTTAAAAGTTTAAGTAAAACGTTCATTAGACTAGGGATGCATTGAACACCCTATATTAAAATTCTAATATTTTGTCTAAATTAAAAAAATCAAACACTAAAATCTAAAACCAATCATTTAAAGGGGTCCTATTATGCTCTTTTGCAAAGTCTTGATTTTGTTTTGGGGGTGTACTAGAACAGGCTCTCATACTAGGTTGTATTTTTCACATATTTTACATTATTACAACACCTCTCTCCCCAGTCTGGCATGAACGGCTCGAATAGTTCCTGTA
>NW_015547685.1:1659318-1664622 GCF_001515605.1 Sinocyclocheilus anshuiensis
TGAGCGCGATTTAAACCCGGATGATTGTAACCACTCTAAATTTGTCTGCCTTGGGAAAGCTAGCGTGTCTGCGACATAGTGTTAACACTCGTTGCCTTCTCTAGTGCAGCTCAACCAGGTCTCGTCCCATTCGTCGGTATTTGTGATATCACAAATCCCGGAAAATATGCATTGTAGTCCAAACGAGTCGTTTGTTGTAGTTTTTGAAAAGTTTTCTGTTAATTTCTGTTAAATAAAATATCTCCTTTTGAAGTGGACTTTGAGCTTTGTAACTTTGCAGATCTTTTTTATGCTCAAACAGCAACCTTACAGACTAACTAAAGTTGAAAAAGTGAAAAAGCATAATAGGACCTCTTTAAAATGCTACAAGTGAATTTAGGATCACTGCAGAGGATCCAGTGATGAGCAAGTGATGTAATGCTACATTTCACCAAATCTGTTCTGATGAAGAAACAAACTCATCTACACCTTGGATGGCCTGAGGGTGAGTAGCAGAGTTAAATATCAAATATAGACTGACATCAACCCATACCTCGAGTCGACATCTCTTGCATCAGCTAAAAAACTTAAAAGTTTTAAGCAGAAATGAAAAAAATAATTGTGTCAAATTAAACTAAAAATCATGTTATATCATAATTCTGAAAAGATTTGACATTAAGCCCCAGTTACCTGTGTGCAAGGGTCGGCGTGGTCGGGGAAAGGTCTGATTGGAGCATAGAATTCGGTGACACGTCAGACAGAGTGACGTCATCACCAGTGCCGTTGATTCGGCAGAAGTCCGCAGTCACGGGTGGAGTCAGAGGGGAATGAATGTCGGCAGGCGATTCCTGTGAAACACAATAAATCGGTGGGTTATTTGTTACAGTCTTACGTATTCAATACATAATCTTCTTTTACACATATAACCATTAAGCTGCTAATTACAATGGTGGGATTTAGGAAAACTAAATTTTTCGCAGAGACAAGGGATATCCCTTGGAGACTGAAATGTTGTGAACAGTCCTTACGGACGTCATTGTCATAGGCGGAGCATGTGTAAGGCTGGGGAAGGCTTAGATTTTGGGCAAAAATGCCACTAAATTGGACAAAAATGCCCCTGCACAAACAAATTAAATCTATTACGTCTGTTGCTAACAAAGTGAATATGAATAGACAGTGTCGATTGCAGCATTTTAACCAATCACACACAATTCTGTTGAGCTTAGGAATGCAATGGCCAATCAGAGGCATTCAGATGAGTCATCGTTGAAACAGATCAGTTTTGTTTAGTACGCGCGCGTTCGCTGACTGAATTCCGGACTCTTGCGAATTCTCTCATCATAAACAACAAAGCGCAGATGGACATACAATGTAAGTAAGAGATTCATTTCACAGTGTATACAGTTTCAGTGATTATAACGATAGTTTTGTTGTTTTGAGAGTGCTTATATTCGCGATAGATCAATGTTAGTGATAATGTCACTTTCTATATATAATTTATTCGCTGTTTGAATAAACGTGGAAAGGAAACATTATATAGCCTAATTATCAATTTCTAACGTTTTTATTAAGATCATATTTGGGAGCACCTGTAATCACGTTAAATACAAATTCAGTCCCATTAAACATTTTTTTTTAGCCTACATGACACCCATGTCTGGTTCTTGCCTAAAAAGACGGGTTTATGATGTTTAATACATTTGGCTGCTTTTAGCCTTACCCTGGAGTTGGTTCACCCTCCGCCTATGGTCATTGTTCTACTGGTTAGACTATACTGATAAGAATAAATCTTAAATGGAAAATATACTGATTGCAAAAAACAATTACGGATTAGGATTTTTACAATTACTGTATATTTTCTCCTTGAATGACAATTTTGAGAGTTTTCGAATGATGGTTTTGAATAACAGATTATTCAAGCGAACTTCATTCCATGTAAACACAATATGCAACAGGACCACCCTCCAGACATTACAGGACATACCTGAGAGGGCGAACTTGCCAGCTCCATCTTTTCTAGAGACTTCTCCTTGGCCATCCTGGCTGCTTCCTTGTACTCTGAAAATTTATCTGCAAACTGAGAAGAGAAACAGGTTTTAATCATCACATTAAGTGGATTTTTAGTGACTGCTAGCTTGGTGCTGGTCTCGCTGGTCCAGCTGATGAAGCACATCAACCAGCATGATCTTTCTGCTGAAGCTTATTCGACCAAGAAAGTCTTGATGGTCAAGCTAGCTAAATAAAGCCTGATGCTTGTGACTATTCATTCTTGACTTTTTAATGTATAATATAGAGACAGAAATAAGGATATCATGTTTATTTGTTTAAATGGATTAACTATTCTAGGGTGGATATGCTGTATCTCTGCTAAAAAAGGAGCAATGGTCACAGTTCCCAATATAGACTGCTCCCATTAAAGCTTCCAGAGCTCTAGAAGGACTGCAGAATTTCCCTCTGAATATCCAGCAGGGAGGTTTCTGTACACTTTTGGGTCAGGGCTATGGACCATGGTGTTCCATTAATAATGTGTAAACATCAGATCTTGAGTGAATACACCTCAGAGAGAGAAGATTTACAGCAGGCTTTTTTTTTTCAGAAAACATAGGCTCTTTGACATATTGGGTCAACAGCCAGCAGGAAATAGTGTGTGAAAAAGTGTGATCCATTATTGTCTCGTCATACTCATACAGATCTGTTATTGGAGACTGGAGTTAGTAAGTTCAGATATAAACTACATTTAAATAACATATCAAAATTATATATTAAAAAAAACTAAACTTTTTCTTGAGTTTTCCTTGGAAACTAACTGAAATAAGTTAAAGAATGAAAATGACTAAAACTAAAACTGAAATAAAAAAATCAGAGTGAATTTATCTCAGAGAGGTTTGTAGTATCTCAAAAACTGAGGCTTTTATTATTAAAGAGACAGTTCACTTATTTAATATGACTGAATTAATCTGACTTAATTAAGTTACATATCATTATTATTTTATTTTATTTTATTATTTTTTTTAAGTTAAACCAAGTAGAAATAACTTGTTCGGTGCTATTTTATGATGCTGTTATTGTGTGTTTTATCTTATTATCTTATTTATTTATTTATTTTCTGGGACAGTACCCGTCACCAAGAGTAGCCAGAATATTCTTGAAGAAAAATCATTCAATCGTCAATTTTTTGTTCCATAGAATAAAGTGACAAGGATCAGAAATAACATTAAGGTGAGTAAAAGAACACAGCATTTTCAAAAGGATAAATAAATAATGGCGATAATAATTCACTTTGTATAAAGTAAATACAGCATATGTAAAAGCAAAAGAAACAGAGAAAGTGGAGAGCGAGAGAGAATGAAAAAGAAGGAGAGAGGAGGTGGTGAGGTTTTCAACCCCCAGCTCCTGACAATGCATCAGCATAATGCAGAGGAGCGAGAGATAGAAGGAGTGAAAGAGAGGAAAGCACTGCACAGAAGAAGCCTCCCACGTACAGATCCTCATTAGGGCACAGTGTGTAGGTGTTCCCCAGCTCAGAAACACAGGGGGTGGAAGAGAACGAAAGAAAGGGAGAACAAGACCTCCAGAGACACAGTGAAGAAAATGAGAGATAGCAAGACCGGAAAGAGAGAGAGAGAGAGAGAAAAGGCGAGAGAAAGATTTCCACCCACCTTGGCCAGATGATGCTCAGAGGAGAAACCCAGCCCATACACTGTGTTGGCACGGCTGTCTGCCCACTGCCCAAACTTGTGAGACGTCTTCGTGAAGGTCATATTCGGGGTGATAGTGCTGTTTATTATTGCCTGTGAGATGAAAAAAAAAAAACTTCTTAGAAAAGCCTGTTAAAAACATAAGCGCGCACTACTATGAACAATCTGGCCATGAAGCATTTAAGACGAAAGCTTGAGAGAGCAAAACATAGGCTAAATAGGGTCTACAACATGGACTGACTGGCATATTGGGTTAAAAACCAGCAAGAAATAGTGTGTAAAAGAGTGTGATCCATTGTGTATCATCATATTCGTGCAGATCTGTTATCTGAGATGTAGCCTTGAAGTCAATAAGTTCAAATATGGCCTTTGATATTTCAAATGTTGTTATTGGTAACTAAAAAATAAAACATTTTATAAAAATAAATTAAAGCTGAACAGAAATCTTAAAAACAAAATTTACAAAAGTACATAACAAAATTAAACTAAAATTAAAACGAAAACTGAAAATATAAAAAAAAAGTTAATTCAAAATTAACAAATAATAGTATATAAACAATAATGAAATAACATTGGATATTTCTCTATCCCGCTCCCTCACCATTTGCTGATCATTCTGAAGAAGTCATTTCACATTCTTTGCACAGATTTTAGGGAAAATCTGCAGAATTTTTCAAGATTAATTAAAATAGTACATTTTCTCACAAAAACGTTGAAAGTAACAGCTTTTATTAATATGCTCAAACTAGCCAATATAGTATAATATAGTATAGTCAAAGTCCATTTAAAGGGTTTGTTCACCCAAAAATTAAAATTCTGTCATTAATTCTGTAAGATCTACTAGATCATCATCTACTAGTGATTGTGTTGTTCCTTTTCGTCATTCTGCCTTTGGGTTATCATCTTTCTCAGTGAAAGCTATTATTCACTGGAACACTCTACCAGAAGACATAAGGATGTGCACATCTATTGACATGTTTAAATTAAAACTAAAATTGTATTTAAAAGCAACTCAAATCTGTAAACACTGATATAGTTGTGGCTTAACTGAACGTTATTTTTATTGTTTTTTTTTTTGTGTTTTTTTTTGGCTCTGATGGGATGTGTATAAGTATTACTGTATTGCATGCGTTTGTTATTTTGTTCTTATGTCTATCTGTGATTATGATTACCTGCCAAGGGACCGCGGATGAAAACTAGCCATTGGCTAAATTCGGTACAATGCATGAAATGGAAACATTTATGTTAAAATTGTACATGGTCCCTTTTCAAATAAAGTTTAATAATAATAATAATTACTCACCCTCACGTCGTTCTAAACCCGTAAGACCTCCGTTCATCTTCAGAACACAAACGCGGATACGTTTTCTACGTTTTACGCTTTGATTTGAACGAAAACAACATATCTGCGTGACGCAGCTGACACAGAATAACATACGCTGTTTGCGTTCAGTGGATATTCTCCAAAATGGCACCAGGGTGACGCGGAGGAGACGAATTGATGAATAAAGTTGTTATTTTTGTTTTCTTTGTTTACAAAAAGTATTCTCGTAGCTTCGTAAAATTACAGTTGAACCCCTGATGTCACATGGATTATTTTACCGATCTCCTTGCTATGTTTCTGGAC
>NW_015547685.1:1664666-1715464 GCF_001515605.1 Sinocyclocheilus anshuiensis
TTACAGGTTTAGAACGACATGAGGGTGAGTAATTAATGACAGAATTTTCATTTTTGGGTAAACTAACCCTTTAAGGCAAGTCATGTCACTCGGCGGCCATCTTTGAAACGCCTCTCAGGAATGCAAGTGCAGCTCCTATCTCTTTGAATGGGGAAACATCAAATTCTCCAAAACTGTTTCACCAAACTTACGATCAAATTTCATATTTGAAATCACCAATGAAATCTGACAACAACTGCCTCATAAATGTTGTTTCTTTTGCTCAAATAGAGTTTAAAAAAAGCTTATTATTCAGGCTAGACCAGCCAGTGTGCATGCGCAGTCCTAAGCGTGAACACCAACTGTTTCTATAGCAACCGGGACTTCGGCAGCTGCAGTGACGCGCTGGCTTTACCGATTAGCGATTGGCTCTTTTACACAAAAGGCGGGGCTTCCTTCGATAGAGTGTCCATATTGAGCATGCATTTTTTCCCCATTCAAAACTATACGAGTGACATATCTTGGGTATTCTATAGTCTTTGGTATAGTATAATATAATATAATATGGTATAGTATAGTGTAGTGTAGTGTAGTGTAGTGTAGTATAATATAATATAATATAATATAATATAATATAATATAATATAATATAATATAATGTAATATAATATAATATAATATAATATAATATAATATAATATAATATAATATAATATAATATAATATAATATAATATAATATAATATAATATAATATAATATAATATAATATTTCACAGAAAAAGTATTCTCAGAAGGTAAAAGTGACAGTTTTTTATCTTTTTTTCTGAGAGTGAAAGGGCAGGATATAATATAATATAATATAATATAATATTTCACAGAAAAAGTATTCTCAGAAGGTAAAAGTGACAGTTTTTTATCTTTTTTTCTGAGAGTGAAAGGGCAGGGGATGTGTGGAACATCATGAATGACAGGTGTTTAAACAGAAATCTTTGGCCGCAGATTCTGTGCGGATTTAATGACGATGCTCCAGGATGACATTCAAAGTCGATCAGTGATCAATTCTGGAATAATTAAACCACTTATTTGCTGTATAGTGAGCAGTCCGTCTTAAAAATGTTTCAAAAATGTCTAAATGAGATGGTCAGGATATGGTCAGAAATGTATGCTCACAAACACTTAACTGCCTTCAGTACATCTCAAGATATTTCCTGCGTTATAAGCCTGTGAAATGTTATTGATGAAATGACGACAGTCACTGGCAGTGAATGTGTTTGTGTGGGTGTTAAACCGAGAGCAAATAAGAAGGGAGGAAAAAAGGAGAAGGACAAGAAAGAGGAAAGAGATGCACTGTGAATGTTAAACATTCTGTGCAATAAATCACATAATTATAATTTGAGCATCCAGAGATTCAGACATCTTCACAGCAAAAAAAATCCTGTTCTTAATCAGTATCAGTTTTCCAGTTGAAGGAAGATCTAAACATCTGTACATAAATGTGTATTAACAGGGAAATTACATCGATAGTAAGCCTTCATGTCATGGTATATCCTGTTGCAGTGGCAGATATTTTTCACTTGTTTTAACTATAAGCCTCATATTCTCATATATTTTTTGCAGTGTACTTCTTTAAGATGGGTAATGTAAAACATGGATGCAACAGATGGATGCACAAAGCATAGCGATCCATGAAGACTGCGTGGATAAAAGGCCTCGAGCGCTCTCATACTCCCACACACTTCCAGAACAAGTCCAAATGGCCACGCACAAACGTGTAATTTCAAGAGAGAAAATCGACAGTGCTACCACTGTCAGCTTCCTGTGTGTGTGTGTGTGTGTGTGTGTGTGTGTGTGTGTGTGTGTGTTACACATGTTATACAATCATTCCCTCAGAGAGGCTGGAAGGATGAATGCTGTGCCCTCTGTTCTATACTTCCAGTAGTTAGCATTCCCACAGATATTAAAGGTTAACCTACAGAGCACAACAGTAGAGTTCTGGAAGTTAAAATCCCATTCATTTTCAACTGCACATACTGTACATCTTTTAAAACAAATGTGCTATGAGCTCTGAGGTTGTTAAGTGATGGTATATGCCTCTGTGGAAACCAGAAATCAGCATGATTTCGATTTCATATCATTTTTAAGCAATGAATATCTGGTAAATTACACAAAATCCTGAAGAGAGATCCACCAATCATGAAGTTGCTGTTACCATAGTAATGGGAATCTGTGTAACAGCAGAGCTCAAAAGTGATAGTCCACATGTCCATAGTTAATTTTAGTTCTCAGTACTCTGAAACAAGCATCCTTTCAGACAAATACTCAAATGCTCATTACCTGTAAAAAAAATCAAATCAAAAAGATCAAATCAAAAATAATCAAATAAAAAAGATTTCCAAAATGACTTTTTGCTCAATTCCTCCACATAGAGATGACAATGACGACTGGAATTAAATTATCACATGAATAAATTATAAGCATATTAGCATGATTTCTGAAGGATTATGTGACACTGAAGACTGGAGTAATGGCTGCTAAAAATTGAGATTTGCCATCACAGGAATAAATTACATTTTAAAATATATTCACATAGAAAACAGCTATTTTAGATAACCTTAAGACTAACATATTGATACTAACACCCAAGAAACTTTAATTTTGATTTCATGGGGACTTTAAGATACTTAAATGTCATTTTAAATATATCCTCATGTTGTGCTGTGGACATTTTGACCCAGAGAAGATTTCCTTCTTCCTGTTGATGTTATCGCACTGGACTAAAACTGACTTTGCTCACACAGGGTATAATAACTTCCCTGAAAATTTTTGATAACTTATTTATTTGTTTTACATAAATAAATTAGGGTGTACAAGAGTCACATGTATGCTGTCATGATGAACCAATAATGTCGCACTGAGACTCGATAGATGAATCAGTGAATCGTTTTTCATTCTGTTATTTTATATGAAACATTTAAACAAACCGATTCGGTTTGAAAACAGTGATGAAGTGTGTAAATGATGATGCTACACTAACTACTGCTAAAACGCTGCATGTAACTGGAAAAGCTTCACTATTTTGAAAATGACGAAGCTATGTAATAGCATACTACTAAAAAATATAGTTCAACTAGTAGTGTTTCTGCTTTTGTTATTGTTTCTATTAATAAAATGGCAAAAATGTAAAAAAAAGAAAAGTCCTCAAAGAAAACTCCAAACTAAACTGAAACTGCATTTGATCAAATACTGTCAAGTGAAGTTATATTTAAGATAATGTGAAAAGCACTCAGTGGATAGAGACCTTACTGCTGGCTGTGCTATTAAAGGTCAATAGTGGTTCAGATAAGGACAAGGCTTTAGTGACAAGTCCCTGTCATTCAGAGTGACAGGACCATATTCAGCTGTGTCATACAAAAGTAAGGGCAGAATAAATTGCATAGGGGTAACAGGAGAAAACACAGACTTGGTCAGAGCTTAAATATCATTGCAGGCTTTACATGAGCTCTTCAATCAATGTAGCATCCTGCTAATACTTTCGGCCTCTGTGAGCCGTAACTGAAATTCCCTGCAGGGCTCAGACTTGACTTGAGACCAGACTCTAATTACAGCTGCTGCGCTGACCCCATTCCCTGCCCCAGTCTCATAAGGAACAGTAACATTTAAAGGCATTATAATTCTGCATGCAACTGCGGATCTCAATATTTTGTAATACCACTACCTAATTTCTTTGCAAAAATGTATGGGGGTGGTACCACGGGACAGAGATCATATCAAAAGATAAAACATAGTACTTTGATGATACTAAATGGTTACCATATTTATGTACCCTTGTATTTTGATGATACGCCAAAGTATTTCAAATGATACCACGGAATGACCATGGTATTTTTGGTATTTTTTTGGGTACTTTTTGGTACTTACTGGTTGATAGATAAGTTTAGACTGCTAGTGTAGAGTTTTAACCACCAATGAAATGCTGTATGTTAAAGAGGTTATGGGATGGGTAAATGACAATAGTGTCCACGCACTTGTACAGCACTTTGGGATGCAGTAGTTGCATCACAAATGTGCTTTATTAAAAATAAATAAATTCACACTCAAAGTTACTTTTCACATTCACATAGGCTTTTAAATTTATTTTTCATGGTAAAAGCATTTTTACCCATTAAAAATACCATATCACATTTTAAAACAGAGGAATTGTAGTGATATGGTTACATTGATTGGCATGAAAAGGTCAAATTATCTGATATTTTCAGAGACTTATTGACTGTGACACACAGTGTCTGCAGGGGTCCACTCAATTCCATTAGTTTATCAAGGCTTTCTACATTTTTTTAATTCATGTACATTGTGCAATGGAACAAAAATAATCTTATTTAGAAATTTAAAAAATGCTCATCACAGAAGAGGTGCGTTCAACTCATTGTAGCTATAATTTGCATTTCAATGTATTTTTGAATAAATGATAGATCTGGACAAAAAATGAGCATCATATTGTTGACCTTATGGTACGTTTAAGGCCTACACAAACTCAATATGGATCAAACAGGATCAACTGCTGATAAACAGTGTACGCTTGGTTGTGTAGGTGTCACAGTGCAAAGTGCACTGGTTCACATGTTATTTCTGTCTCTGAAACCAAAAGCTAAGGGGAGGGTTGAGCATCCCAACTCACAAGCACATTCAGACATACTGTGGGAGCTATTTTAAATCCTCCTCTGCTGAACTTAGGAACCGCCGTAAGGATATGGTTATGACTGCACATGAAACATTCCATGTGATTGGCTTTCAAATCATAAAATGTTTCGGAGATTTTGGTGTTACAGTTGAAAGCAGTAGTTTGTAGTGTGTCCACTCCTGCAGGAGCAATGCTTGTGAATCATACATTAATTGTGTCCAAGGGTTGGTGATTTGGCCTACAAAACCATATGGCTGATATCAACAGTGGGTTTTCAGGAGGATGGTGGATGTACATGATCTGCAGTGGTCTGATTCCAAGTAGTGTGGACAATTACATAATCTACATCAAAATAAATGGGTAAAACTATGAAAGCCTTAGAGTAAACAGTCTACGGTAAGATGGATGGACTCTAGCGGATGTAGAGTCGTTTCTACTGTCTATTGATGTTTCCTGGATTATTGGGCCATTACATCCACTGTATAAGGATGCACAGCAGTGACCAATTCAAGTGCATGCTGCTCTCCACAGGGAGAGTGAACTAATCCACTCCTTTCCAAGGGAATATGTTTGATTGCAATCTCTAGCAGGTCAGTCTTGTGCATATTCAGTTCTCTTGAGCAAAAAAAGGGTCCTACTAATTCAACTGATGCATCAAACTCACATTCTATTTTTGAGATTTGGAAAGCATTATCAGATGCTTTTCCTGGACCGAAGACAATCCTTTAATCTCCACCAAGTCCTTTGCAGTCCTATACACTCTTAAAAATAAAGGTTCCAAAAGGGGGGTTTTACAGGGATGCCATAAAAGAATAATTTTTGGGTTGAATCTTTTGTGGAATGGAAAGGTTCCATGGATGTTAAAGGTTCTTCATAGAACAATAGGTTCCAATTAGGAACGTTTCTTTTTAAGAGTGTAGTACCAAAAAACATGAATGAACAAAAAAACACCACATTACCTTTGATCCGTCCAAGCTGATGATCCTGTACACGTTCCTGGTACTGTCATAGAAGTAAGATACAGTGACCGCATGCTTGCTGGTGGGCATCCAGTTCTTCTTAGTGTTGGGGTCTATCTGGAAGATGTGTGCCCGGGTGCTGTAGATGGGCTGCTCCCTGAAAGGTAGGAAGAAAAAGTGGTGAACCTCTTTGTGCCTGAGCACCGTCGTCTCTCCAATTCCTTCAGGTGTGCTGGAACGGCCCGGTAGACTGATCACCATTTCTTCAGCCTCCATCTTGCTGCTGATCACCACTTTTTGAACCCAGGTGGAAACCTGGGTCTGTCCTAACCAGTCAGACACATTGGTGCCCTGCTACCAGTGCAAATCGACCATTCAACGCCCTGCTGATATGGAAATGCCAGCTGTTTGGCTGAGGCCGTGTGGGATGGACACTAAATATAGTCAGGGACGCAGTAATCTGTGCAGTCCCACCCCTATTGACCTGATCGTTGCTGTTGGAAGTATGTTCGCACACGTTGGACCACACTAAGAGCATATCAGGGCTCTTTTCCCAGACAGCCTAGCTCTGATAATCGCACATAGATGAAGGTAACATAAATACTAGATGAACTAATGTGCATGACTTATTTTAGTCTAAGAACATGAGTGGATTTCATAAACACCCCAGTCAAGTTTTCCAATGCTGCATTTCAAGGTTGCGTTAACAACGCAAAAGTCAACAATACAATCTGCACAAAGATAGTGTATGCAAAAATGAAAATTCTTTTTTTATTTACTCACCCTCATGTTTAAGCCTGTATGACTTTATTTCTCTGTGCAACACAAAAGGAGATATTTTAGAGAAGGTTTCAAATATTTTTGTCTACAAAAGTCAGCAGGGTCCAAAACAACACACCATTTACTTTCATTGTACGAACGACTAAAAACACTAAGACATTTCTCAGTATATCTTCTTTTCTGTTCAACAGAGGAAATAAATTCATACAGGTTTGGAACGACATGAGGGTGAGTAAATGATAATAGAATTGTCATTTTTGTGTGAACTATCCCTTCAAGAAATTAGTCATCTTGGAGGCCATGCACAGTGAAATTCGAAGGTTGTTTTTTTTTTGTGAACATTATCATCATCTTGGACAACAAAAAAACAGAAAAGCACATGGACCGCAAGCAGAATGGAATAATCACTCTCTAGAATAATAGGCAATCATCACGGAAGAGAACAAAGGAACACTGCTGTCTCACTCTGAACTTTTCTCATTCTTCTCAGCACAATTACACATTTATCCTCATTCCAAGTGATACATACATGTCACCAGCAATTACCATTCACACAGCCAAAGCTGAACTGTGACACTTCTCAGTAAGGTAGATAACTAGATAACATTAGTTAATGCATGAGGTATCATAAATGAACAAATAACAACAATTTTTACAGCATTTATTATCAGTTAAAGATGCACTATAGAAAATCTTCAGGGTAAAAATTAAAAATTTTCAAAATTAAGCAAGAATATTATAAATCAGCGAAAAAAAGTGTGCTTTCCATACTCTAATTTTACTATGGTAAGCTAAGACAGAGACATGAGGGCAGAATAAATGCACAGCAGGTAAGGGCTTAATTGATGAAGGGCAGGTGAAAGAAATCAAATCAAGACACATGAGGAGAAACTAAGACACAGAGGACATGAACACAACAAAACTGTGACAAACAAAACCCCCCAACACCCACCCCCACCCCTCCTCCAGGAACGCGTCGACAAATAGTCCAGAGTAAAAGACAGGAGCAGGCGAAGGGATGGCGACCAGTGACCGGAGACAACAGGGATAAGAGGAGATGGTGAAGGGATGGGGACCAGTGACCGGAGACAATAGGGATAAGAGGAGATGGTGAAGGAATGGGGACCAGTGACCGGAGACAACAGGGATAAGAGGAGATGGTGAAGGGATGGGGACCAGTGACCGGAGACAATAGGGATAAGAGGAGATGGTGAAGGAATGGGGACCAGTGACCGGAGACAACAGGGATAAGAGGAGATGGTGAAGGGATGGAAGATGGAGCAGGCAGGACCAGGAAGGCGACGATGGAGGAAGGAGCCAGCAACCAACCCGGAGAAGGGCGAGACAGACGATGACAGACAACAGGAGGAGATGGGATGGAGAAGGCAGGAGGAATCAGGGCAGTGAAGACGGAGGGAGGAGCCAAGAGATGGATTGTGAGCCAGAGCAGGAGGAACCCATCAATAGATCACCAGAGCCCAGCCAAAATGCAGGTCCACGACAGAGTCGCAGGAGGGAGTAGCCATGGTGGAAACCAAGGAGGAGGATCTAGGGAAGCGAGCTTCTGCGAGGATGCAGGCGATGGTGACCTAGACAGAGCCGAGCAGACATGGAGCCTGGGCTACACTGATGATCCAGAGGGCCAAGGCAGAGCAGCAGACTCCGGCAAACGAGGTGGAGACGTGGCTCCGGAAGACCGCGATGGAGCCGGAGTGACTGAGGACGAAGGCAGAGCCTGGGGGAAGGAGGAGCCTGACAGAGCCAGAGGGATGGAGTGACGAGGCAAAGATAGAGGAGTGGAGTCCTGAGGCGGCGGATGACTGACGACTGACCAAGGTGGAGCCGGATGGATGAGGGAGAACAGTGGAGCCGGTGGGATGATGGGCCACGGTGGAGACGAGGGAGATAGGAGCCAAGGCGGAGCTGATGGGTCAGAGGACTGAGGTGGAGACAGGGGAGCCTCATGCCAAGGCGGAGCTGATGGTAGGAATCCCTGATGCGGACCCCTAGGCGAGAGTAGGCTGAGGGTGTGCCGAGGGGGTGATGAAGAAGAGTTCAATATCTTTTAATTATCCAAATAACAGGGCAAAATCTACTGTACACATACATACTAGCACAAACTGACAAGACCAGATATCAGACAGAGACAAGAGGGCAGAATAAATACACAGCAGGTAAGGGCTTAATTGATGAAGGGCAGGTAAAATAAATCAAATCAAGATACATGAGGAGAAACTAGGTCACAGAGGACATGAACACAACAAAACCTTGACATTGGTTCTATTCATTGGTTGTTGATTGGATTTTGTAATGTGGGCATTGCACTCTTAAAAATAAAGTTTCTTCCTTTAACATCCACTGAACCTTTCCACTGCACAGAAGGTTCTTTATAGTGGAAAAATCTTTATTTGTTTATCTAAATGCTCTTCACAGTAAGAAAAAAAAATTCTTTAAGAACTGTTCACTGAAATGTTCTTTAGGGGAAAAAAATTAAACCACCCTTTTGGAACCTTTATTTTTAAGAGTGTAGGAAGTGACATGGGAGGTTTTCTGAAGCCCACTACAGTATAACCTGCTCATTGGCCCTTTCCCAACATACTACTCTAAAAACAGCTGGCCTCAAATCAATGTCAAAGGTCATCTGTCTTGACTACTGTATATTCAGTCATCAGCAGATGGAGCTTTTCCATACCATTACCATACCCTACAATCCTCTGACCCAATTCCACAGATTACACCCTTCAAATCCCGGGAAGAATCGCAATCAATCCCAATAAATTCCATTGTATTATTAAAATATAGGATCAGAAGTGCGAAGCATAGAATGGAGAAAGGGGGCAATATCCCAAGCACAGATACAGATGGTTTGTTGCTTATATTCCCAGGATAATTAATCACCATATTCAATTACATTAGCGTGTTTCTAATCAGCTGCTGCAGGAATGAGAGAAAGGAAGACGAAGGAGGAGAAGCAGGGATAGCTTAGTTGAGGTGGAGGAGAGAGAGAGCTGGGGAGAATAATGAGGAGAGCTGAGGAGAGAGAGTATGGAGAAGTGCTTACACTGCACCACGGAGGTGGAAAATCTCTGAAGAGCATCAAAGGCTCGTTGCATAATTAGCATTTAAATTCGATTAAAATTCAGTTGCAGTCACCATACGTGGGTGGTTCACATGACATCACATGCTTTTTTGTCCATAGGGTCATAACCATTAAAATGTAGTAACTTAAAATATATGTTTATGTTGTGAATGCAACCCATTAGCTGAGATTATTACTTTACATACTCTGTTCTCACTTGAGTACAACAGACTTTGAAGTTAATATACAAATGCCAAGCGCAAAGAGAACAAGTAAAGGAAATGAATTACAGGCATCTTTGGGGTAACAATGAAACAGTAAATAGACTGGAACCAGTCATATTGCCACATTAGCGAAAATGACTTAAAATGAGTATGGATGTTTATAAATGTATATGCTTATGAACTTGTTTGGATACCAATTTTTATAAAACATTTTCTTATTATAAATATCTTATGGTGTGACAAACATACTTGGTGTCATTCATAAAAAATAATCAAATTTATTTATCAAAGTACAATAAAAATGCTTAGAATTGTAATAGTATTCTGTGATGTTACAACAAAAATTGATGTGCATTAATTAATGCTTTATTTTTTAATGACTGAAGTGAAAAATAATTTGTACATACTTGACCAGTATATAATCTGTCACACATAACGTCTTCAATGATTAGCACAGAAAATATGACAAAATTAGGTTACAATTTTGTATTTTCATAATAGCCAACAGTATAAATGACATGATTTTCATATCTTGTTTGGTAAGATTTTTGCATTTCATGTTTCATCAATTCATGGTTAAATGTCAACAACCGACACAGAAAAAATAGGATGGCAGAACAACCTGAATTTATAAAAGGAAAATGAACGCTCGATTTCATTCTAAAATGTTTCTGAAAGCACAAACCCTCAGAGCAATCTAAGAAAATGTGAATCACTTCAAATGTTGTTACAAGCAACTATTAAACAATTCTTTGCTTAGTTTGAACAGATTGATCATACAATCCACTGGATTCAACAGTCAAATTTATCTCAAAGCTAAGACTGTACAATGTTAAATGTAAGTGATAGTCAATTATTTAAGGAATCAAAGCCCAGCTCTATATTAACATCAACACACAAGGGAGATGATTTCTCACCACCCACCTTCAACCCACCACCATCCAGAGCTAGCAGGCTATTTCATCCACTCCTTACATGAACATCTGTCTTTCTGGCCAAATAATGGAGTAACAACAAAGAAAACGAAACTTCTGCCACAATTCAAGCTTGAGTGATCTTAAATAGTCTGTACAGGTAGTGGACATACATGGATAAGTTATTTTGTTTGTTGCATAACCTGGCTGGTAGCCTGATCAATCTTCGTTTTAATCATTAAAATCATCTGTTTTAGAAAAAATAAGCAAAATAGATCACTTTTCATTTAAAGGGGTCATATGATGTTGCTAAAAAGAACATTATTTTGTGTATTTGGTGTAATGAAATGTGTTTATGCGGTTTAAGGTTCAAAAACATTATTTTCCACATACTGTACGTTATTGTTTCTCCTCTATGCCCCGCCTTTCTGAAACGCGTCTATTTTTACAAAGCTCATCGGTCTGAAAAGCGAGGTGTGCTCTGATTGGCCAGCTATCCAGTGCGTTGTGATTGGCCGAATACCTCAAGCGTGTGACGGAAATGTTACGCCCCTACCATACTGTGATGCCCTGTCCGGCCGGAGCGACGAGGCAAAAACATTAAAACCCATTATAAACAAGGCATTTGCTGCATCCAGTGGGGACATAATTACAGATTATAATTACTTATAGTCTTTTTACGCGTTGCATCGCTCCGCGTAAACATAAAACAGGCCAAACAAAGTAGTTTCGCTTTCACAACGAAACACAGTGAGCGGACCTTGAGTGAGCGGAGGCCGGAGGGCTAGAGTGAGGAACGGCCGGCGGGCTAGAGTGAGCAGAGGCCAGAGGGCTAGAGTGAGCGGAGGCCGGCGGATTCGACGAAGGAGCGGCCGGCGGGCTTGCGGCAACCCACATCGTGACGTAGACGTGGGGGTGTGTTAGAACGAGCCGTTTTAGGTAGGCGTGGTTGACTCTTAACTTTTATAAAGAATATCTCTTTGGATTTGAGACTTTAGTCTTTGCAACTTTACAGATCTTCTTTATGCACCAAGAGCTTGTAACACTTCAAAGAGAAAGGAAAAATTGAAATCGCATCATATGACCCCTTTAACAAAATTTATCTCCGAAGCACAGCTTATATTTTCCATCACTTTAATTTCTCAATGCATTCAGCCCAGGGAAGACCTTTGAAAAGCCCCAACAGCCCCTATACCACATTTCTTTAGTGCCGCCCACTTTTTCAGCTGCGTTGGTTCTGGAAGTATTTTTTCCATTAAATTTTCCCATGGGAAATTTAAAAGTATTATGAGCCATGAACAAAGCCAACGAGCTACGAGTTGAATCACAAAATTACAATCTTTTATTTGAAGCAAAATTTTCAAGATCAGACAAAAAGACAAAGGTACAAAGGTGCTCAATGGCATATGGGAGAGAACTACAAACTACAATCTACTATTTAATTGTATTAAGTTGTTGATTATATCTATAAACAATATATTTTAAGTTTATTGCAAAATATGCATATATATATAAATATTTAAGTGTTTTAAGAGCGACCGACTCGATTGCATCATTTGCAGTGCTTGATAGGCAGAGATCAGCGCTCTTTTGGTGTGATTTGCTGGCTGTGACTCTGATTGGTGGAATATTCTGTACAGCATTATGGGTAATGAAGTATTTGACCATGAATTCCACTATAAAATTATGTTGAAATAATGCAAACAGATGGCTTCAACAAAAGCATATACCATCGATTAGCAACCTCATAGCTCACAGTATCTGTCTTTACAAATCAAACCTTACAAATCAGTTTCCCTAAAAAGTTTTACTTCCAAGACCAGACTGTTACAATCTATTACCCCCACTACTGCCCTAACAAAAGCTGTTCAGTAATGTTAGGAAGCATACTACATAACAACCAAACACTTTACAGCATGTAGTAAATAGAAGTGTGCTGCTGAATTGAGTAGGATGTGGGAATAATTTTTCTCCAGAGTAATACACTCCCTGAACAGCCCATGGATCTTTCAGTGGTGATCATTTAATTAAGAATGGAGAAGAGTGGCCTTTAAGCAATTAAAGTTTTTTATTTATTTATTTAATGAAAGAAAATGCTTTGCCACCTCAAGAAAATCAATCTTTATGTGATAAAACATTTCAAATGAAAACTTCCAGACACTGATCAAAGACTACCCTGGGAAAATCTTCAAGAGTCTGATTTTTAAATAACTGCATATGGGCAATGAAAAGATTTTAGGTCATTCAGACCAAGACGAACAGTAAGACCCTTCAAGCACCCAAGTTTAAATAGCCATGTATAGGGTCACCTTTATTTAAAAGCTATATTTTATTTCAGCCTCCAGCTGAGCTTTGGAATTTCCATGTACAGATATATCAGATGTCATTGCCAATATTGGCTCCAAAATGGCATTGATGAGGCTGTGGCATTCAGCCATGCTCTGCTGAAATGTAGATTACATAAACATGACGAGATTAAAGGACTTTGGCACTGCAGCACATCAATATATGAAATTAGCTCATGTTCATTCTCATTCAGAGTGCCTGTTATCATTCACAAAAAAATAATACCATATATCATACACAGCTGACCAACAGACTGTACTCTCAGTGGTCAAAAATGGTTGCCACTATCAATAAAAATTATATATATGTGTATATATATGTGTGTGGGTATGTATGATATTTTAATACAAAATGCACATATTCATGCCATAATTATACATTATAATATAGTATTTTTCTAATTCATACATTCCTATGCAGACTATAATGGACACTAAAGGCGTTCATGAACATGAATAGTGAAAAATCTGCCCTGTCCACATAAGACCGGTGATAAAACGTAAAACGATCATGCTCTGATCTGCCAATTCCTACGGCACGCTTCGCTATTTACAAGCAACTTACCCCATGTTGCTGTTTTTCCCTCCTGAGACGAGATGCGATTTGTTGATCACCGAGTTTCTTCTTCCAGCAGAATGTAGCGGCTTTGGATGCGGTGCGCGCGGTCAGTCACATTATGAGCAGCGGCATTCTGCGTCTCTCATTACGCGCTCTGTATGTAGGCTGTCAGATGCACTGGATGGATCCCACGGCGAATTGCCCACTAATACTGCCCAATTTCAGCTAGTTTGGCACACGATAGGCTCGCCTCGCATCTCCGCGATTCGAAAATGCGCCTTAATGGTAATTTTGATGAGCGCGAGGTAACGATAGCGCTGGGGTGAGAGCCGCTGCCTCTCTCTCGGTGGGCGTGTGGCTCTAAACATGAATCTACTGTCAATCGATGGTCATAACACATACCACACAATATCCCACAACAACGCCTCTGGCACGCTCTTCTCCCATTAAAAAACACTTGCCTTTTCATCATAGGATTTTACGACGATCATATCATCACAATTCATATTCGTAACTATAATTAGCCTATCATTGTCATAATTTTATGAAAATGACTCTGAAAATCTCTTCAGTGTAGTTAAAACTATAAATATTGTATGAGAAATGAAGAGTTAGCCTTTCATTTCTAACCTTTTAACATTTCTTGTTTACTCCAAGTGTAATAAGGGTAATTACTCTTTTAATTGGCATTTCAGTTTTTTATCTCTGTCTTCCTCACTTTATTTTTATTTATTTCTTTTGTCCATTTAAACAGGAGCAAATGAGTTGTTACAGTGAATTACCCCAGCCAAAGGCTGAGTCCCGCTGATAGTACAACAGCATGATTGCATGATCCTGTTTTTAAACAACAGTTTAATAAGTCAGAGGTAATACTGGTGTCTCAGACACAAACGTGGCTGTTAGTTTTATAGCCTATATTTCTTCTCAGCCAATGAAAATTGCTCCAAAAGAAGCAAAAGCATCAAGCTTTGCGTGTCATCAAGAGCCATACAGACTTAAAGTTGGTCTGGAAAAGTGGAGTGGAGCAAGATCTTCCATACCCACACAAAGCATTCAAAGCATTCTCACCTATAGGCCTACCCATTTTCCCCCAATTCTTACTAATGTGAGAGAGAAACCCACTCAGATGCTGCAATTATCAGGAAACCCACTACAGGCAAATTCACTTCACTTCCACTCTGCTCTCTCTGCATAGTCTGAAACGCTGTGAACACAGAACAGTGAAAAATCTCAATGCTACATAACCGCACTGTGACTATTTGTCACATATAGGCCTAGGCCTGCCACAAAGATGCGAGTTGATACGCTTTACAAATTAAACAAGAACAACCAATGCAGTTGTTAGAAAAGAAAGAAAGAAAGAAAGAAAGAAAGAAAGAAAGAACCCTGATAGCACACGTACATCACGGACATGTCTATTTTTATGTCTGCATTTACATCTGCAAGACGCATATTTTTTAAGTTTGCTCATCTGCAATACGTCTTTCCTATTAGATGTCAAATAGACATTTAGAAAATGTCTTTAAGATGTTTATGATTTAGAATGTAGCCTATGTAAGACTGACATCTTAAAGACGTCTATCAGATGTTTGTACACAGCAGATGCGTTCCAGATGAAGCGATCTTTAACAGACATCTTGCAGATGTATATAGTGCTATCTGGGGAAAAAAGAAAGAAAATATAGTTACTTCAAAATGTGAACGTTTGACATATGACGGACAAGTATCTTCAAGTAATGTTTACCACAGGCCCATTTTTACTCATAATTTGAAAAAAATAATAATAATTCGTAGGAATTAAGAAAAAGGAACCAATGACAACTGGCCTTCCGTGTTTGCCTACAGATTGACTCCACGGCGAAACAAGCTATATTCTTTTTTTTTTAATATAAACGATTTCATGAACGATATGTTTCAGTGTAACATTAAAGAGCGGCTAATTTTCCTACCATCCCATGTTCTGCCCCCGGGACTTTTATTTTAAAATCAGAGGCGAGCGTGCGCAATAACCCGGAAACAGAGGATATGGTGTTTTGATATTTTTACACACGCTTGTGCTCTTCTCTCTTACCAGACCTGCCAGCTCCACTGGTGAGTTTTTCATTTGTTACATAGAACAATCGAAGGCAATTATTACAGATTTTTTTTTACATTTAGTCGTTAACAGTTATTCTACTGAAAGCTAGTAAACTGTTGTGACGTTGTAGCGTTTATCGGTTAATCCGATGCATGTTTTGCTTTAAATTTTTACTTATTAATTCAGATCATATTTTCAGTGATATCAGAATCTCTCAATTTAATATTTTCACGAAACACTGTAAAGGCAGGGGGTTTGCCAGTATAATTTGTTTGGGTGTCGAGATGTTTTATAACTTTGCAGAGAACGTTCATTGTTTTTATTATGCCTGTTCAATTTTTCAAGTTTAAAAGTGACAGTAAAAAACCACAGAAATTATTAGAATGACTTATTAAAAAATAATCTGTTTTCAGACTGTTGTCTCCAAACTGACTGTTCTGTTTGTAAAGCCGCAGGCAGTAGATGTTTGTTCCTGCTGAGAAGGATGTTCCCTAGAGCTTTTGTCTTTTCCCATAAAGATGGGCAATCTGAACATATATTCCAGCATATTCTACCTCACACTGTGTCCCAGCAACGAAGGATTAAAGCCCATCTGAATGAAACAATGTGAGTGGATATTGTGCTTTTGACATCGTGCATATGTTCTATGAATCCATTTGATTGCTTTAGTGTTTATCTTTGTAGCTTCATTGGTCCAGCGATGACTGTTCCTCGTTTGATTCCAACTCATCAGTGGACACCAGTGGAACAACCTGATGTTTCTTTCAGTCCAAACAGAGTAAAAGGAAGCAACAGAAAGTGAGCAGCATTCTGGCATTTTGAACACATGACCACAAGCCACTGGAATTCTTGTCGCTAATCTGTATTTCAGTCAGTAGGACATGTTAAATTCTTTGCCTCAAGCAGCATGTCTTTTACTGTGCCAGGAGAAGGAGAGACAATCACAGTCAGAATGACCTCAAGAGACAGCGCTTCGTTTCTCCAGGTCCTCACAAGCAGCCTGCTAGAAATGCCAACATTACCTCCCAACTGGCGGCTGGAGCAGTGACAAGCAGAGAAACGTGTAGTTCTAATTCCAGCATCCCCACATGCTCATCAGCCACCTCTAAACCTGGAGGCTGTGTTCCATCTTTGAGAGAAGGATCCCATCAGAGCGCCTTTCCCTTATCATCAGTCAATGATAAGGTGAACACACAAATGAAAGCCAGAAGTGTTGACTGATTTAGTCACATGACCTTTATTTGAAGCGCACAAGTGATGGCAAATTTGAGAGAAGTAATAATGTATTTTACAATATTATATTTGTTTCTTCTGCCCACAGCTAAGTCAACAGATTCTCGACCTGTTTCATGCTTGTGAGCAACAGAATGATGATCTGGAGAAGAAGGAACATTGCCGAGCAGCGCTGCAGAGGGACATCCAGACAATCTTCCCATGTACAAAACACTCATATTTACAGATATTTTGACTGGGATCTTCTCTAGCCATGGTTTAAATGTAAAGAGCACCCAAAAATTCAAATTTGCTGAAAATGTTCTCATCCTAAGGCCAACCAAGAGTTTGTTTCTTCATCCGAACTGGTCTGGAGAAATTTAGCATTACATCTCTTGCTCACCAATGGATCCTCTGCATTGAATGGGTGCCGTCAGAATGAGAGTCCAAACAGCTGATAAAAACATCACAGTAATGCACAAGTAATTGAAGTAAACTCCAGTCCATCTCATGAAGTGAAAGCTGTGTTTGAAAAGAAAAAAAACTTTTAATTTAACCCTTTACTTTTTAACTTTAAACTGTTGCTTCTGGACAAAACAGTCATTAAACATATTTTATTGGGATGTCCCCGTTTCAATGCAAGTAGAAAATTTTTTTTATGAAGTTGCTTGGTTATTTTGTGTTTATGTACTCTTGTATTATCCCAACTCAGTTTTTGCCATAGCCTTAGATGCTGACATGGCAATAAAAATAAATAACTACTACTACTACTACTACTGGCCAAAATAGTCCATAAAAACGCTTCTTCCAATGAAAAAGTCCATCCCCTGTTGTCCTCTCACATCAGAATATATCCTCACATATTTGTTTAGAACTGTTTTCACTCGTAAACAGTTCTTGATCTGTGCATATTTCTCTCCTGATTCAGACGAGACAACTTTTGTAGTGGAGAAAGCAATATTATGGAGAGAGGACTCATGTTTTAGCCAGAAGCAGTGATTTGAAGTTAAAAATGTCTTAATGATGGATTTGTTCATTAAAAACACGTAGCTTTTCACTTCACAAGACATTAATCGATGGACTGGAGTTGTGTGGATTATTTGTGGATTACTAAAATGTTTTTATCAGCTGTTTGGACTCTCATTCTGACGGCACCCATTCACTGCAGAGGATCCACTGGTGAGCAAGTGATTTAATGCAAAATTTCTCCAAATCTGTCCTGATGAAGAAACAAACTCGGCTACATCTTGAATGAGTAAATATCCAGCAAGTTTTTTGGGGTGAACTACTCCTTGAATTTGCATTCTTCATGAAATTGTTCTAATAATTTCAATCTTTTCTCTATCTTTGGTCAAGGTGCACAAGTCTTCTTGGCCGGGTCATCTCTAAATGGCTTTGGTACTCGCAGCAGTGATGCTGATCTTTGTCTTGTCATTGAAGAGGGAAAGGTATGTGTGTTGTAGAGGAAAAATGCTTTGTGTTTGCATTCTGTCCAAATGGTTTCTATACTAATTGTTCAGATTTTACTGTCTTAGATATAATTGTCTACATAATCTTCTGTAGGTAAACCACAGAACAGATGCTGTATATGTTCTTAGTCTTGTGCGGAAATTGTTTTACACACTGTGTAAGTGATCTGCCATACATACATCATTAAACATACAGCCGTTTCCCTGTAAACTTCTCTTTGCTTCATCCACTAATGGCATTACTGCTGTTTCACAGCTTACATTGAGAGGCCTCAGCTCATCAGAGCCAAAGTGCCCATTCTGAAATTCAGAGTCGGGTAAGCATTATCAGTTTTTGTTGTATTTGCAGTCAGAAATAGGTGTGCCTACACTACCATTCAATGTATATATTTTAATTTTAAATATATTAATACTTTTATTTATACTTTACTGTATTCAATTACTGTATTAAAATGTTTTTTTTACAGAACATAAGAAAATCATATCAAAATATAATTTAGAAAATATTTCTATTTCAAATAAATGCTGTTCTTTTGAACCGTCTATTCATCTAATAATCCAGAAAAACTGTATCACTGTCTCCACAAAAATAAGCAGCATAACTGTTTCAGCATTTAAATAAGAAATGTTTGTTGAGCAGCAAATCAGCTTATTAGAATGATTTCTGAAGGATCATGTGAACACAAATTCAGTTTTGCCATCACAGGAATAAATTACATTAAAATATATTAAAATGTAATAATATTTAACAGGATTAGCATTTTTATTTTTGATCAAATAATAAAAAATATGTAATTCTGATACCTTGGTAAGCATAATTGGCTTCTTTCTAAAATATAAAAAAAATCTTACCAATCCCAAACTTTTGAACGGAAGTGAACTGTATTTAACCAGCACTGACAGTGTGAATGTAGCAGGCAGACAGGTTTGATTGTTTACTGGGAAGTCATGAAAGGCAGTATCATCGGAAAACAAAAGATCAATACAACAGCTAACCACAGTTTTTTTTCTGGAATTCTTTTTCATAACAGTGGTGTGGAGTTTGACTTGAACTTCAACAACACTGTCGGTATCAGAAACACCTTCTTACTGCGGACGTATGCCTATGGTAAGATCAGAAACGTTCAGAATTGTGTACCCAATTTATATCTTTAGGAAAATGTCATTTATTCTTGTTTTTTTAAATATTAATTTCAGTTGAAAAACGTGTTCGTCCTATCATCCTTGTAATAAAGAAGTGGGCCAGTCACCACCGCATCAAAGATGCCAGCCGAGGAACACTGAGCAGCTACACCCTGGTTCTTATGGTCCTGCATTACCTTCAGAGTAAGTCATTTTTCTAACATTTTGGGTTAAGGTCTAACACACTAAACATTTCTAATTAGCAGTGTTTGGACGGAGTGCAATGAGTCTTAAAAAATATGCAAGATTTGAAGCTTTCTTGTGCTTTTCTGCTTTTGTTCTGTTCTAAATGTTTATTGTTTCAACCTCATATAGCTCTTCCCGAACCTGTCATTCCATGCCTTCAAATGGATTATCCAGTAAGCAAATTGTCTAATAAATGAATGATGCATAAAAATATGCTTTTTTAAGAAATTACTTCATGCTGCAACCATTTCTTGCAGGAGTGCTTCAACCCTATGATGGACATTCATCTTGTGCCAAGTGGACCAAGCAATATTCCAGCTTTTGTGTCTAAAAACCAATCATCCCTGGGAGACTTGCTCTTGGGTTTCCTGAAGTACTATGCCACTGTTTTCAAGTAAGTAACATTATTTGATTTTATGGCATCGGCATTGATCAAACCTATATTTTAGGCAAAACAAGAAAATGTTCTGAAACATTTTCATTCTAGGTCACTGCATTTTGTATCCTACCTAAATCTTTGAATTTGTAGTGCTATAACACACAACCCTCTTGTTGTGTTCCAATCTTTTTTACCTGAAGAGGATTTATTTTTCCCAAAAATCCTAGTTAATGTTATTGCGTTGGACTAAAACTTACTGACTTTGCTCAAACAGAGTATAATAACTTAACCAAAAAATGTTTTTTTAATTGTCCCCACCTTGTTACTATTGTGGTGTTCACAGTCAAAACATTGCATATACATTTCTTGTTATACTATATATTATTACTAAATATTGGATTCATCAACTTTTATCAACTTGTTTTCTTTCAATTAGCACAGGTTTTGTATTTCTTTTTGGAACTGATTGATCGTAGGACTCTGATCTGAGCTTAAGCACCTCAGTTTTTGAGTGAACAGGAGGCCTGTGACCAGTCAGGTTTTGTAAAAGAAATACAAAACTTGTGCTAATTGAAAGAAAACAACTTGACAACAAAATTGAATCCAAGATTTGGTGATAATGTAGTATAATGAGCAATATAGTATAATTCAAGCAATTTTTAAAAGGCTGGTCATTTTTGACTGGGAAATAATTGTCAATCAAATATGTAATGTTTGTAGCCCAGTTTACACAGCATATTAGATTTTCTTGTAATAGATAGGGGCCAGTGTTGCTAACAAAAACTAACCTAAATCTAAGCCACCTGCAAAGCTCCTGTTTCATGTCACTTTGCTAGATTGACAACAGCAGGTGAAATTCTGGCTTTGCATGTGGCCCTGGTCCAGATGGCCTGCTCTAATGCTCATAACACTGGATATGTGCATATGCTTCTTGGAATAAACAAGTCTGAATGCATTGAAAAGCATGTCTTTAAGTAAATTGTTATATTTCCACAGATGGGATAAGCATGTAATCTCTGTGCGTGAGGCAAAAACTCTCCCCAAGACCTATTGCAGAGAATGGAGAGATAAGTTCATTTGTGTAGAAGGTAAACAGTCCCATTATCTTTGTACATCACATACTGAAAGAGTAAGAATAACAGGTGTTTGTTTTTATTATTGTTTATCAGTCCCCTATAACTTGAATATTTATATTTTGTTTTAGAACCATTTGATCGGACAAACACAGCCAGAGCCGTTCACGAGACGGTTAAGTTTGAAGCCATTAAAGCAGAATTTACAGAGGTAAGCCTCCTTAAATCAGTGTTAAAAAATGTATTTAATTAATATTAAAATATAATTTTAATACATTTGAGTAAAGCTCATTCCTAACAAGTTGAGTAACTGAAATAAGCTTCTCAGTGTTTTACAGTAATGATGTAATATGCCGTAAGTATTTCAACAGAAATTCAGAGTAAAATCTTAAAAGTGATTGTCTTCTTGCAGAATATAAGAAAGTATGTATGGGTTATCACAAGAACAGATAATTTCAGGGTTGTAATACAGGAGTGAAATAATTTTTATGCAATCTCTCTGCATTTACACTCTAATGCTATATTCTCATTCAGAGCTACTTCCTTCTTTTAAGGAAGCTAAAGTTGTCATGAGGAATGGGGAAATAAGGTCTACAGAACAACTGGAATTTGTAGTTACTTTTGCAAAATACTATTCTGATCCTATTAATGAACAAGGTCTGTTTCAACAGCAGGCGAGTTTATTTTTGGTGTTTATTGTTCATTTACAGTCCTACCAGGTTCTGCAGCTGAGAAAAGATCTCAACTTTATCCTGCCTCTCAAAAATACAAGACCAAAAAGATAGCATGACCCCAGATAAGAATAAACTTACAGAATCAGTGATACATTGTAAGAAGAAATGCTTTTTTGGGTGTGCTGGACATTTTGGAATGTGTTGAGTCAAATCCATTGAGCTGACTAGGATATTATCTGGTCCCTAGTCAGGAACAGTGTCTATGTTTGAGTTGTACATGTAACATCAGACACTGAGCAATATCTTTTGCCCATATGGTACACAGTCTGCATTCATGAACATTTTTCTCTGAGCAGTTTTGGGTTTATTAGCCAATAATCCTTTTCCTGCTCACTGAAATTAAAGCAAAACAGCCCAAAAAAATCCTATCATGTTTATGTTGACAGCTTTCCTGTGATCTTTGTTTTTCTTAAAAACCCAAAATTGTAATACTTTTTTTTTTTTTTTTTTTTGGCAACTGACTACTTTTACCTTAACATTTTCAATGATGTTATATATATTTGGATTCTATTATCGGTCATGTTTTGTATAGTTTGTACAGTCTTTTAAATGTTTAACTGATTAAAATGTCACTATGAAATTGTAATTTGCCTTTTGTCACTTATTTTTTAGTCTTACAAGTCTCCTTTGCTCACTTGTTTTGTTGGTAATATGTTCTGTTAAATACAAAAATGAGAAAGCAATCTTTTGTGAAAGTGGTAAAACTTCCCTGATAGCACACGCACAGAGACACCAATTTGACATCTGCAAGAGGTATATTTTAGAGTGTCTGCTCATCTGCAATACATCTATATGACGTTTCCTATCAGATGGCAAATAGACGTTTAGAAAATGTCTTTAAGATTGTTTAGAATGTATGTAAAACTGACATCTTGGAGACTTAATTGTACACAACAGATGCTTTCCAGATTACATCCCTTATATTGTAAAGGAAATTCTTTTAATATGATCAAATCGGAATACATGTTTGATATGTTCAGATTGCTTTCATGTGAATCGAGAAAACTGAACATGTTTCTGCATGAATTGGTTTAGTAGCTTACAGTAACACTTTCACTTGCCGGTAAATGTATTATATACGTTATAATGTAGTATATAGCATACACATTAATGGGTTGTTCTCGATTCGCAGCATAATACGAGTTTGGGAATGTTGATATGGCTGTGTGTTGGGGTGAGAGTGTAAAATTAGCTCAGTCAAAGAAAACTGACACTACGGTGGACTGAGTCCTCCTGTCCCTCGCGGACATGGCGGTGTTCTCTGCGGGTCACATTACAGGGGACACACCGCCGCTGTTGCAGATTCATCCAAGCCATACTGTTCAGGACATAGTTAACGATGTGCTATTGTTTAAAAGTTGACAGAGGAAATCAAATAGGACAATATCATTAACTGGGCTTACGAAAAATCGGGGACACCTGTGACCCTTTTCCAAGTACGCAGCCTTGAGCTCAAGAATATTTGTAATCTATTTACAGCAGCCGCTGAGTAAGGCGAACTGCGCTCAACGAGACATGATCCCAACACGAAGCTGCACTCTCCATAACTGTTTTTTATTTTAAAATAACAACACCATATTTCGATTATCAAAATGGATCGTGCTTTGAAAGCGGAACGTGAGGGGGCAGAGCCAGAGATGGAGGAAATGCAGGACGTGGGGTCAGGAATAATGGATATCGACGGCGAAGAGGAGATTGAGGAACTTCATAAAAGGTAGTTCCCAACGGGTGCTTTCTAGTTATAAAGTTTTACATACAGGATAATTTCACCTAAGCCTTTTTAAATATGAACGTGCTCTTCCTCTTCAAATGAAATATTGTTCACTACTAATTTGGGTGATCTATAAACCCCAAAGGGTTTGTTCAAAACCATACAAAAATACCCGTTTTGCTAATATATGTATTTTATATGTCTATTTGTATTTTATAATATTTACGTTTATTAGCATTTCCAAACAACATTTAGGTACGTTAACCAAAAAAAGTTCGAACAATGTCGCGTTCGCCTGAGGTAACCATAGCAACAGTTTTGGACAATACCTATGTAGCATTGTACCTATCTATTTTTCCTGTACAGTCAACAAGACTTGCATTTTAAGTCCATTAAAAATACAATTGCTATATTTTATTAATATAGCCCATTCATTAACACTTTAATATTTTTATAAATAAATATTTTTAAAATATCTTCATATTTAGTTCTAATCATATGTCTGTAATTAGCAGATATTCTATCATCTACTTCTACTAATAATTTGTAACTTTTTTACAAGTAGAGTCCAAATATCATTAAGCACTAAACATGATATCTGCCATGTGATACCTCAGACTAGTATAACATTTCTTTGTTGAAACATTTCTAAACTCTTTTTGGTTAGTTTAAAGGAAGCTGTGCAAGATCCATCAGTGAAGCCTAAACTCCAGTGCCTGATGGTGGACCCATCGTTCTCCATGGTGACAGTACAGAGTGAGGACAGTGGGATAGTATGGGAGACTGCTTCCAGTAGATGCTCGACTCCATGGGCTTCAGAGGGAAGCTCGCCGTCTGAACAGAACAGCCTGGAAGGTTCTGGAACACAGGGGAATATTGTGATCATAATGGATGAAGACAGAATTAAGAGGAAAAAGACAAGCAGCAGAGGCAAGCTGGGTGACCGGTTTAAAAAGACGAGCTCCAGATTGCCAAAAAGTCGGATAGGCGAGGAAAGACCCGCAATGATTGCGGTGTCCGTGCCGAACATCAGATCTGAAAACAATGAGGATGGTCAGTCTGCTGCAAGCAAGGATCAAGATCTTTTTAGTTTGATATCAGAGGGTTTTGAAATACTCAATATTGTTGTACCTTCAAAGCTCGCTACAGTAGATGAGGAAGATAGCAGTGAACCGGTGGAGAATTTGGCCTACTTGGATGATACCCCAAAATTAAAATCCAAACATAAGCATGAACCTGTTGCTACAAACAGTTGTCCTGGGAACATAGAGACAGACATTGAGGAAATAAAGCAAAATGAAAGCTTGAAAGAATCATCCCAGATCTCTGCTGATAAACAACCAAAGAAGGATGAAAGTCATGTGGACTATCTTGAAAAATTCACACTGTTAGATGAGCAGGCGTCTAGTGATATCACTGCACTGACAGAAAAACTTGTACCAGAAGTTACTGTCCAGCCGGAGGAAACTCAGCTGACTCAGAAAGAACCAAAAGCAGATGAAGCCGTTGATGAGGATTCCTTTGTAATTATCAGTGATGTTGAAATAGTAGGTGAACATCTTGATGAAGTGTTCTATGGAAGTAAGTTCAATTCAGAGCCTGTGGTTCCCCGTGAGTATGAGGACCGAAATGGAAGAACAGCAAAAGAGAGCTCTAAAACTCTGAAAGAGAGTGGATCGGTCTTATTTGGAAGTCAGGAATGTATCCTCACACCTGTATACCTCCCCACCGGACCGGCAAAGATCATAGATCCTATTCTTCTTGAGGAGCCACGAGCAATGTCCTTCCACTACTCAGACCTTTATGAGGACGCAGTAGGAGACCGAAAGAAAGAAGACGACTTCTCAGATACGGAGAGTGTCGTTTCCGAAAGGTCCTTCAAAAGGCGATACTCTGATTCTGATGATGGAGATGGTTATCTGGAGAAATTCATATTGAAGGATGAAACACCAGTGGTTGCTAATGTAGCCGAGGCCAAAGGGGAGGAAGATGGGGGGAAATTTGCATGGTCACAAAGTGAATTTGAACTCTCTGGATGCTTAGAAAGAGCACAAGAAGAAAAATATGAAGTACCTGTTGAACAACCATGTGTGCAGGATAAAAATGAAAGCGAAGCGCAGTGTGAGTCCACAGGATGTTCAGAGGAGCACTGTGTTCCACGAATTCAACCAGAGGTGGAAAAGATCGTTAGAAGAAACGTCACATCAGACGATTTGGCTGCGAAGCATAGTAAGAAAGATGAAAAGCAATGTGATGTCACTGTCATTGTCAAGGACAGTGTCATGACAAAAAGTGACCCCGATGACACACGACCTCGTGAAGTGGTTCAAGACCTTGAGCCAGAAAGCAAAACCACCAATAAAGAAGAACACAGTGGACAAGAACAAATAAGTCTGACTGCTCATATTCAAGTGCCTGGGGCTTTAGCGCATGAAGATGTTATTAAAGCTAAAAATGAATTTGAAATTCTGCCTGTTACAAAGAGCTCAGAGAAAACCCAGGCTGATGCACCACATGCAGTTGAAAACATTAGTGGTTCTGAGGTCAGTGTGGATAAACGTCACAAAGCAGCTGATGTCATTGCTGACATTCAGGAAACAAGTATTATTACTAAAGATGACAAAGGAGAGAATAATAAAAACCAGACACGAGGCAAAATTTTAGAACCAAATATAACTCAAAGGATTGATAAAGACATAGCAAAAAGAGAAGAGCCAGAAATATTTGCTCAGGAGGTTATCTGTATCAACGAACCGCTGTTAGATAATACACAACCTCCTAAAACTGAAGAAGCTTTGAAAGCAGAGGTCAGACCTTCTGAAGCGTCTGAAACAATTACAACAGATGCTACTAAAACTGAACATTCTGTATCTAAATCCTTAGAAAATGACTCCCATGTCCATGAAAGTGGGGAAATACTTGCTGTTGTTGAGGATAAAGTGAGTGAAGGATTAATACCTAAGAAGGAGGAACAAGAGCAAGTAATTGACAGAATTGGTGCAGCAAAAGAGGTTGAGGCCCATATCGGTACAGCAAAAGTGTTAACAGAACTTGAAATGAAGCCAGAGTCTGAAATTACATCAGTTCAGAGAGCTTCAGAAAAATCACATCCATGTGAAACAGATACAGCAAACACTGAGCTTCAGACTAAACCTCAGATTACAAGTGAGGAGAAAATATATCCAGAATTACAAAATGAATTCGGTGCAACAAACAAGAAAGCCAAAGCGGACATGGGTGCAGATAGGCCAACAAATGAGGCCCCAGTGCTAAAACAAAGGCTGGAAAAGCAAAAGGGACATATTGACATACCTGAGATTGAAACTGGGGTTGCAGAAAAACATGGAAAAGTTGAGGAAATCAAGGTAGATGTTACAGAGGAAGCAAATCAGAAAGCCGGCACCACAAAAGAGCCTGTTCAGCATGAGATACCTGCAGAGAAAAGAGTGACAACAGAGGTGAAAGAAATGATTGATTCAAGACAAGAATATAACTTCTTGTTAGCTAATGACATAGAGGCATCTGCGCAAGAAAGCATAGAAGAGATGAGAGTAGCAGAAGATGTAGAGGACTCATCAAATATAAGGCTGCCACCTGTTGTACCAACAAAGAAGGTACAGGTAGAAGAACATAGTGAAATAAATGATGTGACCATATTAACCAGAGAGATCCCAGTGAAAAAATCATCCACTGGTCAGACAGATATTGAGAATAAGATGTTACCTCTAACATCAGCAGAAACATTGGAGGAAGGGAAGAAAACACATATGAATGATAGGCAGATGGACGATTTAACAGACCTACCAGAGCCCATTTTGCTGCCTCCTCCAGTTGATGAGGACGACAACTCAGCAATGAGAGTTTCACCTTTAGAGCCAGAGGACAGTGGGAAAGTTTTTGAAGATATACATAGAGGAGGAAGCCTAAGTAGGAACAAAGGTGTCTTCTCACAATTGCGAAGTTTTACCCCTCAAGAGGACCTGTCGGCCTTGAGCTGCGAACCAGATTTGCAGCAGGAAATTGCGGAGGAGCTTGATTATGAGATGGTCACCGAACAAGAGGCAAGACAGTCTGAACAAGCTATAGCTGAGGATGGGCACCGTGAACAAGTTCAACTGTCAGATCAAACCCTGGAAACCAGCTTTGAATTTGTTGAGGATTTAGATAGTGCCCAGATGGCGGAATATGAACAAGAGGAACTTGAAATTCAACCAATGGATGCGTTCTGCCTTGTTTGTCGTTGCCCAGTACTGCTGAGTGAGGCTGAGCATCAAAACCATGAGATGGCCTCTTTGGATGAGGCCTTTGACAGTCTTAAGGTAAGCTAAGTTCCCTGTACTTTGAAAGAGTGCTAAGACATGATTTCCTGACATCAGCTTGACATCTGATCTTTCTCAGCTGGCCTGTTTGGAGAGCTTACATTATGAAGTCACTGATTGCTCAAGTGTTTTATACAGAAGGGCTCTTCCCTTGTCTAATCTTTCCAAATGATAAAAACACATAATCGGCTGTAAAACAAACTACAATTGGTTGACTATACAAGAATGTTTAAGTATGCATCAGTTAGAGACAGTGAAAGATTGTTTACTTTTATTGGCCTTTGACAGTATTCATAGCAGATGAGTCAGAAGCGACTGACTCACAGCAAGCCCTGAAATGTCCCTCTCTGAAAGTAGACAGCTGTTTCCATGATTCATCTGTAGTTATTCCAAAGGACTGCACCAATGTGATTTGGCATTTGCAAGTATGAACAATCCAAAAGAGAAATTATATTTGCAAGAATGAAAGAAATAGAAGTTGCTCAATCGTCCAAGATGAATGCTGAATATGTTGTGTAATTTCCATTGTGTTCTGTACCTCAGAATGTTTAATGTTGTCTGTCTAATTAATTTCCCATGTGATAATGTTTTCAGAATCAGCTGAGTGAACTAATATCAGTTTTACAAGGAAGATCAGAGAATATTGAAGACTTTGTATCTGAGCTTGAGCTGGCATACAGTACAGTGGAGGTATTTATATTGAAATGTGTTCATTTAAACATATGTAACATGTCCTGTACCATTTGTGGTTTTCACTTTGTGGACTATAAGACAAGTCATATCTAGAGGCCAAAATATCTTAAGAAACCTATAAATATTTTGTTGGACAGTGGAGGACCAAGAATAAGGTCAAAAAGATTGAGAAACACTGCCCTAGAAAATGTGTAGCAATGTCCTGAGAACCACCCACAACATCTTAGCATTGTGGAGGCGAATTTTGCACTCACAAAAATCTAGAGTGAGGGTTTTTAGTGTTTACGTTAGTGCACTGTCAGCTTGGGGATGCTATTAAGGCGAGAAAGCTTACTGCGAACTTATGTGCAGCTTTATTGTGATGTTCTCACAGGAGAACTTTAATGATGGTGACAAGATCATAAAGGTGCACAATGAGGAGGTGGTGAAGCTGTTGATGGATCAGTATAATGAGATGTCTCAGGCCATGGAGGAGGAGAAAAAGGCCAAACTGGAGCAGCTGTACGACCAGATTGTCTCGTTCCAGTAGAATATCGACAAGGCCAAGGAGACGATGGAGATGACAGCTAAGGAGGAGGAAGAGACGGACCCGCTTAAGTTTCTTTCTGTGAGGCTTACCTCATTTGTGTGTTAGTTGATGGAGATGACAGCTAAGGAGGAGGAAGAGACGGACCTGCTTAAGTTTCTTTCTGTGAGGCTTACCTCATTTGTGTGTTAGTTACTCTCTTAAAGTAGGTCACACATTAAGATTAGTTTTAACGTATTGATTTTGTCCAAGGCCATAATTGCACTGAAAGCATTTTTAAAGTGCTTAGCTAAGATTTGTTAAGAGAGACGATGACCTGTATCTAGAACGGTTTTTGTAGTCTAATCAAACCACTTTTTCACCCCTTCTCAGTCATCAAAAGATATCAATATAAGGTAACTGAATGGCCTGAATTTATGTTGCATCAGTGGCTTGCTAACATCGAATGCTAATAACAATACTTCAAAAATGATTTGCATATTAAATTAATCAGCTTGTTGTAATTGCCTTGTTGAGTTTGGTGTGTTCAAAACAGTGTTGAAATCAAGTGTTTGTAGCCTTTAAATGAATAGAAATCAACTTATTTACTGCATGGGGTTTTCACATGCTATGAAAATATTGTGATAAGCTGGATTTCTTCTTAGTTTTGCAGCGTCTCCTTCCAGTGATCCTTCTATTCATTTTTTAAATAGGCTGAATACAGCTTTGGAATCCACCATGTCACTTGAACTTGGTCCACGAGGGCTGCTGGTTTTTGAGGATTACGCCAAGGGCAAATCAGGCAATGGGAGGAAAAACAGACAAGCCATTCCAGGTGCGCCTCAGCCAAGATTACCATTGCAAATAAACACCCTTCACTTTTTACTGACTTGAATTATCACTCATTTTGTAGTGCCTCAGAAACCACATCTTCAGCCTCAACAGGCCAATTCTGCAACCAGCAATTCCGTCACTGTGTATTGGAAAGTTAATGAGGATGATATTATTGACTGCTTCCAAGTCTACTGCATGGAAGAGCCACAAGGAGGTTAGACTAAAGGGAGAACAGGATTTTACCATCCACTCTAAAACACACACACACACACAAAAAGTGTGGTCAAAAGTTTGGTGTTGGTAAGATTTTCTTGAAAAAAAAAGTTCTTGAAAGAAATGTCTTATGATCACCAAGGCGGCATTTATTTGCTCAAAAGTAAAGTAAAATCAGTAATATTGTGAAATGTTAAAATAACTGTTTTCTATGTTAATATATTTTTTAAATGTATATATATTTTATTTCAAATGTAATAATATATATTTTTTCCTATGATGGAAAAAGCTACATTTTCAGCATCATTACTCCATTCTTCAGTGTCACATGATACTTCAGAAATCATTCTAATATGATGATTTGATGCTTAAGAAACATTTCTTATTATTTAATTTAGAAAACAGTTGTGCTGCATATATTTATATTTTTGTGGAAGCCATGATCATTTTTTTTAGGATTCTTTGGTGAATAGAAAGTTCAAAAGAACTTTTATCTGAAATCTTTTGTAACATTATGAATGTCTTTACTGTCACTTTTAATCAATTTAATGCGTATATATAAAACATCGCAACTGTTCATTTACTCACCCTCACGTCATTCCAAGCTTGTATTACTTACTTCCTTCTGGGGAACACAAAACAAGATTTTTTGGAAAATTTTGAAAAAAGTTTTTGTTCATACAGTGAAATTCAAAGGTGTCCAGTGTTGTTTTGGACCACACTAACTTTCATTGTAAGGCATAAATCTGTTGAAGGTAAAAATATTTAAGCATAAACTATCCCTTTAACATTCACACAAAAACCCACCAATCTTACTAATAAAAACACTTATTAGTATGTATAAGGATGTCAGTGGGATGCTCCGAGCAGCCACATGCTTCAGTTAAACTGTGTTAAATGTAATTAAATCTGCAGCGATCTCAGAGGAATACAGGGTGACTGTGAAGGAGAGCTACTGTAATCTAGAAGAGCTGGAACCAGATAAGTGTTATAAAGTGTGGGTGATGGCGGTGAACTACACAGGCTGCAGCATGCCGAGTGAGAGACTACCCTTCAGAACTGGTCAGTTACTCAGCGTGTAAATCCCCTCTCACTCGTATGATGTTTGTGAGAGCAACAGGTCATGCTGTCATATATATGTATGTCATAATATATACATTTATAATGAGATGACTGACTATGGTCACTGACACTGAATGTGAATGCAAAGTGTAAGTGTTTTTAATCCAGATTAAATATGCAATGTTCACATTTAGCGAAACAAATTTGGGATTAGTGGTTATTCTGTTTTTGATCAGTAACTCACCGTGTTTCTCCAGCTCCTTCTGTTCCGGTGATCCAGACAGAACAGTGCACAGTGCTGTGGGACACGGCCACACTGCGTTGGAGCGCCGTTCAGCCCAGCGCTGTGGACAGCTTCACACTGGAGTATTGCCGCCAATACGCATGTGAGAGAGAGGGACTCAGGTATACAGTTAATATACTCAGCTCTCTGTACAAGCATAAACAGCACTAGGGGTCAAGAGCAAAACGGCCAAATATGATACCATCTTTTTAATGTTTTGGTTAACTTTTTTATTTCAAAGTCACCATGAATTCAAAATGGACAATTCTAATCAGTGTTATTTTAATATTTTTGAAATACTATTATAGTTTTTATTATTATTTTGATAATAATTTTTATTATTATTATATTTTCTGTCTTTATTTTAATTTTAGGGGTTTTCTTGTCTATATAGTTTTTATGCATTTTTATTTTAGTTTTAGTTATTTAGTAAATCAAGTTAAACTAAAGGAAAATTAGAAATGTTGCTTTGACAACTAGCTGAAATTAAATAAGTTTTTTTCATATTTTATTTTATTTCAGTTAAAGTTTATTTCATGTAATGAAAGATTTTTAGTTAACTATATTAACCCAGATTCAAATTTTTATTTTTTTTATGGAATATTATATTATATTATTTGAATTATATATCATCAATTTATCATCAATTATGTCATCAATTTATCAGTGCACATTTTTTTAAAGGGATAGTTCACCCAAAAATGAAAATTACCCCATGATTTACTCACCTTCAAGCCATCCTAGGTGTATATGACTTTCTTTTTTCAGATGAATACAATCGGAGTTATAATAAAAATGGTCCTGGCTCTTCCAAGCTTTATAATGGCAATGAATGGGGGCTAGATTTTGAAGCCCAAAAAAGTGCATCCATCCATCATAAAAAGTGCTCCATGCGACTCTGGGGGGTTAATAAAGGCCTTCTGAAGTGAAATGATGCGTTTATGAAAAATATCCATATTTAAAACTTTATAAACATAATCTCTAGCTTCCGCTAACTGTCGTACGCATGTTCATGAGAGAGTGTCGGTCCAGTGGAGGACGTAGGCGTAGCGTAAACTCCTGTGAGAAGTGGCGACCGCGGAAGCGCAGAGGAGAGCGCAAAACAAAACAAGTACAAAACGAGGATTTGTAAAGAAAAATGTCAGAGGATTTCGAAATTAGCCAAGAGGAGACTGGTTTTCCTTTGCTGTAAACAAAACTTGGTTCTCGCGAGACTAGCATATTCTCACCGGAGCCTACGCTACACCTACGTCCTACATCATCCGCTGGAGTTAAGTGAAGTGGTGAAGTGAATATTTTAACCTTTTTTGACATCAAACATAACATCAAATATACTTATTCATTGCCATCAGTAGCATTTGCTACAAATATTTTATGTAGCATATTTCACTAAGAGCTTATATACTCAAATCCGTTGAACACTCAGATAAAGTTTCCCATGATTCCTTAAGGGTGCACATCTGAGCAGGGTAAAGAGAGGTTAAATCTGCACTTATTGAAAACAGTCTCTCCTTACACAGATCCATATCAGGGATAAAAGGCTATGAGCAGAGGGTCCTCCTTCAGCCCAATGAAAATTACCTCTTCTACATCAAATCAGTGAATGCCGGAGGGGCCAGTGAGCAGAGCGAGGCGGCCCTTATCTCCACCAGAGGTCAGATTCACCGCTATTATAACATCAATCTAAAATTCTCATATGATATTATTCCTATTAAAGTGCAGTCACGTTTATCTGTTGTTTGGCAAAGTTTCATGCGAATGGGAATTTTTTTCCAGAATTTCTTTAACGTGACCATACCTTTAGTTAGTGATTTAAAAACATGGCAATTTTTGACAGCATCACTAAATTCTCACTTTTAATATGATAAAATGTTAATTCTGTTTGTTACTTGGTGATTGGTGAATGTTGTTGTATGATAAGGTACAAGGTTCCACTTCCTCAGTGAAAAGGCCAACTCACTGCTGAAGGTTTCAGAGGACAGGAACTCAGTAGAGTACCCACATGACATCTACAATAAAATGTCCTCTATCATAGAGTAAGTACCTCAAACAATTGTTTTGACTATTACAAAACTAACACTGAAAACACAACAAATTATATGTCCTGTTTAATTTGCAACCTCAAAATTCATGACATATGCTGTTTTCAGTGATGCACAAAAGCACAAGTGTCTTGAGTTACAGCAAATGCATATATATATGTATATAACATTTTTTTTACTTGTTCTTAGATGTCCAGCTGTTTTGGGTGAGCTTTTACCTTCTCTTGGATATTACTACTGGGAGACGGAGGTGTCAAAATGCAAAGCCTACCGCATCGGCATTGCATATCAAACTGTATCACAAACTAGCACACTGGGGGAGAACAGTGCCTCCTGGTCTCTGCACTGTGTACCTACATCTATAAGGTATCCCATTCATGTATTTGTGCATGCATTTCATTATCCTAAAGAGGATATCCATTACATGTAAAAGTCATGGAATTTTTTTTTTTTTTACCAAATTCTGTCCAGCTAGAAAAGTGTGTTTATTTAATATCTGCTCATTTCAGTTTAAATAAACAACCTGGTAGGACATTTCGTAGCTCCATTCCAAACTCTGAAAACACTGTGTAATTAAGGCTCTTTGGCAATCGGGAAGGTAAATTAACTGGTGCCTTCAAAAAGAATCAAAATGCCCCTTTGGTATAAATCTTTAAAAAATGTGTTCTCTCATTAAATCTGTTCTCTCATTAAAAAAGTTCTCTCGGCCTTCCATAAAACCTTTAAAAATAGTCTTGTGTACTTCGAAAAATCCCCGGTCTACAACTGTGAAAGGTACTGTGTACATTGTCTATGATGTTAAGAGTTTGCAAATCAGCAACTAGAGTCCTGTCAAGTCCTAGCCAATGGAAAGAACAATTTTATGAGTGCATCTGCACAAAATGTGAGCACAAAGATGATACTATAGATGCTTTTCAATGAAACCAAGTTGTTTAAATCGGAATTTGGTTTTATTGAGAACACGTAGTCTTGGGTTGTGCTCTAATTGCTTTTAAAGTAGGGCTGCACGATAAATCGCATGCGATTTATCGTGCAGCCCTATTTTAAAGGTACAATAAGTCATTTTCCCCAAAGGTTTACACCTACAAAAGTGATGTACATATGATATGAAGACTGCAGCCATATCAGTGACCTAGAAAAGGCTGTTTTATTCCACATAAATAGTGAGATCACAAACAATTTTGGTTCTGTAATTAATCAGTCATGGGTGACAAAAACTCCTCAGAACAGGGTATTTCTACAATGGAATCAATGTGTTTACATAACATTGCATATATACTACTGTTCAAAAGTTTGGGGTTGGTAAGATTTTTGAATTTTGAAGATTTTTGAAAGTCTCTCAAGACTGCATTTATTTGTACAAAAATACAGTAAAACCAGTAATATTGTGAATTTTGAAATATTATTACAATATAAAATAACTGTTTTCTCTATTTTATAAATGTAATTTATTCCTGTGATGGCAAAGCTGTATTTTCAACAACATTTTTTAATGTTGAAAACATTTGTGCTGCTTAATATTTTTGTGGAAAGCAAAATCTTTTTCAGGATTCTTTCATTCTTCATCAATTTCCTTACTGATAAATATATAATTTGACATATTTATTATGTTGTATTTTATAATATATATTGTATTTATATTATTTGATATATTTATTGTGTCGCATAACCCTTCATCTCTCCAGCTGCAGATTTGAGCTGCTTCATGACAGCGTGGAGTCTGACATCTTTGTCATGGACATACCTGCGCGGGTCGGCACTCTGTTGGACTACAGCCAGGGTCGGCTCTTCTTCTTTAATGCTCAGAACGGGCAGCTCTTGGGCACTTTTCGGCACGCCTTCACTCAGCCCTGCCACCCTGTGTTTGTCCTGGAGCAGCCGGGGAATCTAGAACTAAACATGACCATGGAGGTGCCGGAGTTTGTTAAGCACTGCTAGTTTACACGACTGAAGCCTCGAAGCTCTGGGCTTGCTTGTGCCACAGGATATGAATCAAGTGCTTCTTTCTTAATAGTAATAAAATGAAACAATATTGTGCTGAAGAGCTGAAAAATTGCTCAGTTCTAAGAAATGGTGTGACTGAAGAGATTATGAGGAACATTTAGTTTGGGTGACCATAATGAGAAATATTTAGTCAGGGTGACTGTACATCCTCTTTTTCTGAGACGTGTCCTGGCCAGGATTTCTAAATTACCCAAAATGTGTTGGTTTGGGCTTTGTTTTCCTATTGTTTTCATACTTGCTGAAGGTAATGACCAGTAGCGTGCAGGCATTGTACTTAATCGACCAATCATGGCATGCGTGAAGGTGGGATCTACAGAGAATGGTCAAAGCAATACAAATACGCATACATGTAATTTATGAAGACCGTAGAGAGCATGTCCAAAGGAAATCAAAGCCAAAACCCAGACATTTTAGGCAATTTAGAAATCCCAGCCACAGGACATGTCCAGGGAAAAGGACATATGGTCATCCTAATTTAGTTTTGTGAAAGGAAGGATTGTTTTTGAAGCTGTGCTTTTAAATCCCTCCAGAAACTAGTTTTTTTTTTTTTGGAGCTGTTGCGTTGTTTTTGTATATATGACACAGAAAGTGCATGCAACCAGTTTTGTTGCTTCTCATACAGTATATGATCACACGTTGTGCAGACATTCATATTCAGTGTCAGTGTATTTATTTTGGAGGCTACAGGCTTCCAGGTTGTTTGAATAAAATGAATAGATATTGGCACTGCTAATAACATGCTTTCATTGCTGAATTCTCCCTCAGTGGAGGACATGTGTTTTGAGATGATGGGCAAGGCATCACAAATGAGGGATGAAAATATTTATTTTTCTGTGGTTTACTGTATTTAAAAGATTTGGTAGGAAAAGGTTATTTCACTCCAGTTTACATTTTAAATCGTTGCTGGTCAGGATCTCGCTTAATCACAAACTAAGCAAAGGGAAATGAGTAAAGAGATTTTAGTTTTCACTTCCAATGGATCATCGCAGTATCATGTGCATATTTTTTTTTTTCTTTTCTGCTCTGAAAGCTTCACTGTATGACAGTCAAAATCAGTTACAATCACTTGCATAAGAGAAAACACATTTTAATTCGATTTATAGTCTAATGGACACAGTGCAGGGATAGCACTTAATTTTCAAGTTGTTGTCTGTTTTGTAAAATTATTCTTTTAAAATGTTCTGTTGTCTAATCCTTTAGTAGTGGTATAAATGAGTCTACTTGTATATTTATTTGTATTTCTGAAAACGACTGGACTGAATTAAAATGTTAACAAAGCTTCTGAGTATTTTTAGTGTCACTTAGATGTTTTAAAATGTTTTTCCATCAGAGATGTTTTAATGAACAAAGAATTAAGCTTATAGATGAATTAAAATGTTAAGTTTGGGGTCAGTGCGATTTTTAATGTTTAGGCTCACCAATGCTGGATTTATCTAATAAAAAATAATATGAAATAATAATGAAGCAATATTTACTGATTTGCTGAATATTATTTGATTATTATTTCAAATATATTTTTTTAAATAACAGTTTTATATTTTAATATATTTTTTAAATGTGATTTATTCCTATGATGGCAAAGCTGAATTTTCAGCAGCCATTACTCCAGTCTTCAGTGTCACATGATCCTTCAGAAATCATGCTAATATGATTTGGTGCTCAAGATTTTTTTTTTTTTATCCATCACTAATGTTGAAAACATTAATGTTGTTCTGCTAATTTTTGTAGAAACCATAATAAATTTTTAGGAGTCTTTGATGAATAATAAACAAAGTTTATTTGTAACGATGTTTAAATTGTTAAAAAAATCTTTCTGACCCCAAATATTTGATTAGATATATAATTTATTTTTGTTATTAAGCCCTCTTCTTTCCTGCCGTAAAATCTTAATTCATCATAGATGGTTGTAAAGACCAAAAAGCCAGCAAAACAAAGGGGGAAAAATCTCCTGTCCTTTCCATTTTGTTGAGGGAATGTGAATATTCGGGGCGTGGTGAATTGTAATAGCTTCCATGTGACAGTCCTACAGCTGTCTCTCTATTACTGCCACATTTAAAGGATGAATGAACGGAAAGTTTTGCAATGTGTTAGTATTGTTCATTCAAAGAGCATAAATAAGTTCTTAAAGGAACACTCCACTATTTTTGAAAATAGGCTCATTTTCCAATATCTATAGTTTTCCTATTTAAAACTTGACTCTTCTGTAGTTACATCGTGTACTAAGACTGACGGAAAATGAAAAGTTGCGATTTTCTAGGCCGATATGGCTAGGAACTATACTCTCATTCCGGCGTAATAATCAAGGAACTTTGCTGCCGTACCATGGGTGCACCAGGCGCAATGATATTATGCAGCCCCTGAAAATAGGCTAACTTCCGTCAACATAACCAACGTGACCACCTGCATGTCTCACAATTGAGACTTTTCTCTCAGAATTGTGGGATAACATTTCGAATTGTGAGCAATTCTGAATTTATATCTTCTTTAAAAAGTGAGAATTGTGAGATATTTGAGACACTTTTTATTAAATACTTTCAGCACAATGCTACAAGACTTTTCTTTTCCAGCATGAAATGCCCCTAGAAAAAAATCTAAGTAAATAAACGGTTTATTAAGTCTAGTTGGACTCTTTCTTGACTGGCCTAGACTAGCCCAGACCTGAACCCCATTGAACACTGAATTGGGAAATTGACTGTGAGCCAGATCCCATCACTCAATATGAGTGTCTGACCTCACTGACACTGCTGTGGAATTCTGAATAGGAACAAATACATTTCAATACATTGTGAAAAAACAGTGTCCACATACTTTTAAACATGTAACTGCAATTTCTAGTGACATTAAATTCAGAAGTGAATCAGCAGATCTTGCCAAGACCTTTTCAATAAGGTTGGACTCTTTGTTAACAAGTTGTGTCAGTTTCTGGAGGTTTGCATCGACAGGATCATGGGTAGCCGTCGGAGAGCCTAGCAAGAGGGCAGAGATAGAGAAAAGACGACAGGACACTGATTCTGAAGAAAAGCAGACGTTTTTAGACGCACATGGGAGAAAGGTTAGTGCAGATTCAGAGGGCAGCCAAAGAGACAGAGCAAATCACTTAAAATAGCCACGAGGCCCAAGACCATGCTGTTATTAAACTGTCTTTTAGCATTTGCTATGAGCCAAATGTCTGGGGTTGAAGGCAATGGAAAAGTAATTAATCATGAATGCCTGGTTAAATTATTTAATTCTATATGATTCAACAGCAATCAAATGTAGGTTGAGATAAAGTAATAAAAAGACGAAAGAGAACAGAACAGGACCAATACTATGTTTTTTTGTGGTTTTATTAATATAGTTCTAGACAGGCTGTGACAGAGGTCTTACTACTTACAGTCCATTCTCTTCTCAGCAGAGGCGTCGGTAAAATAGTTTTTAAGGATGGTGTTGCAGAACTGGCAGAGGTTATCAAGTTGGTTCAGGTGCTTCTGAAGCTGGCCACTGGGAAGAGGGGCTTTAATAAGGGGGGCGATATGGCCAAAAACAAAGGCGTCCAGGCTTGTAGGCCTGGCAGATAGAAAACATGGTGAACTTCAGGCTTATACATTTAAGAGGATTACATTTAAAGGGATAGTTCACCAAAAAATGAAAATTCTGTCATCATTTTTCCATACTAGGGAAGTCAATGGCTACCGTCAACTGTTTTGTTCCTAACATGCTTCAAAATATCATCTTTTGTGTTCAGCAGTTGAAAGAATTCATACAGGTTTGGATCATCTATAATTGATAAATGATGTAATTTTTAAGAATTTCAATTTTTTAGTGAACTATCCCTTTAACTCAATTTTACACTATTGTTCAAAACTTTGGGGTTGGTAAGATTTTTTCAATGTTTTTGAAAGAAGTATTTTATGCTTTTATACCAAAGCTGCAATTTTTTATAAAAAATACAGCAAAAACAGTAATATTGTGAAATAGTATTACAATTTAAAATAACTGTTTTCTATTTGAATATATTTTAAAATATAATTTATTCCTGTGATTGCAAGACTAAATCTTCAGCAGCAACACTGAGTAAAACACATTTTTAAATATATTAAAACAGAAAACAGTTATTTTAAAGAATGTTGGGAACAAGAAAAAAAACAATAAAGACATTTCTTAAAATATCTTCTTTCATGTTCCACAAAAGCAAGAAAGTCATACAGGTTTGGAATGGCATGAAGGTAAGTAAACGACGACAGACTTTTATTTTTATAACTATCCCTTTAAAGAACTGATAAATATTACGGGATAAAAGAATTCAAAAACTCACGTGTCTCCAAAGAAGAAGTGGAAGTTCCCAAGTCTGTGGGAGAGCAAATTCAGGCACTCTTTGGCTTCACTGTAGATCTAAAAGAAATTCTATTATTAACCATACAATTTTATATTCATTATTATGAGGGATGGCATAACTACAATAGCACATTTGTGTAACATATTTCATGATCCTCTGGTTTCTACACTCCACCTCAGGCAGATTTGCTCATGAGGACAAACAATTTTCCTGAGATAAACTGTTTTTCATCTCACAATGCAGAACCACAAACATTTCCATTTCACCATGGCATTGAAAAAGAATAGATTAATTCAATGCAATGCATGAAATATAATGTCTCAGTAACTGACGTAAATCGTACATGAATATGGATCTGTTTTCTCATACCTTTCCCTCTACTTCTGTGATGTTCAGCAATGGCGACTCTGCTTTGGTCAGTAAGATGCGGGACAGAGCCAAGCTGGCCTGTCGACCTGGTACAAAGAAGTTGAGGGGGAACGGGGAATGTGACGTAAACCAGGGTCGGGTCAGGTTAGCATAGTTCTGTGCGTCCACCCAGAATGTGTGCAGCTACAAATTAACAGCACAGATCTACACTTAATTCATACCATCATCATTATGAGGATCAGATATGACTCAAAGCAGTAAGTGAATTGCAGATGGACCCACCAATGCTGGCCGCAGCTTTTCCTCCAGTAGGGCGATATAAGCCATTGTATCTGCACCTTGCTTAGCCGTCAACTCATAGTCGGCATTGAATCTCTATGTGGATTGAGCAACACATGTTTTATTGACACTTTAATATACAATCCAGGGAGCATAATCACCCTTTCTCAAGCACATCATACTTCATGGATGTTATAAGTTGCACTGAGTAAATACAGCTGGATATACAGCTTCATTTCAGGCTGTAAAGCAACAAAATGTGATTATTTTAAAGGGGGTGATTCTTTTCTATACCCACTGTATATTCCCAATAAATATATTTATATAAAAACGTTGGGCTGCTTGAAAACTAGATGTGAAAATTCCGTGATTAAATATTTTTAAAGGGGTCATATGACGTTGCTAAAAAAGAACATTATTTTGTGTATTTGGTGTAATGAAATGTTTATGTGGTTCTAGGTTCAAAAAACACATTATTTTCCACATACTGTACATTATTGTTTCTCCTCTATGCCCCGCCTTTCTGAAACGCGTCGATTTTTACAAAGCTCATCGTTCTGAAAAGCGAGGTGTGCTCTGATTGGCCAGCTATCCAGTGCGTTGTGATTGGCCGAATACCTCAAGCGTGAGACGGAAATGTTACGCCCCTTACCATATGGTGATGCCGTGTCCAGCCGGAGCGACGAACCAAAACCAATAAAACCAATTATAAACGAGGCATTTGTTGCATCCAGTAGGGACATAATTACGGATTATAATGACTTATACTACTTATACTGATGCCGTGTCCTGGCCGGAGCGATGAGACAAAAACATTAAAACCCATTATAAATGAGAAATTTGTTGCATCCAGTGGGTACATAATTACGGCTTATAATGACTTATACTGTCTTTTTACGCTTTGGTGTTGCATCGCGCCGTGTAAACATAAAACCATGTCTGCATTTGTGATCGGAAAAACGACAAACAACAAGCCCTACTCTACACTGCCCAAAACTCACGTTTGAATCGTCAGTGGCAAATTCTTTAAATATGAAAACGTACTTACAGTCTGGGAGTCAGCATTATTTGTCAGCATCATAGACTGTGGTCAGCATGCGCGCCGAAGGGGAAATGGGAACTGAATTAACAGGAACAACCGGCATTGTAGCCCACTCTCCCAGGAAACAGTCCTCGTCCTCCGTTAAATTGGCTGCACACATCTGAATATTTGGTTTTAACTGTTCTGGAACAGTGTTGTAAATACAACTTAACCACTGATTTCTTGTCGTGTCTTCTTTTGGAAGGCCAAACAAAGTAGTTTCGCTGCGAGAATCAAAGTTACGCCTTCTTTCTTTGCGTGAACATTTGGGTGGTGTTATGCAAATCTTCCCACACAGTGACGTAGACATGTGGGGGCGTGTTTAAACGAGGCGTTTTAGGAGGGCGTGGACGAGTCTGAACTTTATAAAGAATATCTCTTTGGGTTTGAGACTTTAGGGATCTTATCTATTCACGAACAGCTTGTAACACTCCAAAGAGAAAGGAAAACTTGAAATCGCATCATATGACCCCTTTAATAATAAATTGTAGATAATAAACTGTAGCTAATTACAAAAAAAAAAAAATCAATTTTTAATGTTAATGTATGAATTTATTTGGTAGTCATGTAATAAGTAGGATAACATACAGTCAGCTGGTCAAAATAAACCACTCGGGTCCTGGTTTCATCAGAATTCTTCTGCGATATTCACTGACAAACTGCAAAATACCCCCAACTTACTTTACACAAAAAAGAGGGCATCGCTAAACAGATATGAATTTCTACCTGTTTTCGTAGGAAGTTTAGAATTTGTGTTGGTTCTGTGACTGTGGATCCCTCATAGTGTAGCTGTGGCACAGATGCTGTGGAGGGAGAAACATGACAGCTGCAGCTTAACCATCAAAGAGCTTGTCCATATACAAACCCCTCTCATGCACTTCAGCAATGCTTGCCATTCACAATGTTACATTTGGAAAATGACATGGATGCTTGTGGCTACATCCCAGACTTTCACAGCATTTAACATGCTCTTACACCAATACCCTATTTTAAAAAAAGAATCCTTCCTTACCTGTTATAGTCCTCCATGTCCAGTCAATAGATTTTACTGCAAGCGTTGCACCTGAAAATTTGGCATATGCCTATAAGAGAACATTAAAAACATATGAAGGTGAACAGATGATTGATTAAGGGTTAAGTAAATATTAATAATCATCACTAAAGCGCTACACTGTAACTAGGACTTTTATTATGCATTTTTACAAAAGGTTATCAGAATGCATGTTTTCAGGCAGCTGCAAAAATAAAACAAAAAGCTACACTCCCTTACAAAACACAAGCACGTGTGTACAATCTATAATCTAAGTGAAAAGCGTGTAAAAGAGCCCATTATACCCTTCAGATCCTATCAGCATTATTCCTCTGACCTTCAAGAAATAAAGTGCGACACGTCAGCTTACTATTATCATCCAGTCAAACCAATGGAATGCAATACAATTCAGTCGAGCTGCTTTTTGCATGACAGCTACGGTAACAGGAAGCATCAGCTGACAACTGAACTGGCGCATGCATATATAGTGTACAGAATACTTTTATTTATCAAAGTGACTCTGAACACTGCTACCCGGATCCCAGGACACGTCTCTCCATATCAGCATTATTCCTCTGACCTTCAAGAAATAAAGTGCGACACATGTCAGCTTACTATTATCATCCAGTCAAACCAATGCAATGCAATACAATTCAGTCGAGCTGCTTTTTGCATGACAGCTACGGTAACAGGAAGCATCAGCTGACAACTGAACTGGCGCATGCATATATAGTGTACAGAATACTTTTATTTATCAAAGTGACTCTGAACACTGCTACCCGGATCCCAGGACACGTCTCTCCAAAACTGCATCGACGTTGTTGATTAGTTATTTCATTGTAAACATGCATACAACACAAGCGTTAATATAACGCGTGTAGTTACCAGCACGATGAGGGAGTCTGTGTGCACGGATGGCAGATCCCAGTCGCCTCCCCAGCAGAGCAGCTCCATGGGTTCCGCCATGTTTGTGTGCATGAACAGCAGCAGCAGCAGCAGCCCGTCCTCCAGCATCCCAGTGCGCTAGGAGAGAACTTTCACCCACAGCAAATGTTTTGTTGAAATACATAAATGGAGGCAAGAAACCGAGAAAGTTGGATTGTATTCCTTACAAAATAAATAATTAAATTCAATTATAAAATACAAATATCTCAAATAAATTAAATTATAAAAATAAATAAACGTTACTTTTTATTTAATTAAAAATTACATCATTCAAAAAAATTTGATTTGATTTTCAAATTATGCAACAAAAAAAGTAGGTGTATTAGATAAGCTAACTAGAGACAGTGACTGATTTTCTGTGATTTTGGCCATAGCAGCCCGTCCTCCAGCATCCCAGTGCGCTAGGAGAGAACGTTCACCCACAGCAAATGTTTGTTGAAATACATAAATGGAGGCAAGAAACCGAGAAAGTTGGATTGTCTTCCTTACAAAATAAATAATTAAATTCAATTATAAAATACAAATATCTCAAATAAATTAAATTATAAAAATAAATAAACGTTACTTTTTATTTAATTAAAAATTACATCATTCAAAAAAATTTGATTTGATTTTCAAATTATGCAACAAAAAAAGTAGGTGTATTAGATAAGCTAACTAGAGACAGTGACTGATTTTCTGTGATTTTGGCCATCATAAAACAATTATGTCACTGTTAGTGGACAAATTAAACTAGCAAGAGTATAAGAGCTATGTTTTAGGAGAGCTTGGTTTCTAAAAGTCTACAGAACAAAAATGTGTCTATTCATGGTTTAGAAACCTGAGGGGGGCTATTGTCAACTCTGTTAGATCTGGTAGACCACCAGAATTTTAACTTAATATAGTTTGGAAATGCACGGATAGATCATTTATTTGTATGATTATATTGCTATATTGGGAGTTAGGACCTGTGGATGGGTTTATTTCTGGGAGATTTTGGATGGATTTTGGTATGCGGCCTACTCTTCTACAGCTGGGTGGATGATAGGAAACTATTGAGGAAACCATCTTCAAGTAATTGTTTCCCCCTTCTCCTTACAATGGCACAAACTGGACATTTATGTGATTTTCATTTTTTAAGAAGTCTGAGAAGATGTGCATCTCCTTTGGCTCCTGAAGTTAAGAACATACTGCAGTTAAATGGGATTCTTCGACTCCGATCTCGCCCAAGGGGTAAGAAAGCTGGGAGAAATTATATTCGTTCAATATGTATAATTGATGGAAATCGCCCTATTTCTTGTGGAACTGCTGTGGATATTAAAAGACAGCCAACTGGGCAAAGAATGTTTTTATCTGACTGTTGTTACCAATCTAAGAACTTAAATATCAAGATAAGCCAACACAAGTCAATACCATCTATGCCTGGTTTTCTCCTTTCTAATGTGCGTTCTTTACGCCACAAATGTGATGAGCTGCACAGTGTAGCACTGAATAATAACTAAAAGCAGTTGTCGCCGTTTCAGAGACTTGGCTAAACGATGGTATCCCAGATTCAATTGTAACTTTTCCTGGATATACAATACATCGGCGGGATCGCAAAGGAGGTGGGGGAGGAGGAGTTGCCTTGTATGTTTGTAACATCATCAAACAAATTCGACTGACTCATCTAGAAGAGGAAGAGCATGAAGCTTTGTGGGTCTGGTTACGTCCCGGTCGTCTTCCTCGAGGGTTAAGTTGTATTATTGCTGCTGTGTTATATTTTCCACCACGCTCTTCTGCATCAGCCCAACCTGATTTACTAATCTCACAGTATATGGATCGTTGTCTCAGATATATTGAATGTAACTATCAGCAGGCTGCAATTGTCATACTTGGTGATACAAATAAGTACAAGTCTGAAACCATCTGCAGCAGACATGGTTTGAAACAAATTGTGGCTGGAGCAACAAGAAAGGCTAGTCAACTAGACTCTATATTTACCAATATTTTCTCCATGTATCAGACACCAGAGCATTTGCCTCCTGTTGGCTCTTCTGACCATCAGACTATCTTGCTAAATGCAGGAAACTGGCCCACCAAGCCTATTAAACATATTTTTTTGCAGAAAACGTACCCCTGAGACAATCAGGGAACTGGGCCTCCTTATGAACACTACTGATTTTTCTCACATTCACGAAGCTATACATCCTGAGGCTAAGGTTAGTGCCTTTACTTCCACTATCATATCTATCTTGGATAAAACAGTTCCATTAAAGAAAGTCTCTATCACAAACACAGATAAGCCTTGGATGACTGTTCAAATTAAAGATCTGATAAAAGATAGGCAGTGTACTTTTTGTTCTGGCGACAAAACCTCTTATAGGAAGTTAAAATCAATCATTGCCAAAAAAATCAAGAACGCAAAGAAACAATATTACCAGCATGAGGTGGAAGAACTGCGATACTCCAAGCCAAAACAATGGTTTAAGTCAGTGAAGAATTTAATGGGGATGGAAGGAGATAAGAGTGACATGGTGTCTCAGGATCAAAACATCATGCAACGCGAGTGTGACACTCTGGCTAGGCACTTTGCTTCTGTGTGGAATTATGCGAGCCACATTTCTTTGCCTGAGGAAGAAGTTACCTGCAAGTTGTCAAATTGTAGTGTACCTCCTCTGAGTATTGGACAAGTTAAGACTAGACTCCGTAAAGTGAATGCAGCCAAGGCTGCTGGTCCCAACTGCGTTCCTCCTTGGGTGCTAAAGACTTTTCATGAAGAGTTGGCACCGGTGTTATGTGACATCTTCAATACATGCATTCAGCATAACATTTTTCCAAAACAATGGAAGGAGGCTATAGTCAAAGCTGTTCCTAAAAAAGCAAAGCCTAGTTTTCCAGCAGATTATCGCCAGATCTCACTACTCAGCTGTGTTGGAAAAGTGTTTGAAGGAATCCTCAGAGATGCCATTCTGGAGGATACAGTTACTAAGATCGAACCATCACAACACGGCTTTATGAGGAACAGATCAACTGACACTGCCTTGATTCAAATTCTGCAGCACTGGCATGAAGCACTTAACAGCTTCCCGAAAATGGATATAAATGCTGTTTTTGTTGGCTTCACTCGAGCTTTTGACACAATTGAACATTGTCGACTGTTACATTCCTTAGCTGACTTGCATGTTAGACGACCCCTTTGGCTTATTGTAAGGAGATATCTGAGTAACAGAGAGCAGAGGGTTAAGTGGGGCTCCTGTGTGTCTAACTCCTTTCCAGTTCCAGCTGGTGTTCCTCAAGGGGGACTTCTATCCCCTCTGCTTTTTGTCATATGCATAAATAGCCTCGATTCATATTTGCCTCCTTCGGTAATACCTGTGAAATATGCTGATGATCTAACAATCACAGAGTTTCTAATGGGATCTTTACCTGGACTCACTCAGAAGGCCTTGGACTCTGTAGTGGAATGGGGACAGGAATTTACATTGGCAATGAATGGAGCTAAGACTGTGGACATGGTAATTAGTGCCAGGAGAGAGGATAACATTCCCTCCCCTCCCTCTCCTGTTATCTCAGGACATGCAATTAGTAGAGTTTCCACCTTTAAATTGCTTGGAGTTCAAATATCCTCTGACTTGTCATGGGAAGCCCACATTAAGTACATGATTTTGAAGGTGCGCCCCAGAATATACTATCTTTGCGCTGCAAAAAAAAGTGGGTCTTCCTTGTGATGTTTTAGTGCAAGTATATTTGACTTTTATACGGCCAGTTCTCGAATATGCTAGTCCAGTATGGGGTGGTCTACCTAAAGGTCTCTCTGAGGAGTTAGAGAGGATTCAACAGCGATGCTGTCGGTTAATAAGCATTCCGACTTCAACTCTCCCAACATTGAGTGAGAGGCGTGAGGAAGCCACCATACGTACTCTTACTAAAATACTCAAGGACAGTTCATCACCATTGCATTGTTTCCTGCCTATGGATCTAACACCTACTTATTCTCTTCGGCGGCACAAGACATTTGTTGTACCCAGGAGTAAAACTAAACATCATGAACTCTCCTTTATTCCCCGTGCTCTAAAATTGTTGTATGGATAACTTACAGGTCCTTGATTAGGATGCCTTTTCTGTGAATCTGTGTTAGTTGTATATACGGCATATATATATTTATTTTATTTTATTTTATTATGCTTGTATATCAGCTATCTTTTATTCGTTTTATACTAAGTAATGATTGTCTTGGAGTATGTGTATGTTTGACACATTTCAGGGTTTTGTGCTGCAATATCCTGTCATGTCAAACTTTAAATAAAACGAAACTAAACTAAACCAGCAACTATGCTCCAAACACTAGCTTGTAGCACACTAGTTTTTTTTTTTTTTACAAAAATTAATTAAATCTGTTTTCAGCTTTATTTGAGAGTCTGCAGGATACAATATGCAGGCAGTTGAAGAGTTAATGTGGTTCATTCATATGAAGCTGAAGGTTTAATTGATTTTCCATAACTCATCTGTCGTAACACTCAAACTGGCAAGACTCAGCAGGGACATGTCACGCCAGATCATTCCTGTAAATGTGTTGTTTCTGTCTTTCTTTCTTTCTTTCTTTCTTTGGCAGATTGTTTGGATAATGCAGTCAGATTGTTAAACCATTATTATTTCTGTGTAAAAATCCTCATTAGCAACTTTAAAGTAAAGTTTAAATTATAATTATAAATGTAAAAAAATAACAAAATAATTCAATTTAGGTTTGCTTTCAAAAGCATTAGATTAATTAGATAATTTAAAACAGAATATTCATTGCAACCTTTAACCAGCTGGCGCAGGTTCTGACCAAAAACCAAAGCACATCCAGTGTTGGGGGTAACGCATTACAAGTAACGCGAGTTACGTAATCAGATTACTTTTTTTGAAGTAACTAGTAAAGTAACGCATTACTTTTTAATTTACAAGAAAATATCTGAGTTACTTTTTCAAAAAAGTAAGGCTGAAATGCAAACTCAGAATATGACGCAAACCTGCATTAAATATGTTAAATAACACAAATGTATCTAATCCCATTTTATTAACCAATGTCTTTGCTGCTGACCTTTGATGATCCAGTTCAACCATACTAATAAGCAAAAATGACTTTAGATAAACTAACAATTGTGCTTCATTGTTTTTTTATTGCTAAAGAGTGTTGAACCTTCTTCTCCTGCGTTCTACTGTACAGACGTGAATTTACTTTTCCTTCAGCCTGAGGTTTATTCATGACACTTTTTGGTGTGAAAGGGCTTTTATATTTACCATAAATAGAACTTCTTATATTAAAAACAATCAAGCCCTGCTCATATTTAAAAAGTAACGCAAAAGTAACGTAACGCATTACTTTCCATAAAAAGTAACTAAGTAACGTAATTAGTTACTTTTTAAGGGAGTAACGCAATATTGTAATGCATTACTTTTAAAAGTAACTTTCCCCAACACTGAGCACATCCTCCCATCATTTACCATCATTAACAACGAGCTCTTTTAGAAGGTTTTGATCTGACATGCTCACAGCAATATGCAGCTGGTAAAAGCACAGAAGCATTCTGGAGGAGGTGCTTGGTCACACCTTATATAGAGAGAGACATCTGAAAAGCGTAAATCACTTGAGCACCAGTCTGGTTCTCGTTCATCTGCAGGGCTACAGGGAACAGGCAGTTCTGTTTTGACAGCCACTGATCAAGACTGAATCAGGGGTCAGAGCAGAAACTATTTTTCCAGGAATAAGGGTGGAACACTTTAACTGGATTTGTGACATAAATAAATCTACAATGGGTGCTTGGACAAGAATCATATTCACTTTACAGTTAATTTTACAACTATTTGATACAGTGAAAACTCAAGGAATTGGTAAGTCCTTAAACCTTGTAATATATTTAAAAATGTAATATTTAAGAAAATATTTTTTTTGTATGTTAAGATTCTTGCATTTTTTATTATTTGCATTGTTTACGTATATTTACAAAACTGTTTATGAATAAGAGTGTACATGCCTTAATTTTCCTCAGTTTAAAATGTGAAATAAAAGAAAACCCATCCCATTTCTGCTAAAATATAATATCAATATTAGCACAAATGAACTTGTTTTCTTGTGTTAGACAGGTAATTTATCACTCCATAAATGTCATAAATAATCTGGAAATCCCCCAGCATGCAGTGGGATTAATAAAAATGTGGAATTAAACACTATGAAATGACCATTGGCTGAGGACAAATCTGTCAATTACCTCATTGGTTGCTTTTTATAATGTGTCCTGGACAAAAGAGCATCAGAATAGTGCAGTTACATGTATTACACAAATGCATCAAAAACCATCAGTACCCAGTGCAAATCTGTTGACAAATTTTGCAGTGTATGATCTTCTGGTGTCACCGGATTGCTTACCTGACCTTCTGCAAGGAGGAATAAAGGCAAAGAACATGGACAATGTTTTTATCCTTGCAAGCCTGCAGCTGCAGAACAAAGCTCCGACACGTGTCTTCCACATCTTCAATGCTTTAGACAACACAGATTATTTTGATTTCACCGTTCAGGGGAAACTCAACAAAGGTTTGTCTGATTAAAGCTCATCAATGTGCTTTACGTTCAGTGGCTCAACAGATACTTGATATGTAGACTAAATACTTTTTCTGTTCACAGTCATTTTGAAATATCTAAAAAGCAATGGAAAGTTTGGAACAACCAATTTCGGTAAAGTGCCACTGACAGATGGTCAACAACACCACATACTGCTCCACTTCAGCGGGCTGCAGCAGGGCACCCCCACCACAGCCCTCTATGTGGACTGCAGGCTGGTGGAGAGAGTGCAGGACGTGCCGCAGGCCTTCAAATCACTGCCACAGGGCCCAAAACGAGTCACACTCAAGACCCTGCCAACCTCATCCCAGGTAAACCTAGAAGACTGAACAAATAATATCATTATTCTGATGAGTTTATCTATGCATATACAGTAAGCTGTAAAAAAAATATCCCCTTAAATTTACAGTAAAAAAACTGGCAGCTCTGGTTGTCAGAAATTCACTATTAAAAATACTACAGGTTTTACAGGATACGTGTATATTTTATATCTAGAAGCATATATTTTATTAAGTGATATAATGTTTATATACTGAACTACCAAAATCTGCCTTTTTACCTTAAAATGTACCGATAACCACCCTAATATACAGGTGGCACAATAAAAAAGCCACATGATGAATCAGAGTTTGTTCATAAATCATGGCCAATACTTGTGTGTGTGTGTGTGTGTGTGTGTGTGTGTGTATATATATATATATATATATATATATATACATACAT
>NW_015547685.1:1715850-1757439 GCF_001515605.1 Sinocyclocheilus anshuiensis
TATATAAATAAATACATACATATATATATTTACCACCAGGGTAACACACTTTACACTAAAATATTGCAATAAACATTCACTTCAGTAAATAACAGAAAATGTTACACGAAACATCCTAATGTACTGTACATCCCTGATAACAATAATAGAAAATTCAAAATATAATCATACTGTATGTGATGTGTCATGCAGGGACTTCTGGGAATGTCCTTTCACTGTTTTTATTATATGGTATTTTAAAGTAACTGTAGCATTTTAACAGTGTTTTTCTGTAAAATTACTAACATTTTTAACAGGGTGTGAATATGAACCTGTGTTACAGGATAAGCTGTCAGACCTCAGACTTGTGCTTGATGAGTCTATTGAAAATGTGGTAGAGCTTCAGGACTGCAGTGGTCCAGAGCAGAGTGAGCAGAGGGAAACACTGCAACTACTAGGTGAGGCTGTTGTTTCTCTTATTCTTATTGTCTTATTCAGCTACAGTTTGGTTAATGATTGGTTATTTGTTTTCTTCTAGTACAGAAAAATCTCATTATGTTACATTTCTGCAGGAACAACTTCAAAAATGGAAGCTGGCCCAATGTTTGAGCTCATGCGAATGATCCAAGAGTTAAAACAGAAGGTCGATCAGCAGGTAACTTGAAATCGAGTGGGAAAACAGCTCCTTAAAGGGATAGTTCACCCAAAAAGTACAGTTCTTTTGAGTTCTTCTGAGTTTCAGGAATGAATGATTATGTTCACTAAATCAGTTAATCCAGTTGACAGAACCAGTCTGAATGATTCCTGCATTAATCAGGTTTCAACTCACTGGTTCAATAATGGGAGGAAGATTATCAGTGATTATCAACTTAAACTTCAATATGGTCCTTACAAAGCCAAAGAAGACTATGGACTACTTTTATGATAACCTTTTGTTTTTTTTTGTAGCCTGAAAATCCCCTATTCGTTGTAGAGTTAGTGACCAGAAGTCATTCAGGTTTTTAACAATGTAATGAGAGTAAATAAACGAGGACAGACTTTTCATTTTTGGGTGAACTATCCCTATAGCTTCTTCAGAACTTCAGCATAATAACAGTCTGTTTTCATAATAGACCAAAGAAACTGCTGACCTGAGAAAGACTATCATGGAGTGTGTTGAGTGCACTGGTAAGACTTTAGTTAAAAAGTTACGAAACAGCTATAATGAGAAAACATTTTGCAGTTTTTGTACAAATCGTGTCTGTGCTCAGTCAAGTAGAAGTCAGTTAGTAGAAGCTTATAATGAGGATCCTGAAGGTGTCAGACAGGTGAACTCAAGTGTTCTTTTAACATTTAGTTCCTTTCACAGCAGGACTACAGGATACAAAGCAATCCAAGTGCGGGCCAGGGGTCTGTTTTAAGCTGGACATGTGTATCCAAACAGCTGAAGGAGTGGAATGTGCACCCTGTCCTGAGGGCTACACTGGAGATGGAGTCCAATGTGATGACATAGATGAGGTAAGACCTTACGATGCTGATTTAGATTTACTTTTTTGTTCATCTTAATGATATACACCCAAACATTAGCCAGAAAATAAACAACCTATATTTTATTATGCTATGTTCATTATTATCCATACTATTGTTTATGGCTTTCTGTGGTTTGAATCAAGTTTTGCTGTTTATGTTGTTCATATCCGCTTATTTCTCTCATTGTTGAGTAATTAGGAAAGAACAAGAACACATTTTTTCCATTACTCACTGCAGTATCTCTATAATTCAGACTGTTTATCACATGTGACACCGTGTTCTACTTAACTGATGAATAATAAAACTCAGTTAGGAACATATCATCATGTTTCAATAGGGGGTTTATTAGACTAATTATTGTTTAAACCATTACAAAGGTTCTAAGGGAATTTTCCTGTGGTTTTTATAGAACCTTTCACAGATCGCTGTGTAATTGTTTGACTTAATCATCAATATATTACAGAGCATTGTTTGTTGAACATCATAAATCCAGCTAACCTTATAAACTGTTCAATTTTAGTGCCAGTTCAACCCATGTTTCTCTGGTGTATGGTGTATTAACACTGCACCAGGGTTCAGATGTGAGAAGTGTCCACGAGACTTCACTGGCCCAGAGATCCAGGGTGTGGGCGTTCACTATGCTCAGACAAACAAACAAGTACGTATTTGGGCCAATGCTTAGCAAAATAAAATAAAATTGCATTAAATTAAATTAACCAGTATGTGCAAATATTATATGTGTGTGTGTGTGTGTGTGTGTGTGTGTTCAAAAGTTTGGAGTCGGGAAGATTTCTTTTTAACGGAATTGATACTTTTATCCAGCAAGGACACATTAAATTGATCAAAAGTGACAGTAAGCATATTTAAAATGTTAGAAAAGATTTCTGTCTCAAATAAATACTGTTCTGTTGAACTTCATATTCATCAAAGAATCCTGAAAAAAAAACTATCACCGTTTTAATGAAAATATTAAGCAGCATAACTGTTTTCAACATGATAACAATAAGAAATGTTTCTTGAAATCAGCGTATTAGAATGATTTCTAAAGGATCATGTGACACTGAAAACTGGAATAAAGACTGCTGGAAATTCATATCAAATAAATGCTGCATTGGTGAGCATAAGAGACTTCTTTCAGAAACATTGAAAAATCTTACCGACCCCAAACGTTTGAATAGTGGTATATATAAATGTATATGGATCCCCTTATTTAATATTATGAGAGAACGTATTATGTAATAAGACATTTTGAAGCACTCTCTAACATCTGGATCGATATGTCATGACACAGAATGATTACCGTTATATATATCATGATATTTACATGGTACTCCAATTACATGTTCAAAAGAACATAGTATTACCATGATACACATATAGTAAAAAATGCTATTGTTCGTGATTTTATTACCATTCTGTGATTAACACCATATTTATCCTTTTTTTATTAGATGTGTAATGATATTGATGAGTGCCAGGTGGATAATGGTGGCTGCACACCCAATTCGTACTGCCATAACACAGTGGTAAGATTACAACTATCCTAGATTACCCACTATACTAATGTGGCCAGTGGAAGGTACAGTAAATGTAGTTTATATGTCAAATTTGCTTTCTTGTAGGGTGCGTTTCACTGTGGGATCTGCAAGACTGGATTCACAGGTGACCAGAATAGTGGCTGCAGAAGTACTGGCCTGGATCCTGCTCCTCTAACTGACAGGCTGTGTGGGAAAGGCCAGCCGAATCCATGTGACATCAACGCAGAGTGTGTTGTGGAGAGAGATGGGAGCATCAGTTGTTCGGTGAGACGTCAAGCATCCACACAGATGTTTTGTTTACTACTGTTGTTTTACTTGTGCATTTCAAGAAAACATAAAGGGATATCATGTCACAGTTTGTGCTGGTGATTTCCTATGCCATGCTTTTGAGCCAGGACGCAACTTTCACAGCTGACATCTTTCAATATCTTGTTGCTTTTAGTGCAAAATTGGCTGGGCAGGAAACGGCTACGTCTGTGGAAAGGACACAGACATTGATGCTTATCCAGATATCAAAATTCAGTGCAGAGATGGAACCTGCAAGAAGGTGATATTCATGTGACCTGTTATTTTTGTTAGAAGTTTAGTTTATTAGCATATAGTTAATGCATTAGATATCATGAACTGACAGTGAACAACAATTTCTTGGTTCATTTACAAATATACACTACCACACAAAAGTTTGCCGTCAGTAAGATTTTTTTTTTTTATTTATTTCATTTTATTTAATTTATTTTATTACATTTTTTGAAAAGGGACCATGCACAATTTTAACAGAAATGTTTCCATTTCATGCATTGTACCGAATTTAGCCAATGGCTTATTTTCATCCGCGGTCCCTTGGCAAGTAATCACTAACATAAAACATAAAAACAACACATGCTGTAAAACATACATATGCATACACTTCCAATCAGAGCCAAATAAAACAAGAAATATAACGTCCAGTTAAACCACAGCCATATCAATGTTTACAGAGTTGAGTTGATTTGATCAAAATACAGTAAAAACAGTAATATTGTAAAACATTACAATTTAAAATAACGGTTTTCTATTTTATTTTAAAATGTACTTTATTCTTGTAATGCCAAAGCTGAATTTTCAGCATCATTACTCCAGTCTTCAGTGTCACTTGATTCTTCAGAAATCATTCTAATATGCTGATTTGCTGCTCAAGAAGCATTTCTTCTTATTATTATCAATGTTGAAAACAGTTGTGCAGCTTAATATTTGGTGGAAATATCAAAGGAACGGCATTTATTTGAAACAGAAATCTTTTGTAACATTCTAAATGGCTTTACTGTCACTTTTGATCACTTTAATGCATTCTTGCCAAATAAAAATATGAATTTCTTTCCAAAATAAATAAATTACTGACCCCAAACCTTTTAATGGTAGTTTTTATTAATTCATGTCTCATTCATAAATGAACAACATTTGCACAACTTGGAATTACTAATCTTTAAAAAAAAAAATTTATAGTATATATAAAACAACATTAATCAAGATTAAGAAATACTAAAAATATTGTTTTTGTTTCGATATTGTATTAAGTAATGTTAACAAACCAAACTTAATATTAAGGTGTTACCGGTTTATCTTACATTCATTTTCAGGATAACTGCATGTTTGTTCCAAACTCGGGCCAAGAAGACGCAGACAGAGATGGGAAGGGAGATGCCTGTGATGAGGATGCAGACAGTGATGGCATCTTCAATGATCAGGTACAGATTAATCATCATTAGATCATTATTTCCTTGAACTGAAATGCTCCCTTCAATGTCAGTGCTTGCATGACTGTATTCCTACAGGACAACTGCTGGTTGGTTCCTAACATAGACCAGAAGAACAGTGATAAAGATCTCCATGGTGATGCTTGTGATAATTGCGTGAACGTGGAGAACCCAGACCAGCGGGACACAGACAAGGACGGGCTGGGAGATGCCTGTGATGATGACATAGACGGGGATGGTAATTTAATTCAGGTTTTATTTTGTCAAAGATCACCTTCTCCACACATTTTTTCGATCTCTGCTCCATCTGCCATTCAGCTGCTGTGTATTTAATTTAGTCGCAGAAATGGGGTGTTATGTTTTAAATATCCTTTTCTCCCTTCGGACCTATTTTTTATCGGGATTTTCCTGCACTTAGGTCATTTTGATGAGGAAAAACAGAAGCTTCTGTGTTTTTAAAGCTCAAATTAGAGCGCACTTTAGCCTGCACGGGTCATGTGAAACTGAAGTGACCTGTAGGGATATTAACAGCGTCTACAGCACCACACTGATCATTTCTTTCAAATGGACAATTATTTGTTCCAGTCTGAAACGTGTAAAATCGAGTCCAGGCAGCGCTTGACATTTACGATCTGTTCATCAAAGCAGAAATCCAGACACTTGACTTGATACTTCAGAGCTTTGTCATGTCTCCCTTAAGCAACCACATTTCCACCAAGAACCCAAGCCAAGAGCTGCTGATGCATGGAAACTATTCCACAGAAGTCTTTCCGAAACACCGCCACCTTGTGACATAACCCAACAAACCGCACACAAAGACATCACTGTATACGCATTTCTCCTGATGGAGTTTGCTCCATTCAGTGACATTTTAGACAGTACACCTCTGTATGATAATGCCCTTTATATCACTGGTGCTGCTTTATTTTATACCCTGGCTCTTGCTCTGTTAATGAATCACTGAATGCATCCATGTACATTCTTTACTTCTGATAGGTTTGAAGAACATCCTGGATAACTGTCAGAGAGTTCCCAACCCTGACCAGAAGGACAAAGATAATGACGGTGTTGGTGATGCATGTGACAGCTGCCCTGAGGTGCCAAACCCCAACCAGGTGCCACACGACTTTATTACGAGGTCTATTCTATTCTATTCTATTCTATTCTATTCTGTGTATTTTAATTAGATATTTATTGATTGCTGTTGGATATTTATTTGTGGATGCAAGTTTCCCCCTATTTTTATATTTCAGATTACTTTTTGGTGTTATCTAGTATCACCTAATTTGAACCTAATTTATATGGATAGCTTTCTAGTGCTAGACTTTAGTTTTTAAAAATCACCTTTCTTGAAAACTGTTTTCCTGCCTCTATTTTAGGGAGTCAAATTATTTAGGCATTTTATCAACTGTTCTTCTCAAAATTAGTAGTTATCCATGTTTCAAACAAGGGTTATTATAGTTAACTAAAACTAAAACCACAAAAGTGCAATGATTCTTGCAATGTTAACTGAAATCAATTTTTAAATCAAATCAACTTGATTTAAAAAGGGGGAAATGAATAAAAACTACATAGACATATTTAAATAATAATAATGACAAAATAATGAAAATGACCAAAACAACAAAATTATTAAAACATAACTGAAAAAAAGGAAAAATATACAAATAAAAACTAATTAAAAAATATGAATAAAAACAAAATAAAACTATAATAGTACCTCATAAATACAAAAATAACTCGTTTATACTGCCTAGCATCACAACATTGATTAGAGTTTTTAGTGAGATTTATTTATTTATTTTAGACAAAATAGCATCTTATCATACCGGCAGAATCCCTCTTATCACTGTACATATCCAAAAACATGGTATAACCATCAAACAATGCTGACCAAGCTAGTTAAACAATATTAAACGAGCAAGAGTGCTGTTGTTCCTAAATATCAGTGGCTGATTGCCTGCTGATATTCACAAAACAACACGATTCTGAGTTGCTTTGATTCTGAGAACAGTTCAGTGAATGAACTTTAAGTTAATATACACAGTATCGTCAGCGGTTTTGTCTGTTTTTGCTTCACCAACGAAAATAGTTAGAGGAAACAAATCCAAAGTAGAAACAACCTGCTATGCAAACAATGTCAAGTCCCTGTGCCATTAGGGTCCGATCTTTTAAGGCCTCTTGTCCAGATTCAAGGGAACTAATTGTTGTTAAATGTGCATTTTGTATATTTTGTATGTTGAATATGTAATTTTCAATATTACCATTTTAACCTGTCCTCTGTTTTCTTTCAATTAGTCTGATGTTGACGATGATCTCATTGGAGACAATTGTGACACAAACATTGACAGGTAGACTCTGATTTTTTTACCTTTCTCTTTGATGGTCAATATAAAACAAGTTTATAACTGAGTTCTTTTGTTCCAGTGATGGAGATGGTCATCAGAACACCAAAGACAACTGCCCCACCATCATTAACAGCTCACAGCTGGACACTGATAAGGACGGGCTTGGAGACGAGTGTGATGATGACGATGATAATGATGGCATCTTGGATGGTCAAGATAATTGTAGACTGGTGCCAAACCCAGACCAAAAAGATGAAAACAGTACGCACCACAACATTTGCTTAGTAGGATGTCATAAGTTGTTCAATTAATTTTTTTAAATGCTAATACAGTGGTGACATTTGTGTGTTTTTAAGTGTGACTTAAGTGTTCAAATATTGTATCATAATGTGCTTCACAAACCTATAGTGGACTCAGACCACCGATAAAAAGATATGATCAGCTAAAAGTCTTGTTTGCGCTCTTCTTCTTTGTCAGATGATGGGGTGGGTGACGCCTGCACTGGAGACTTTGACAAAGATCATGTGATAGACACAATCGACACCTGCCCTGAGAACGCAGAGATCACTCTGACCGACTTCAGAGCCTATCAGACCGTGGTTCTGGATCCAGAGGGAGAGGCTCAGATTGACCCCAACTGGGTTGTTCTTAATCAGGGAATGGAGATTGTCCAAACCATGAATAGTGACCCAGGACTGGCTGTCGGTATGTTTATGTGACCCAAACCATTCAAATCATCTTGAGTATTTCCATGGTGAAAAGAACAGCTAAACCAGCACCGATCCAGCATAGACCAGCCTGGAAATTCATACTGGTCTTAATTGGTCTTTTAAGAAAAGTTATGTCGTTTTCTCTTAAAGGGTACTCCACTCAAAAATGAAAATTCTCTCAACAATTACTGACTCTCATGTTGTATCATATTTATATGACTTTCTTTCTTCTGTGAAACACAAATGTAGATTTCTGTAAGATAAAATAATTCAAGTGGCTGGGACCCTCAAAGTTGATGCTTCAAAAACCACACAAAAGAAAAACAATGGTAATCCATTCGACCACAGTTGATGAATCAATGTCTTCTGAAATGAATTTATACAGTAGTTTAAAAAGGTTTAAAATATTAGTATTTTTTCGCACACACCTATTGTCTAGCTTCAGAAGATTGCGGTCACATGTTTGTTGAAGCGTCAACTTTTGGTTTACTCTCCACTTGCATTAAATGGACTCTCAGAGATGTATTATTTTTCTAAAAATCTTCATTTTCACAGAAGAAAGAAAATCAAATACATCTAGGATGGGTAAGTAAATGATGAAAGACTTCTGTGGAGTATTCCTTTAACTGAATAGTAAACAACAATTTCTGTATTAGTTTTGTTTAAGTCATGGTTGAAATATAAACTTTAGTATTTCGTTTTGAATGAAAATCTGGTCAAAACATGATATGGTCGTCGGCACCCATTGCCTTGTGGTTAATGCGTCGACATATAGCGCAACTGCGCTCACGGCAACCCGAGTTCGAATCCCGCCTGGAGGTCCTTTGCTGATCCTGCTCCCTTCTCTCCTCCCAGTGCTTTCCTGTCAGCTCTCTACTGTCCTCTTGAAATAAAGGCATAAAAAGACCATAAATATAACTTAAAAAAAAAAACATGACATGGTCTTGCTGCCACATACAGGATATACAGCATTCAGTGGCGTGGACTTTGAGGGCACCTTCCATGTGAATACAGTGAACGATGACGACTACGCAGGCTTCATCTTCGGCTACCAGGATTCCTCCAGCTTCTATGTGGTGATGTGGAAGCAGACGGAGCAGACGTACTGGCAGGCGGTGCCCTTTAGAGCCGTGGCTGAGCCTGGCATTCAGCTTAAGGTCTCGGCGCTCTTCATCTCTATTACTGTCTGAAGGCTCAGCGTGTGCTTTTATCATTACTGCTGCTCTGCGGAGCCCTCGGCAAATCTAGTAAAGTGGCTTTGGCTAAACTCTGATCCATGCAAAAACACTTAACCGATGTTAAAGCTGTAGCCAAATAGTTATTTTGCACTTCAAGTATGTCACAATTAGATTCGATTATTCAAGTAAAATCATAAACACACAGACATGATTCAATATATTTGCATTTCTAGGCTGTGAAGTCTAAAACCGGGCCAGGGGAGTTCCTGAGGAATTCACTGTGGCACACTGGAGACACAAACGATCAGGTGCGTTTGCTGTGGAAAGACCCTCGTAATGTGGGCTGGAAGGACAAGGTGTCCTACCGCTGGAATCTGAAGCACAGACCCCAAGTGGGATACATCAGGTTAGATGCTGTAAATACTGGCGACTTCAGACTTTACTGGATTTGAATATGAGAAACGGTGCACTGAAGCAAAACATGTTTTTGGTGTTTCTCTGTTTTGGCACAGAGTAAAGTTCTATGAAGGTACCGACTTGGTTGCGGACTCTGGAGTTGTTATTGACACTAGTATGAGAGGAGGCCGTCTTGGGGTGTTCTGCTTTTCACAGGAAAACATCATCTGGTCCAACCTGAGATACCGCTGTAATGGTGAGTGCAGTGCTTGAACAATATTAGAACAATGCATTCTTATTAATTTCACTGTGTATCTTCATGTACATTTTTCTTGACATTTACAGACACAATTCCTGAAGACTATACAGAACAAGCCCAGCAGTAATGAAACTAAGCTGAGATGGAACAAGAGAGCACTATTAGTGGTCAAACATGATGTGACTGATGTTTTGGGTACTCATCTTTCCAATTAATTATGGACATATACAGGTTTATAGTTATGCTGAATTTACACTTCTGTAATGTTTACTACACAAAAATGCAGTTCAGCCAGAAAGAGCAAAGCCTGTGTGCTACTACATTGAACACTCACTAAAGGTTTTAATATTAATAAAGTGGATAAATACATTTAAATGGTCAGGATTTGTGCTTGGACTTGCTGGACAATGTCATAGACTTGTAATTTTAAAGTCATAGTTTAAAACAAACATACAAATGGTCCATACAACTTGTCCTGTATATTGTAAGTTTTGTGTGAGGCTTTGTGTGAGGAACCGACTGATATTTAACATTGACTGGTTTTATTTTGTAAGCCCCATGAAGGTTGTTTCACCCTAAATTACACCTCTAATTGTATACACAGTTCAGTCTAATTTTCATATAGTACATGTGTTAGTTGTCTCCGTTCTGTGACTACAAATGACAAAACTTTCATATATAAAACATTAAAAAAAATTAAATAAGACACCATTTTATTCATTTGTCTTTTTATTGAAAGAACGGTCAATATCAATAAAAACACTAAAAAGAATATTGATCCTGCAACAGTTAAACTCATATGACCCTTCATGGAACATATTGAAATGAGAAAACGTAAATAATAATAACAAAGAAAATTCAAGGCATATAAATGAAAAAAAAAAAAAAGAGTTGTTTGTAAACTTACTGTACATATTTTTGGATTATAATGTCTTCATGTGAAATTAGAACAACACAAAGCGCAAGATTACATTTTTTGCAATATGAGTACACCTAGTGGTCATCTGTACAATGGACTATTTACATAAAGCACATCTTTGTAAATAAAGGAAAGCATAATGTTTAATTCAGACAAACACTTTTAAACTAAATACTGAGCAACAAATAAGGGTTGCATAAAAGAGTATGCTTTTAGCTTAATGCAGCTGTAGCATGTAGCATTTAAGTCAATCATTAACTATTTGCTCATTTTGATTTGTATAAACAAGCTCTTTATTTTTTTTATCACCAGACAGATTCTTCAGCTTTAGGAGGAGTTGTTCAGATCACAAACAGAAAGTAAAGCCGTGCCAGCTCCAATTGTAGTAAAAGAGATTTTGGTTCGTCAAAGCATTTAGGACAGCTACACCTGCTACACAGGAAATAACCATAAAATGTCAAATAATTCCAGTTCTAGATTGTATTTCCTTCATCAACAACAACGCCAACCACTTTTTTTTCTACCAGGGAGCATCAGGAGTGCTGCAATACATCTAATACGGGCAGCTCCTGTAAACTGTAAACTAAACACCACAAACAAGATATACAGACATGCACTTCTAGCAACAAAAACCTCTGAAAGATTAAATAGAATAGCTGTGCACAGCTGTAACAATGCTTTATATGTATAAAAGATTGTACAAACTTGTCCTTTGACAAATGGCATGCTTGCAAGTCTAGTGCATGAGCTGGAATAAAATAGTATAGGACATCCATGGTCTCAAGCACCATTTAAATTGTAACAAAAATCGAAAAATAAGAAAGAAAGAAACTATAGCTTCAGTGTTGCTGTGGGCCATATAACAATCTGTGTGGCAGTTTAGGTTTTTGGGGCATAACGATGTGGCCTTGGCTTTGCCCTCCCATTTCAAATCATCATAAGAACATTTACTGGGAACGGCAGTCACATGCTTTCCTTAGAATGGTGTGATTCACTGGAAACACCAGTATGCTCAAAATGTAGACTACCTGAGATTTAAGATGAAGCCGAAAAGGAGGAAACTTCAGGAATGTTGCTGACTTAATTGGAAATATTGTTTTGGTGCAGTTTTATAAGGAAGTTATGAGGGTGCTTCAATAAATACAGTAACAAGACATCTCACTGGAGTACTTTCTTATAGGAATAATCTTGCACAGTAATTTCTCAGCTGGTTTTGATCATGTTTCCATGAGTGCCATTGGTGGTATAGTGTGGTGGTTTTGCAAGGCAGCAGTGTCCTAACTAATCAGGAGAGATATCTCTATTAAATAAATAGATACGTATATTCAAATAAGAAGTCTTGTTACCTTAGTGAAACACCCTTGAAGTGAAATACAACTATAAAACACATTTGAAAACTTTTCAAAAAGGCAGACAAATGAATGAAAATCACAGATGGTTTGTTGATTTGCATAGAATTCTTCAGCTACCAAAAGAAAAGCGTTAACAAGCAAGACACTTACAGGTGATGTGTGAGCCTGAGCAATGCTTTGTTTTTATACCTTCATGTAATGAGGAAAACAAGAGCCCTACATCAGCATGAGAGTAACCATAACATGATTTCTGTAACACTTTTCCATAAAACTGCATTTGAAGACATAACTCAAAAGCTTTTACTATACTTAAACTAACAAACAAAAAACGTTAAAAACAAACAAAACTCTTTCTCACACACACACACACACACACACACACACACACACACTAGTTGTATGTGGACAGTGGTGATACTGGAACATGTGTGAAGGGTTTCTAGGCTTGGAATCTCTTTGGGAAGAGCATGGGGACCAACAGGGTCCACATGTACAGAAATAAACAGACCCAACAGGATGCCATCTTGATCCAGAACACTGACCAGCTTCCCTCCAGCAGCCTCTCGATCTTTGCGTTCTCATAACTGCAGAGAGACAAGATCATATCATATTACACTTTACGCATGGTGACCTCTGTGATTCTAGTGTTGACAATAACAGTCTACTGACTTTGATTTAGTCAGAGGAACTTGAAGTAAAACAAGAAAACCATAGTAATAAAATACAATTAAATGACAATCAATAGTTTAAATACCATTATGATTTTTTATAAATGATACTATTTATTTTGTAAATACATATGTATATGTATGTGTGTGTGTGTATATATATATATACACACACACACACACACACACACACACACACACACAAATAAGCAAATGTCACAGCTGGCCTGAGGCATTCAAAAACAAAACAAAAAGGAGTTGTGTTGTGGAATGTTGTTTTTGTTGTTATGTACTTACTGAAACCAGTTGGTTACAGTCATCATGACGTAGAGGGAGCCGAGAAAGAAAACAAAATGGAAATAGCAGTAGCTGTAGATTGTGCCGTCTCTCTCATCATACTTCACATTCTGCCCTCCAGCAGTCTTCTCATCATCATAGTCCTCTGGAAAATAGAAAAAACACCTGGTTTAAGAAACCTGTATTACTTCTTTTTGACCACCAGGAGGCATCCATCTACCCTTTTCTACTGTATAAATGAATCCAAATTAGTATCAAAATACATTTAAGCTTTGAAATCTTCAGGTGATGCCCTAAAATACTAAAAGAGGTGTTGGATGAAGTAAGTGTCTTACCTGTATCATCAACACAGCAGAAGCAGCAGCGAGCTCTCTGAAAAGAAAAGAAAAAAGCATGATTCATTATATAGTTTGATTTTGATCTTTTTGTAATGTTGTGTTAAACACAGCAGAAAGAGAACATGGCAAATGTTCACCTCATTTTCGGGCATGTCGTTCCTGTACACCTGCAAGGCTGTTGAGCTCCTCTTGGTGGTGGAGATCAAACTGAAGGAAGAGGAGTATTTTAATTTTTTTTACTCAAATTGCATTAGACACATGGGGGCAGTGTTCTTTTTTTAAACGTCAAATGTAAAAAACATCCCTAAAATATTCCCAAAACGCCACCAGACAAAAAAAAAAAAGTAATTTTTCTGCTTCAAAGCTTTGTTTTGCCTCATGTAAACTGGAAATATGGCAAAAACATTTTGATGCGAGATACTACAATGAATAATTGGGCTGACAACTAACGCATATCACTGTGAATCACATACGTGTGTAAATAAGGCTTTGGTGGAGAGGAGCGGCTCTAAAGAGACAGCTTCAGCAGACATGTCTGCAGTTAATGAGAAACACATGCGAGTTCACGTCTTCACAGTATGAGAGCTTCTAAACTCCACTCCCTTCCTCCCTCACTACCTGCTTTTAAATCTAAATGAACATCTTGTCATAACCAGATAATTACATGTTTCCACTCCTCCTGGGATCGTTTTTGGGATCACCCATTTAAATAATATGTTACGGGGATTTGCATCCAGGCCAAGAATATCTGAGCTTATTTAAAGGGACAGTTCACCCAAAAATCAACATGCACCTTCATGTCTTTCCAAATTGTATTATATTGTCCTTTAGTGGAATACAATAGGTGGCTTGCTTGCAAAAGAACATTTCTTCTGAATTTTTTTCAGATTTGCGATTTCCAGCAAATGACTCCTTAAAGGAGTAGTTCACCCAAAAATGGAAAAAAGAAAAATTGCATTAAATATTAGGGTGCCATCAGGAGTTCAAACAGCCGATAAAAAACATCACAATAATCCACAGGTGAAGCGGAAAGCTGCTTGTTTGTAAGAAATAAATAAATACATCAAGACATTTTTAACTTCAAATCGCTACTTCTGGCTAAAACATGAATCCTCTATCCATAATATTGCTTACTTCACTGAAAAAGTTGTCTTGTCTGAATCAGGAGAGAAATATGCACAAATCAAGCACTGTTTAAAAGCGAAAACAGTCCAAAACAGTTCTAAACAAATATGTCAGTGGATTTTGATGTGAGAGGGGGGTGATCTTTTTCACTGGAGGAATTATGGATTATGGACCTGCAGTTTTAAGATTTGTGTGGATTACTTGTGGAATATTGTGATGTTTTTATGTTTTTATTTTTCTGCTTCAAAGCTTTGTTTTGCCTCATGTAAACTGGAAATATGGCAAAAACATTTTGATGCGAGATACTACAATGAATAATTGGGCTGACAACTAACGCATATCACTGTGAATCACATACGTGTGTAAATAAGGCTTTGGTGGAGAGGAGCGGCTCTAAAGAGACAGCTTCAGCAGACATGTCTGCAGTTAATGAGAAACACATGCGAGTTCACGTCTTCACAGTATGAGAGCTTCTAAACTCCACTCCCTTCCTCCCTCACTACCTGCTTTTAAATCTAAATGAACATCTTGTCATAACCAGATAATTACATGTTTCCACTCCTCCTGGGATCGTTTTTGGGATCACCCATTTAAATAATATGTTACGGGGATTTGCATCCAGGCCAAGAATATCTGAGCTTATTTAAAGGGACAGTTCACCCAAAAATCAACATGCACCTTCATGTCTTTCCAAATTGTATTATATTGTCCTTTAGTGGAATACAATAGGTGGCTTGCTTGCAAAAGAACATTTCTTCTGAATTTTTTTCAGATTTGCGATTTCCAGCAAATGACTCCTTAAAGGAGTAGTTCACCCAAAAATGGAAAAAAGAAAAATTGCATTAAATATTAGGGTGCCATCAGGAGTTCAAACAGCCGATAAAAAACATCACAATAATCCACAGGTGAAGCGGAAAGCTGCTTGTTTGTAAGAAATAAATAAATACATCAAGACATTTTTAACTTCAAATCGCTACTTCTGGCTAAAACATGAATCCTCTATCCATAATATTGCTTACTTCACTGAAAAAGTTGTCTTGTCTGAATCAGGAGAGAAATATGCACAAATCAAGCACTGTTTAAAAGCGAAAACAGTCCAAAACAGTTCTAAACAAATATGTCAGTGGATTTTGATGTGAGAGGGGGGTGATCTTTTTCACTGGAGGAATTATGGATTATGGACCTGCAGTTTTAAGATTTGTGTGGATTACTTGTGGAATATTGTGATGTTTTTATGTTTTTTCAGCTGTTTGAATTCTAATTCTGACGGTACCCATTCACTGCAATGGATCCATTGGTGAGCAAGTGATGTAATGCTAAATTTCTCATTTTGGTTGGCCTGAGGGCGCGTACATTTTTAACCATTTTTCTTTTTGGGCAAACGATTACTTTAAATTTTGGTCTGTTTTTCACACAAATCTATTAAATGACTTGAAAAATCTTGGAATATAATGAACAAGTCAGATATGACCAATAATAACTTTCATGATACTATCATGGATTGGGTCATCACAATATCAGAAAACACAACTGTCATTGCTCATACCAAGAGTAGAGTATACAGCCGAACAGTATGGCCGTTCCGATGCCCGTCACTATGTTAGTCTCGCTCTGCAGTCCTGAATTGTAGGGAAAGATGCAGACAGTGACATTTTTTCCATTTCGCTCCACCACTGAAAGAGAAAGAGGGCATGGAAATAACTGCATAAGTCTGGAGGGTTGAAATGCATTATTGGGACCTTCAGTAGCCTCAGTTTACAGCTCTGTCCATACACAAGCTAGGAGACACCAGGGAAACCACAGAGCTCACTGTGAGACACACCCAGGACAGGTGACAGACGCACTCACTTTCAATGGGTTTGCTGGCGAGTGCTGAGAAGGTGAGGTACATGACGTAGACAGAGATGATCGCGGACTGCAGCAGACCTGTGGTGGGCTGGACTGTGTGGAGAGCAAAACATCAGATGTGTTAGTGAAAAGCAGCACATCAAGATTTTTACTGATCTGACCATGTCTGTTTGAGAGCTTATGCTTATTCATACATCATGCTTCTTTATTAAAGGGGTCATATGATGCGATTTCAAGTTTTCCTTTCTCTTTGGAGTGTTACAAGCTGTTCGTGAATAGACAAGATTCCTAAAGTTGCAAAGACTAAAGTCTCAAACCCAAAGAGATATTCTTTATAAAAGTTAAGACTCGTCCACGCCCTCCTAAAACGCCTCGTTTAAACACGCCCCCACATATCTGTCACTATGTGGGAAGCTTTGCATAACGCCACCCAAATGTTCACGCAAAAAAAGAAGGCGTAACTTTGATTCTCGCTGTAGTATTGTTGTTGCTGCCGCGGCATGTCGTGAAGGCACTGTGTGTTTCATCGTGAAAGCGAAAATACTTTGTTTGGCCTTCCAAAAGAGGACACGACTAGAAATCAGTGGTTAAGTTGTATTTACAACACTGTTCCAGAACAGTTCAACCCAAATATTTAGATGTGTGCAACGCATTTTACAGAGGACTATTTCCTGAACCTGGGAGAGTAGCCTACAATGCCGGCTGTTCTGACTCACAGATTGTAAGTATGTTTTCATATTTAAAGGGGACACGGCATCACAGTATGGTAAGGGGAGTAGCATTTCCGTCACACGCTTGAGGTATTCAGCCAATCACAATGCACTAGATAGCTGGCCAATCAGAGCACACCTCGCTTTTCAGACCGATGAGCTTTGTAAAAATCGATGCGTTTCAGAAAGGCGGGGCATAGAGGAGAAACAATAATGTACAGTATGTGGCAAATAATGTGTTTTTTTAACCTTAAAACGCATAAACACATTTCATTACACCTAATAAACAAAACAATGTTCTTTTTAAGCAACATCATATGACCCCTTTAAATGAACTATGTACACTACTGTTCAAAAGTTTGAGGTCAATTTTTTTTTTACATTCTTGAAATAAGTGGCTTATGCTCACCAAGGCAGGATTTGTTTGCTCAAAAAGTAAAGACAGCAATATTGTAATTTTTTTTTACAATTTAAAGTATCTTTTCTATTCTAATGTATTTTAAAATGTAACTTATTATTGTGATGGCAAAGCTGAATTTTCAGCAGCCATTACTCCAGTCTTCAGTGTCACATCATATATGCTGATTTTCTATTATTAGTATTACCAATGTTGAAAACAGTTGGGCTGCTTAATTGTGGAAACCATGATACAATTATTTCCAGAAAGTTCAGAAAAACTGATTTTATTTTACTTAAATTACTTGCTAAAACAATTTTCTTTAGTGAGAATCCATGATAAAACACTATTCCTCAACTCTCCGGCTTGATCACACATGAGAAAAGCTTCAGGCACTATGAATAAATTTGTTTGCCTGACATCAAACAAACATCTGTTTGTTAGTATAAAATGTAGGTCAGTGAAGACCAAGCATCTTTGTAAACTCACAGGTCTGAATGCAGGGCGAGATAGCCAGCAGAGACACGATGAAGCACAGGCCGCCGTTGACACCCAGGAAGAGCTTGTTGAGGAAGCAGGCCTCTGGGTCCGTGTAGAACATGATCATAAACACCAACGCTCCCACTGCCACGGAGAACAGCACCAGTGTGACCAGAGCCAGCGCTGCATACCAGATTTTATTATACTTGACTCCTGAGCTCCTGTGGAGGGACACAGTGGAGACGGTTCAAAGGAATGCTCTGGGTTCGATACAACTTCAGCTTTTGTGGCATGATGACAGTTATCACAGGAAATAAGTACACATATAAATTATAAATAAATATATGTAAACATAGTATACATGCTAACATGAGATTAGTGTGTTAGAATGTCCTGATGACTTTGTCTGTTATATGAACATTTTCAAATTCATTGTCATGATAACGTAAACCTGAAATTTTCACATGATACAAGCAAAGACTCCAGGGAGAGATGTGACTTAACTATCTAACACTGTTTATATAAAGAAAACTCCACCCCGAAGAATCACTCTGCAAACCAGTTCATCCACCAAGACAATTTAGACAACTTTAAAGGGGTCATGAACTGCATTTTTAAAGCATTTCATTGTTTCCTGAGGTGCACTAATAATATTAGTATGATTTTTACATCAAAGAAAAATAAAATGCTGTTTTCTACCCTGATTTTAGCCCACTGATTTGGAAGGGGTGTGTCTGCTGTGAGACTTCAATGGAAACGCCCACTGCTGTGATTGGCTAACATCTTAAGTATTACATGTGGAGCTCTCTCGAAAACTTTTACTACATTTTTACTGTTACAGCTGTTGAGATTAACTAATCATGGAGAGTGTTGATTATAGCATTATATTTAGATCTACTCCCATCGCATGAAAGGTTGCAGCGATGAGCACTGTAGCCGATGACAGTCTGTTGAGCGCATGAACGCAGTGATCTCGTCATTGCAACTCTAGTTTTGCTCTCTCAAGAATGCTTTCATCATGACTAACAGTGCAAACATGATGTAAATAAGAGATTCATTGTGCAGTGTTTACTGAATAAAAACCTTTTGGATTTTCAAAATTAAAATTCATTTATATACTACGATTCAAAAAAATTGGGGTCAGAAAACCTTTTTTTCTTCTTCTTCACAAAATGAATACTTTTATTTAGCAAGGATGCAATAGACTGTTCCAAAGTGACAATAAAGGCAAGGTAACAAAATATTTATATTTTGTATAAAATAAATCCTGAATTTAATTTTGTATAAAAGAATCCTGAAGAAATGCATCACAGTTTCCACAAAAATTAAGCTGCACAATCTTTCTATTATTTTATATATATTTTAAATTTCTTACTTTGTATAAAATAAGGTGTATGTGCACTAAATCCTAAACTTAAAAATATAGATTCTTTACATTTTCAGAATAAACAAATAAATAAAAAACACACAATTTTATTTAAATTAGCATTTTTATTTACATTACTTCTGAATAAAAAAAAAAGAGTGTCCCCAAAGGCAGGTCAAATTTCTTAGGACAATTTTGTCCCTAATATTTCATGTATTACAAAATTCCCCGTGACAGTCTTGGATACTTCTGCTCTTTTGTGCTGAGGTTTCCATTTGTTGACAGAGAGCAGAGGGGAAACTATGATGCACGTTGAGCTCTGCCATGGGTTTCCTGTCCACAGACTGGAGAGCAGCCAAGAACTGCTAACTTATTCTCTTTCACGGCCATACTCTACTGCAACAACACACATTATTTATGAACACACCCCTGAGACAGCTCTGCTTAAAAAAAAAACGTTAAAAAAAAAACAATGCTTTACTTTTCTTTTTCAGTGTCGCTGTCTTACAATTGAAATGTTTCATGTCTTGAAAACTCCCACTGAAACGAAACACTCTGGTTCTTAGAATTTGAACGCTAAAAAATGCTTTCACTGGTACTGCTATGAAACCTGCTCTGCTTGTTGTTGAAACTGGAGGGTGTGGGAGAATCCATCTATACTCACACTATCCATGTGATCTGTACTTCACACCTTGTCTGCCACAGTGTCAGTGGCAGTCCCCTTCTGCTGTAGCAGCACAATGTTAAGACCACTTCCCATCTGACAGTGGAAATTAAATGCCGCCAGATTACACTATAGTCTCCATTCCCAGACCTAATGATTTCCAGTTGCAGGGATTCATATTACATACCAAGCAACAATTGGATACAATGATGGAAATAACTAGAAAACTTCTCCAAGAGCCTAATAAGTTTTCCACTTGGTGAATGAAAAGAGGGAAGTAAGGAAAAACAGACAGTTATTTGGACGGAGCTAGACATCAGCTCACCAGTTTTGATTCCATCTGTGGGCAAACTGAACGAGAAGCATCAACTGGATGATGATAAAGAGAAAACCTCCAGCAGCCCCCACATAACGCCAGACTGAAAGACAGAAAGAGAGAGAGAGATGAGTCTTAAGGTCTTTCCCTCTGGCTGATACTGTATGACAAACAAACACTGCTTTCTGCTAAAGAAAAACTATTAATATTAGTTTATTCAATAATACTAAAATAACACTGCATACTATACTATGGAACCGCTGTTGTTTGTGAAAGGAGTTGAGATATACTTCCATTAAAACAAGTGCGCTGATTTAATTTATCTCTACGAGGATAACATCTCTCTATCAATATTATTTTCACAGTAAGTAGGGTTTAAACTGAAGTACGAGACTCGAGATCTTGTGTAACATTCCTCTAAATATGTGTGTAATCATGAGGTCTTTGACACGGGCAGCAGAAGACTCTGTTTGAGTTACTGAAGTTGATGAACCACAGAGACATGCTCACAGTCTGTTAACTGTGTTGCTCTTGGACATTTAAGTAGGGGAGATATCTCAACACCACTGCAGGCTCAAAGTAGAGAATAATAAAACTTTCCAGGAATGTCTCAAAACTTCTCAATAAAATATTTCAATAAATTTTTACAAGCCTCTTTAAAGCGCATGAAAACAATAGCAGCGAATTTAATACAAAGAAAACAAGTATGTGAAAACTGATCATACTAAACCTTCTAGAAACCTTTCTTGATTTGGGAGAAAAAATCCACCTGCACAGCAGGCCAGCAAAGCCACAAACTTAAAGAGCCAGAACCTGCAAATAAAAAAAAGAATTTGTTGATTTAAGACATAATATTTTGAATAAGGATAATAATTCTAAAACTGGCAGTCTGGCTTTACAATATACTGTAAGACATGGGTTTTCAAACAGTTTGAGAACAACAGTAAGTGAATTTAAAAATTAAGTCAATGTACTAAAGTTTAAAAGAATGTATTAAAATGATCTGGAAAATAATATTAATTCAAAATTATTATTAATAAATCAACACATTCATTTTACACAACAGATATTGATCCAAAGCCATTTTGTTTCAAATTCTACACTTTTTTTTCTCTATACAGAACCCAGTTTAAAGATCAAAACTTTTGGGTCTGCAAGATTTTTTTATTTTTGAAAGGAATTAATACTTTTATTCGGCAAGGAAGCCTTAAATTGATCAGTAAATATGCTTATAATGTTACAAAAGATTTCTATTTCAAATAAACATCGTTTTAGAACTGCAGAACTTTCTATTCATCACAGAATCCTGAAAAAATATACGTATCACGGTTTGCGCAAAATATAAAGCAGCATAACTGTTTTCAACATTGATTAAAAAAAATCAGTAATTAGAATGATTTCTGAAGGATCATGTGACACTGAAGACTGGAGTAATGATGAGGTAAATTCAGCGTTGCCTTCACATGAATAAATTATATTTTAAACTATATTGAAACTTATATTATTGAACAATAATACTGTTTTAGTGTATTTTTGATCAAATAAATGCAGCCTTAGTGAGCATAAGAGACTTTTTTCAAACTAAATAAAAAATCCCACCAACCCCAAATATTTACCATGATACTTTTCCTACAGTATGCCATTCTGAGATTTTGTCTGCTATCTAATATAGGATTTCCTGTTTACCCATGTTAGTATGTCATCATAGGGTAGTTTCAGGAAGATCTAAATGAGGATTTTATTGAGGGATTTAGGCCTGTTTTTTTTCTAAAGGCTTGTATGAATGTGCAGAGCAGGATGGAGCTCAGCCTTATACTTCCTCACCCTACATTTGCCTACAACACAAAGATCTGATTATTGCGACATGAAGTGCTCTCATGTGGGGCTAAACCCTCCCATTCGTAGGGGTAAAGCTCGTCTCCAAGTGCCATTTCCTCTGGACAGAGCTTTAATTTAATACCTCTATTCAGGGCTTTGGTTGTGGGTGAATAATGGAGCATTAGGAGGGGCGTACAGATGGAGGCCGCGGGCCAAACAATACACAGTGGTCCCTATAGCTCCTGTGAACCTGGGCCCAGAGGGGCCACGGAGCAAAGCAGAGGAGGAACAAGAACTGTTTTCAGTGTAAATATCACTTCAAAAGTGTCTGGATTGACCGCTTACCCGTTGTGAACAGCCGCCCGGCATCCCGTGCTGGTTTGCACACGAATGGTGAACACAGAGAATAAGAAGAAAAAGCAGGCCATGCCGAAACAGACTTTATACACGGCAGAATAGCCCACTAGGGTACTGCAATTCTCCCCCGCATTGAGCTTATTACACATTTCGGTGTAGAAAGGAATCTGGGAAGAGCACAAAACAAAAGAGGAATAAAATTACATTTTGAGTAACAGAGTAGTAGCAGTCGCTTCAGGGCAAGGCTATAGTTAAACTGAGTCCAAACTGTGAACACACCCCTTCACGCTGGGTGCCAAAAGATCAACTTAAACTCAAGAAACACCTTAAAAATACACACACCTTTAATAGACATTAAAAAATGTAAGAGCATAACTTACCATCCAAAAGTCCTAGATTTGTTTTTTAAATGACATTAAAAAAGGAAAAGAAATAAATACTTTCATCTAGCAAGAACACAAATTAATCAAAAGTTACATAAAGATTCTTACTTTTTGTTTTTTTAAACCAATTATGTTCTTTTAAACGTTCTATTAAATAAAATACTAAAAACTGTTTTCAACATGGAAAATAATCAGAAATGTTTCTTGAGCAGCAAATCAGCGCATCAGAATGATTTCTGAAGGATCATGTGACACTGTAGACTGGAGTAATGATGCTGAAAATTCAGATATGCACAGGTATTTTAAAATACTAATAAAATCTTGATATTAAAATGTTAAAAATATATATATTTCCAATTGTAATAATATTTAACCATTTTTACTGTATTGTTATCAAATAAATGGAGCCCTGGTGAGTTCAAAAACATTAAAAAAATAATAATACCATCATGTATTATAATAATAATAATAATAATAATAATATGGTACAGTGGTGGTAATCAAATAGTAATACAATGCTACTTTTTTACAATTTTACAATGTACAATGGTAATAATGATTATAATATTCAAATCCATTGTACTGAAAACTATAGTATTACCATTGTTCATGTCTAAAAACATGGTATTACCATGGTTTTTCTTTGTAAGTGTATTAAAGTCAGTCAGATTCAAACAAGTATTTATGGTTCTCTTTTGTGGTTTTGAAGAGTAAGCTGGCACAAACTACAGGGCACTGGTCAATTCTTCAAATATATTTAGGTTCCCAGAAGTGCACATTATGCAGGCCTGCTACAATGTTGGGAGGCCCTGCTCCTATTATAACATGGACCATCATATAATATAAAGTTATTAAGGTGTTCCTCCATCAGAACTCGCTCCGTCCCTGTGTTGGAAACTCGAAAGACCACCAGGAGAAGATTTGATGTGCTCTTAAATTTGAAACAACTATTTGTGAAAAACCTTCAACAGCTATAAATCTTTGTGTCTGGGGCACCTGAGTGGCAGTTCTTTTGTGCCTCACCAAAAGGCAGTGCTTTTATAACGGTGCTGGTCTTTTTTAGTGTCTGGGTGTTTTATACTCATGGCATTTACTCAGTAAGCACTTATTGTGGTGCTGAGAGCAAAAAAAGAGCTTGAGCTCACGTTACACACCCAGCGCCTTTCAACCGCATTCAGTCACCGCTTTTGTGTAGCTACAGAAAAACAAAATGCAGCTTTACTGAAAGAGTTATTATACAGTGTGCAACAATTCCTGTGTTAGACGTTATGATGGAGCATTGATACTCTGTCTTACATTCCTGCCATGCTTTGAAACAGAAGAGTTGTGTAGCTCTTCTTTGTGTTTGTCTGAATAATATGGGCTAGCTGCCTGCAAATAAACCCTTGATCCCTCGACTGACCCTTTCTTTAACGAATGAATGAATGAATGAATGAATGAATGCGTAAATTCAGTCCTTACAAATGTTTCAAATGTCCCTTTGCTTTTAAAAAGATCTGTCCAGGTCCAGCGGACATAATGCTCTTCTGTTAGGTAAGGTAAGCTTTTACTTATTTAGCAAAAAAAAGAAAAAAACAACACTGAAGAAACAGACTTTTGAAAAAGCAATGATGGTGGCCTGGTGTTTAGGAGTCTGTCTTGCAACACAAAAGTCTGAGGTTCGAATACAGATTTACTTTTTATTTTTTAAATATATTACTAAAAACAGCAAATGTGTCTATTTAACTACATGTCTTATGAACTCAGTAACGATACTGATCTAAGTTTCACAAACCTCAAGTACAAAAAACTTGCTTCATTTCAAGAAAATGTATATAATATAAAAAAAACTGTTGCAAATGTCTCTTTTAACCCGAGTTCTGTAGGTGAGTCAACTGGTGATTCAGTCTTTTCTGATCTTTTCAATCTTTTCTGATAAGATTCAGACTGATTCAAACCAGTAACTTGTGTTAAGTAGTAAGCCTGTTTGAAAGATTAATTTCAACAGAAATGGCTCATAAAAGCAGTGCTATTATCATTAACTAAAACTATTAAAAATATTTCTGTTAAACTAAATACATTTTTTTTATTTAAAAAAGAATAGAATTACTTTAACAAAAATTCATAAAACTATAAAGATATACTGTATTTTATACTATATATAAAACCAAAAACTAATAAAAATTACAAAAACATTAAAATTTAAATGTTCCTACAAGATATGTTTTGTTTTTTGTCATTATTCCACAAAAATTCAAACTGCAAAATAACATATACAGTGGGTACGGAAAGTATTCAGACCCCCTTCAATTTTTCAGCCTCAATCTAAAAGCATCGGTTGAGACAGAAGTTGACAAGTCAGGCCCACAACAGAGCTCAACTAAAAATACCACAGATTTCCAAATGTTTTCAAAGTCTCTCATTCACAAAGTTAGAAACATATTACCTGGCCACACTGTGTGTTCATTTATTAATATTTTTGCTTATAAATAACTCGACTATGCTTTCAGTTAGCAATAAGAGCGTAGTGATCTCAACTTTGATTAACACATTTAAATCCATACTAGTGTTCTGCATATTTCCCCCCCAAAACAGAACAGACAATATGAAAGTGTGCCCAACTAATAGGTGTGTTTAACTTGAGCTGGAACTTTTTTTTTTTGCAGGAAGGCAGATGCCCAGCAGCAGGTCTGAGCACCCCTGACCTGAGACCAGATTTAATGGTCTTTGTATATTAGGGAACCTGATACTAAAAAATGCAAACGGAGAAGCTCTGAACAAACTCACATTTTCTTGCATTGCTGTCTCCACAGTGGGGGACATCATGATGACACAGGTCACCGTGACCAATATGAAGAAGAGGGTGTACATGAAGCGTGTCGAGGTGGACTGTTTGATCTTGGGACAGCAGCCGCAGCACAGGGAGCAGGCAGCCGATCCACAGCAGCAGGCCAGCTGCAGAAATACAGCACAGGAGTGAGCGGGACACATGCAAGTGCTTAATAATAACACTTCACAAACCATTACAGTGATCTACAATGAAACAAATAGATTTTAAAGCACATCTGCCTATTTAAAGGTATAAAATAAGTCAATTAAAGTGTTACTGTAAACCAAGGGCAAAGAAAACACAATATTTTTAAGATTAAGTAATATATACATTTCATCTGAAATAAACAAATACAGTGATGTACTGTGAAACTGAGCAAATGCATTGGGGGGACTGTGAACATCTTATTGGTCGTCATACTCTTTAGCAACACAAATGCCTCATTCCTATTGGCTGTAAGCAATGTAGAGCTGGGCTTTTACTATGAAGCAGCTTGATTCACATGACGCAAGACAAGGACATAACATGAGGCTCCGAGATCAGATTGAGTAGATACAGAATCAGTACAAATGTCTCTGGACATTTCAGAAAATCCCTTACACAATTATTTGAACTGACAAATAATTACATTGTGTGATGTTGTGTCCTGTACATACAAAATCATCTAGTCATAAGTTATCAAATTTGAAAGGTTTCAATAATAGAATTCGACTTGTCGAAAACTAAAATGAAATCTACAAGAGGTGGTGTTAAAATGTGTTGTTTTCCAAAAACAGATACTAATTGATATACTTTTATATACTAAATGGATAGTTCACCCAGAAATTAATATTCTGTCATCATTTACTCACTTTCATATTGTTCCAAACCCGAACTAATTTCTTTCTTCTGTTGAACATAAAAGAAGATATTTTGAAGAATACTGGTAGCCAAACAATTGATGGAAACCACTGACTATGGAAGTCAATGGGGACCATGAACGGTTTGGTTGCACACATTCTAAAATATCTTCTTTTGTGTTCAGCATAACAAAGACGTTCAAGTTTGGAATCATTTTTGGGTGAACTATCCTTTTAATGGAATCATTAATTTCAACAACCTAAAAATTAAGAAATTGTGACAATAATGCTGATAATCCTCTGATTGGGCGTATTACAGAAAGATCTTAACTTTAGAATCCCATCTTATCTGTTAGATAACCATGGCAATTTCAGTTAGAACCTCTTTTAGGACAAAAGCTATTACAGAACAACATTTCCTAAGTGCATTATCTTATCTTAACTACAGATAGGAAAACGGTATTACAGAACCATCCTAACTCGCCAAAAAATTCCTAAAAAACAGTCTTAACTTTAGGATAACCCCACTGGTGTCCCAACTTCAAACCTTTTTGAAATCCAACTGTAAAAAAACACATTACATTAGCCCTTTTCGAGAATGGCATAACATTTATTAATCATACAAGATGAAGAGAAGTGAAGGACCCAAAAGATGTGTCGCACTTTGATGATAAAATACTCATAAATGATTACAGACTCCCACCACACATGATTTTGCAGTTAGTTCAAGTGAACTTTATTGTCATTCCGCTATATGTGCAGACTGCAGACGTACAAATGTCATGCCTCACAGGACCACAGTGCTACATATAGACAAACATATAACCCCTATAAAAATATATATACATAGAACCTATACAGTATATATAGTTGACCAATTGCAACCAACATTACAGAGGCCCATGAGCCGTCACGGATCACAACCGGTCATTCTGCAAGTTAAAAGCACGCCGGTGTTTCTCCATTTTGATTTTTGATTTTTTTTTTCAGCAGCCACTTGGTAACAGACCTGAGTCACCTGACAGTTGATTATCGAACTCGATCGAGCGGATTAAGATTTCCTAATATAACATAAGATTTTGTAAGATAAGATTAGAATCCTAAATCAAGTTAAGATTTGCTTCAATAATACGAATTTGTGAAAAATCCTAAAATAAATGATCATATCTTAAGTTAAGACCTAATAGAGGAAGTTTATGTAATATGCCCAAGCCTAAATGTTAATGAATTTGACAGTAAACAGCACATCACATTTCAGAGCTATGTAACAAGACACAGAGAGCAGGAATCAGACACATCCCTCTCTCCAGACAACAGGTGGTCAGCATGTACGACCCCAACCCATGACAGCCCTATACCTCCACAGCACCATGGAGTCCCACTCGCTGGTCAACACTGATTGAGTGGGACAGCACTCTACATCTTCTCGCACACAAACCATCCCCCATCTCCTGCCCCGGAGACAGTTCTCATGCCCCTACAAAGAGCCCTTCTCTAACCCTCTCCCGCAACCAGCAGGAGTCTGGGTGAAAGGTGATGGACTATGAGTAAGGACAATAACCTGGACATTGTTTTCTTAACAATTCAGACTGGGAAATTCTCAAGCTCCTCAGAAGTGTGTGGAGGAGCTCTTTGAAACTACATCCAAAGATTGGAAGAACATTGTGTTGTAGCAAACAGATTCTAGGTTTGTAGTTCCGCCGTGTTTACACCCAGCAGAAAAGCCAACCATAACCAGAAAATAAGGATCTTAAAGCTATTACAGAACTGCTGGGTGCTAAAAACAGTAACTTTTACTTCCTTTAATGAAAAACAATAGTAAGCCAGTCAATGTTGCACAATAAGTTTGGACTGCAGTGACTCAATACTGAGGAAAAATGCTAACTCAAGAACTGGTTAGATTCCAAAATTATCAGCTGGAATTATCAGTAAAACCCAGAATTTCACTTTTGCTTTTTGATTTGCTTTTTTAAATAATAAAATTAAATTAATGGAATTGTCAAGAAAAATTCAGATTTTTATAGAATGTTACATTTTCTAATAAAACTTTAAAAATCCATAAAAATGCTATTGTAGTTCTTTAGTTTCATTAGCCTAATTGTCAAACAAAATGATGAGCGCAGAAATATTTTCCTGTCAGGAGAGTATATTTTATGAATTCGACTGATTAGACATGCTTTTTAATTAATACAATTTAATTAATGGAATTGCCAGTAAAATTCTGAATTTCATAGAATTTGAATTTTCAAAAAGAATTTTAAAAATCCATCATAACTCCTTTAAAAATGCTTCTCTAGTTCTTTGCTGTAATTTTATTTGTCAAATAAAATAAGCATGGGAACATTCCCTGTTTTAAAGTTTTAGGAATTGAACTAATTAGACATGCATTTTAATTACTAATATTTAATTATTAAATAATTATACCATTAAAACAGAATCCAGAGATGTTAAAACACTAGATGACTTAACAAGACACTTGGCAGCCAAACAAATAATCGAACACAGTTTAAACTGATCCCTGGTGCATGTTACAAATGGCCAAGAACATTAACAGACAAAGTTATCCGATATATTTCACTGAGCTCAAGTACGATCACTGTCGAAACTCAGCAGACAATTCATCTGTAGTCTCCATGTCATGAATAGCTGCTTTGTGGGTCTGTTAGCCAGGCAATTGTCAGCTGAGGCAAAAATGTATTACTTCACTGTTTGACGTGTCGTGTACATAAAAAAAGTGCTCTTTTGTCCAGTGCGAAGAGTACCCCATAGTAACACTGAAGAGTCAAACCTTCCTGCTAGAATCGCACTGCACACCGTTGATGGATGGATGGCGATTACTTGACAGCTTTTTCAGTTGCAAATACAGAGTAATCCAAAGGCTCACGGGAAAAGAGTAAACACCCTCTACAATGGTAATGGAGGAAGTCAGAGAGTGAAGGCTGTGTGAAATTCACAAGGGTGAGAATGTCTCACTACTACCCACAAAGTCAACATTGATTGTGCTAAACTTATTGTTTGCTCTCCCTGAAGAACGCTAGTGCCGAAACGCGTTGGAGAGTTTTTAGATTTCTTGGATGTAGCCATTTGATAATAAAGGCTTTTTAATTCACAAGAGTGCCATGGTCATTCTGAAGTATTCTTTGATGAACTGTTATAAACCCTAGACCAGAGAGCACCTTGACCTTACAGCACCAGAACCCCGAGACGCACTCTCTACTATTGGACTTTGCTTGACAGATTGTCCTGCCACAAATGTCTGAATTCAGTTCGCTAGAAGAAGAAGAAAAAAACTCACTAGCTGAGATTTGAGGAACGTGTAAAAATCCACAAAAAGCCCAGATGATAATGGGATGTGGGGTACACGTTTTGGCCAGTTATGGTGACAACTTCTTCATCCGTCTTCATATTTCATGCCGATTCATTAGTCAAAACAGAGAAGCACACTGGAGACACTATACATCTTTGTAGTTTTCATGTGGGTGTTTAGACAAATCAGATCTTACAAATAAATTTACTTCCAAGGCCTGATCAAGAACAGTGTGTCATTGAATTCATTACTAACAAATAATGAAGAAGATAATAGATACCCTTCCTGTATTAACAGATCTGCAACAGTAACTTGGAATTCAGGCATGAATGTTTTCACAGTGCAATGTTACTAGGCAATAAAACCACCATTTTTATAGAATGCATCATTTCGGCTGATTCATAGGACAGTCAGATATGACTCAAGCCCAGACATCTGAAGGAGTCACAGTTAGATTTCCAGAAAGTTTCCCAGTAGGACAAGAACAAAGAGTCCAATTTGCAAGAGCTGAGAAACATTTCAGAACCTAGAAACATGCCACAAAACATTATATTCTGCTATACATCTTGACAATAATTAGTAGGCTTCTTCATACTGAAAATTTTCTCTTCGTTTACGCAACCTCATGGCATCCCAGATGTATATGACTTTAGATAAACACAAAACAAGATTTTTTATAAATTGCCCATCCCTGTGAGTCCATATAATGCAATTGGATAGTAACCCTATCTGCATTTTTTTCGGTTTTGCATTTAAATCATTTCTGTGAGTTTTATTTCTCTCCGAATTGGCTCTGTGTGTGTGTGTGTGCCCATGAGTTCATGCGCTGAGATGAGCAAACACCGCCCCGCTTATAATAAGCATTTGAAAAACAGCACACGCCAAACATCTTCCCTTGTAATGACTTGCAATGAGAAGCGTTTCTAAACCTGCTGTCCAACAAAAGAGAACATTATGACATGAATTTACTCCACAACAACAGTCGAGTGTTAAATAACTTCCTTTTCTGATCTGATGTGGCTTATCACAGAATGAGGCAGAAAATATATTCTATACTGTAACAAAGGCTATGTTGATTAGCAATGGATTATAAATATACTTATTTAATATGAAAATACCCGAGATGGCTTGAAGAACACAGATACATTGTATATTGTTACAGTCGTATGTTTATCGTCTTCATGTTTAATCAGTTCAAGCGTTTCTATCTTCTTTTTATTCAGCTACAGCGATAGCGATGTCTTTGTCCATATTAGGGATTTCCTGGAACATCATGAGTTCTATTATGTGATGCATATGTGGAGTTTCTGTCCAGTATGAATGAAACATACATTACATGTTTATAGCGCTCAATAATGGCCATCCAATTCTATTCCAGGTAAAAATAATACTTCTCTCAAAAGAAATTTGAAGTAGATATATGATAATCCAGTGTACAGAAATTTATTTATTTTTGTTAATTTTGAAAAAAAAAAGGCAAATCGCAAAAAACACTCTGATGTGCCAAGCCATCAGAACCGAACTGAACACCGTGGTCCGAGGTATGCATTGAACCGTGGGCTTACTGTATTGTTGCATCCCTATTTTGAAGTGTCAACTTTTGGATTACTACCCACTTGCATTATATAGACTCAGAAATGGATTCAATAACATTTTATTTTATACTTCTTGTCACACATTACACATACTTACTTTTGTAATAAGAAATTATGCATATTTACATGCAATAACCCTAAACCAAACCCTAATCCTGTAGTAAGTAGGCTAACATGTTGTTAATTACTCAGTATGTAAACATACAATTATACTGTCACAGCGACACTAAATAAAGTGTAACCATGGATTGTTTTCTAAAAATTTTCATTTGCGTTCATCTTATTAAATGGATATAACAATAACTATCATGTTTAATCATCTTTTTATTTCTTTGAGAATACACCACAGCTATAACGATGATGACACAGGGTGCTAAAAACAGTAATTTGGAATTTTTGTTGGAATCACTTTCAGATTTTTTTTCCAGATGATGAATGATTAAATATTTACAGCCAATCAGAATCCAGCGACTTTAAAGAGCTTGAACACTTAAAGTGGCAGACAACAGAAATGCAGCACGTCTATAAATAGTCTGTCAGTTAGGTGGACGTGAATATAGTTTATCTATACAGTTATCGTTCTTAGTGTGAACCTCCAACAAAAGATATGTAAAAGAGTTTTGAAAAGGCATCATGAAACCGACAAGTATACTAGTGTACAGTGCAAGTCGACCAAAAACCCACAACACATGAAATGAACAGAAATGAAAGGGGAGAAATATTGTCTTAAAAGGACAGTTCACCCAACTGCTATCAGTTACTCATCCTAATGTCATCCTAAAATACTTATTTTCTTCAAATGAAAATTTTTTTTGTCCATTACAATGAAAAAGTCAGTGGGCCCCATTGTTGTTTTGGATCCCATTTACATCAATTTCATTGACAAAAACAGTCAAATCACTCTTCAAAATATCTTCTTATGCATTCTGAAATGAAAATCAGTCATACAGGTTTGAAACAACATGAGGGCGAGTAAATGATTACAGTTTTTATGGTATTGGACAACACCGCTAAATTTGACTGTCCTACCTGTGTTAGTCCACTTTAATTGCTTTGATATTATAACAGGATCATTATTTCAACCAATTAACCGAAGGCACATTGAGTATAGAGTTGTCTTGTGAGGTTGCTTATTTGGATACGGAACCTACATATGTTAATAAATGCTACTGTCGCTGGCGTAAATAGGGAAACAATTACCGTCAAAGTGGAATCAACAGTTAAACAAAGTGGGTTATCTAATGATAGCAATTAGTTAACAAACACTGAGACTACGCAATGCCAATGCCCCCCAACTTTACACATTTGTGGGGCCACCGGCTCCTGACAAGCTTAGCACTAATGAGACAACACTATTGACGCTGAACACTGACTGCAAGCTCTCTCTTTCCACTGCTAATCTTATGCAAACAAGCAGCCACATGGATCCAACCTGGAAATGAAAAGACCACCCGCGGACCCCACCGCGTACAAAGGGGCTACAAGACGAGTCGGCCCTCAGAGAAATTAGTAGACTGGGAATGTGCAGGAGACAATTACACGGTCACTCATTTACCGTATCTAGACCTGAAGTGTTTTCTGGTGGGGTGTCCAATATTGTCTGTTTGATTTGGATTTGATTTGCAAGTATGGTTCAGTTGGAAACAAGTACAGAAATGGCCATATTTGTCCTGGCTGGAATGAAATGAGGACAAAAGGAAGACGAAACATGGTCAGTTACAGTGATGACAATTTCCTGACTGATGAAGCCAGTCATGACAAAATACTGGCTAAAGCGAATAAGTCTGACACCACAGTTGATGGAAAAGTCAGCAGAAAACATTAGCCTGCTGATAAAAAAACAAACAAAAAAAACAGCCTAAGATGGTTTGCTAGTCTTCTGTGGTTTATGCTGGTCTCTCAGCCAAGCCACATAGGTGTTTAGCTGGACTCAGGCTGAAAAATGTCCCAAAACCCTCTAAAACCATCTAACAGATCAGTCTGGCCAGGCTGGGAGACCTTCAAAACATCTTGGGCTAGATTAGGATAGTTTTTTTAACTGTATATTGTCTAGTGTCTTCATAGTCATAACGGGTTTCAAATGAACAAATAACTAGTTTTGTTAAATAAAAAAACAGAAAATTACGCGGATATGATTCACTGTATTCATTAAATGATGATGTGTAGCGCATTTACTATTGGGAACTCACAGCTGTTAGGTGACAGAACAAACAAGGGTGAAAATAAAAAAAACTGCTTGTACAGTACACTTGAAACTGATAGATACGTATTAACAAATACAACAATCACATACGTTTAAAGAACGGGACTTTTATTATTAAACTTTTTCTAAAGCATACTCGGAAAATAATTTTAAATAGGAGAAACCGAGTGCTCCGCGCGGTTCACCAATCATAATAAGACGATGTTTCTACACGCCGTACAGTCAATGCATCACTCACCTGAGACAAACAGCACGGTTCACACATGCCGACAGCGAGAAATCCGACTTTACACACACTGATCCGGTTCAAATGTTCAGCTCGTGAGATTCTAAACAAACGCGACCGTGGCTCGTGGGCTCTGCACTGCACGCGCACCTCCGCTCACAGTGGACTGTGATGATGTGTATGAGCAGCAGACAAGAGGCATCCGGGCTGCGTGCGGAAATCTGTGAAATGGTGGCCTACATAAATCCGAAATCACAGGGCCGTGTTTGGTTACAGCGCTGCTTTGTTGTTTAATTACACTCAATATTGATCTTGCATCCAAATCAAATGAAAACATCCTCGCATATCACTTCCGCCGTCGTCATAAAGTGAGGGTTTCGAATTCCCTCGACCACAATGACAATAAAAAACATATTTAGAGCTCGATTATAGTCCAACCGGGCCACATCTTAGTAGGGAACAGGAACAAGTTTATATCATGCATTTGTTATTCCAATTCGGATATCGCTGTTTTAAATTATGCCAAAAATGTGGTTTCACTTGTTTTGTTTACATGTTGTATACTGACTGATGGGTGGGGGGTTTTGGTTGGATTTGTTCTAAAGTTGACTGGCATTGACAGCAAAGGAATGCCTTTCCATCACTGTGTTTGGCACCATCTGTAAAGTATGCAAGTTGCAGAGAACATCTGTTTTCAACTGTAAGTGACTGGGTTGAACTACCTGTACGTCGAGACAGAAAGTATTTATGTAATACTAATGGGTTTTAAATGGTCTTTGGTTACTGAAATTCTGTCTGTAAATATTACACTATCAACATATCACAAAGTGTTGGTGAAGTGCAGCCTGTGCACAAACAAACTCAATTGGAAGAGAGAAGTTACAGCCAGGGCTGAGACAACAGCACCTCCCTCAGGACTACAGATGCAGCTTCAAACTAATCAAACTGACATAAATGGGGGTGATGTGTGTGCATCATTAAAACAGACACGACAGGCAAAACTACATTTTTCTATAATTTAATTTCCGGAAGTACATAAAAAAATAACTGCAAAAATAATTAAACTGACACATAAATACGTTAATTTCGTAACTCTGTTAAATGCACTGTTGAACAGCACATTCGCCATTCATGCAGGACCACAGCAGCACTAGTGGAAGAAAACAGCATCCAAATCACTCAGAACACCAGTTTCTTTTTAAGGGAACCTGAGAAATGGAATAGGAAAAAAAACATTTCGATTTCAAACTTCAATACCATTTCCATTATACATTATCCTTATCTATTATATACTGGTGTAATTAAAAAAATTGCGTTTTTAACAGTTTACATGTCTATCTGTTGTTTTAATATGCTTCAAGACAAACCATGTGCAAATTCTTCAGTCAACACCATTACTGTGCATTATTTAAAGAACACTGACAGCTATCGGGTACATTTATCTCGTATTTTTGCATGTTTTCCTCACCCTGTTCAACACTGTCACGTTTTCTCTTGATTCCAATCAACAGGTTTTCTTTCTCTTTCAGGGCTTCTGTTGAGGAGTTTGGTCTGGGAAGCTGAGGTCCTGGGGTTGGCCCTGGTCTATTGCTGAAATACTTCATCTTCAAAGCCTAGAATGAGCATATCCATTCATTCAAACAGCCTCTAATGTAGATTAGCTTTAAGCATTAAGAATAAGTTGATAAAACTGCAGCCCAGTTACTGGCACCTGTGAAGCTGTAGTGCGTGTGCAGGGGTTAAAGGTGAATAATCCCTTCAGGAGCTCCAGAAGGTCATCGCCAGCTGCGCTGAAGATGTGCTCCAATGGAGTGCCAGGAAACAGTTTAAATGACACATAATCCGGAAGACTAGACAGCCCCTGAAACAACAAACAGCACAAATCACTGATTCTGCCTCATATACACACATACATTTCTCAAAGCCTCAAAAATGGTACATTATTGACATGTCTTTGTAGATGTGTCTCAAGTAATCATTTGATTTCTTATGCAAATGAAGCTGAAGTAAAACTCTCTCAACTACAAGTATAGTAGATAACTACAACTCACAGGCCATGTCTCCTCTGTTGGGGTTCCCAAAGCTTCAAATATCTTTGTCAGCTGGTCCAAGTCTGAATCTCCAGCTAAAAATGGCACCTGGCACAAGAACAAACAATTCTTAAAATGCATGTTAATGGTTTAATCATTATGGAAACGTGTTTCTGCCACGGGATTAAAACAAATAATAATTAAAATGTAATTGCGACTTTTTAATCTCACAATTCTTTTTTTTTCCCTCAAAATTGCGAGATATAACCCTGAAATGAAGAAGCCTGGCCTCACCTTGCCATTAAATTACATAAAACTAGTTAACACTGCTTTGTGAGTTTTTCTAATACAACGGCTGAAGGAGTGATGGCAAATTTGACATCTTTCTCTCTTTTGACCAAAGTATTCAAGCTCTTGATATTTTCTTCCCTCTTTTACAAAGTCATACAAACACTATCATATTTTTTTTCTTTGGGCAAATCGGAACACAAAATAATTGTATTTTGTCGTAGTGTCTGTTCACCACTATAGAAGTTTACCTAACTATGACAGCTTTTGCTTCCGAGAACCCTGGAAATGTGAAAAGGGTCTACTGGTATTCAAAGGAACCAAATGGTTTTACAAACACCGGATAAAGTCAGATACTCACTCGGAGTAAAAGCTCAGCAAGAATGCAGCCAACTGCCCACATGTCCACACCCACACCGTACATCCTGGCACCAAAGAGCAGCTCCGGGGCACGATACCATCTGAGAAGTAGTACCACACAACATGAAAAATTAAACAACTTGCATTTGTCCTTGACGCATAATAGCATAATAAAGAACATCCAAGTACTATTGTAGAGGTCAACTCAGAACTATTAGAGACTTCTACAAACCTTGTAACAACTTGATGAGTATACACTCGGTTCGGGCTTCCAAACGCTTTGGCTAAGCCAAAATCAGCCAGCTTCAAGACTCCATTTTCATCCAGCAGCAAATTATTGGGTTTCAGATCCTAATAAAAGAAACAATAACAATAACTGGAAGTGGCAGTTTTCATCAGGAATTCTTTTTTGGAAATAAGTTAAGTACTATTCAAAAGTTTGGGGTCTGTTAGATTTTTAAAAATGTTTTTGAAAGAAGTCTCTTATGCTCACAGAGGCTGCATTTATTTGATCAAATATACTGTAAAAACAGTAATATTGTGTGAGATATTATTACAATTTAAAACAACTGTTATATTTAACTTTTTTATACATTTTTTATTATTACCAGTGTTGAAAACAGTTGTGTTTAGGGTTGCAAAATTCCGGGAATTTTCAAGACTGGAAAATTTACATGGGAATTAATGGGAATAAACTGGGAATTTGCAAAATTGCAGGAAAAGGGAACTTAAATGAAGTTGAAAAAAAAAATCTTGCAGCATAATCTTGGTTAAAACAACTAGATTTAATGCAATTTCAGTTGAATTTTTACCCTGTACATTCCTCAATCACATGCACACAGCACACTTACTGCAGGGCTATTGAGACCTCACACCCTACATGCACTGTGCATTCCTCCATAACATGCAGATAATTTCAAGAATCCTGAACACAAAATGATGTCAAAATGTCCATCTTGGTGAGTATTTACGTACATTACATAAATATTACATAAATTTATATTTAAAACTTTCTTGTGCTGTGTAAGCTATTGCGCAACAAAATTATACCATTGTAAAATCAAATACACTGACTAAGCAAACATTAAGGTGAGGAGATGAAAAAAACTGCCTAAAAATGACCCTCCTCAATACACAATCTCCCCATGTCACCTAAGGGGGGAATTCCTCCTCATTTTCCAGGCTTCTATTCAAGTAAGTTTTGATATAGACCAATTTGTGTTTGCAAACAGTGATGACGTTTTTTGTGGGAGGAGCCTATCTGGTGGCCGAAAATGACAGGTTTAAAGTAGCAGTCGATGGAAGACACGGAATAAAGGTAATTTTGAGTTTATATTTAAAAATTCTGACTTTTTTTCTCACAATTCCAAGATTATATTTCCCAATTCTGATTTTTTAAAAATCCACTCGTCATTCTTTTTTTTTTTTCACCCTTCTGGCTTTTTTCCTCAGAATTGACAAACTCACAATTGTTGAGTTATAAAGTCAGAACTAGGAGATTTGCATCTGCATCTGAATTTGCATTTGCAAGAAAAAAAAGTCAGAATTGTGAGATAAAATAAGTAAATGTTATGTAAAATGTTATAGGTTTAATTGGTATTTCATGCTGTAACTGTAGGGCTCGTACAATATGTCCCCTATGAACTGCATATGTGAATATTATGTAGACCTATTGTTTAATTCAAATTTATTCTTCAAAAGCAGGGTAATCATAGCAGGTTTCATCCAGTCTGTCCATTTAAATGTCTGTGTTTAACTTCAAACGGCGTCTTTGACGACAGTATTCTATCAAAATTATTTGCATACCAATTCTGACATCCAAAGGCACAACAATACATTTTTTTCTCTTATTCCAGAGATTTTATCCGCTTCCCTCCACTTGTTATCAGTGTTTTTCTGCCACCACAATGTGCGCGCAGCTGCAGGTGACGTAACTGTGATGTCTACTCCAAACTGGTCTATTACTTGGGTAAATATATTTGATCTATGGATTTCAAGGTTAACTAGCAAATACCAAAATGTGTTTATACAGCAGCTAGCTAGCCAGTAAATCAGATATGAAAAATGTAAGCTAGTTAGCACTATTTCATTGAAAATGTATGAGGCTAGGTATCATGTGCTAGCTAGCTCAAGCTGTGATGCTCTTTCTTCTACCTTCTGCTAGCTAGTTCTCTGTCATCATACAGAAGTACAGCACTGGTCAAACGTTTGGACACATCACTATTTTTTATGTTTTTGAAAGAAATCTCTTACGCTCATCCAGCCTGCATTTATTTGATTAAAAATACAGAACAAAACAGTAATATTGTGAAGTATTATTACAATTTAAAATAATGGTTTTCTGTTTTAATGTACTTTCAAATTTAATGTATTTCTGTGATGCAAAGCTGAATTTATCACCCATTACTCTTCAGTCTTCAGTGTCACATGATCCTCCAGAAATCGTGCTAATGTGCTGATTTATTATCAATTTTTATAACCTGTGATACTTTTTTTCAGGATTCTTTGATTAATAACAATATACAAGAATCGCAGTTTCCAAAAAAAAAAGAAATAAAAAAAATGTCATTTTTAACATTTGTATTAGTTTGCATGCATGTCCGCTTATGACCAAACAAAACGTTTATATTTATGTTTGTATACAATACAATTTGGAAAAATTTCCAATTAATTCCCATAAATGTCTGTTAAGTTTCCAACTTGGAATATTTCCAAAATTCCCCAGATGAAGTTTCCGAAAATTTTACGTGCAACCCTAGTTGTGTTGCTTAATATTTTTGTGGAAACTGTGATACATTTCTCAGGATTCTTTGATGAATAAAACGTTCAACAGAACAGAATTTATTTGAAATGTTTTGTAACATTATAATTGACTTTACTGTCACTTATGATCATTGTAATGCATACTTAATTTAAATTATTAAAAAAAAAAAAAATTAATTTAATATTTAAATAAAAGTTTTATTTCTTTACAAAAATCTTACTGACCCCAAAATTTTGAACAGTACTGTACATAATTAAAAACACATGGAGAAAATATCTCAATGCCTCACCCTGTGCAGGATCCAGTGATTGTGCATGTATTCCAGACCCTGTAATGTCATTAGGATGTATGCCTTTATATTGGCTGGTGTCAATACAAGACTGGTGTCCTTTATGATCACCTGAAACAGACCATAATACAACTACTTATTTATATTCATTATTTTAAGAGCAATGACCAAACAGTTAGGGATAAGCATCATGCTTATATTGCGTTGACGTGGGCTTTTATTGTTTGATCTACTGTAGCTCTTAATGGTTTTGCTCGGTGATAGGTTTGTTGTTAAAGTTACTGAGATGAACAATAAATGTCCAAGTGTATTGCTCTGACTGTCGTCACCTCGAGATCCGTCTCCATGAAGTCAAAGACAAGACTGATATTGGATTTGTGTCCAAAAGCATCCAGGAGCTGAGGCAGAAAGGTTCATTGATGTCAGTATTAGCAACAACAATGCATCAAAATCTTATATGAATATAGTACATGACTTACGCCAATAATGTTTGGATGACTGAGCTCTTGCAACAACTTAATCTCTCGAAGAGCTGTTCTGTTGATGCCTGGATAACAGAATATATATATATATATAGTGTAAGACTCAAATTACTCAAAATAAAGTTGTGATCAAAGATTAAGCCAGATCCAAAGCACACCATCTTTGGCTTCTGTTCTGTGCCCCACTTTTATCTGCAAACAAGAAATTCCCCTTTTAACATGAAGGTACTTAAGAATGATAAAAAGAAATGCAAAATATTCCACTACCCAATGCAAAATACTGAAACAAGCGAATTTGATCAAAAGTGATGGTTTTCAGTGTTAGCTGAAATGTCTTACCTTTTTGATAGCAACAATAGTGCTTGTGGTTTTGTCTCTTGCCTTGTACACAGTTGCAAACTGCAAAATAATGACACTATGCATTAATAAAAATGTACGATTAATGCGCACCTCCAAGAGCTTCTGCAGCTACTAACCCGAACCACAACAGCTCAGAAATATCTTGTTATGTCGTGTACCTGTCCTTCACCAAGAAAGTCCAGCTTTTCATAGCGCTTCGCTCTGGACTTCACATCCAATGCCATGATATCAACTGTAAAACTATTCTTTGTGAAGGTACGCTTCCTTCTGCATTAAAAAGCACTTTATACTTCCGGTTCAAATAAAAGTCCCATAAGCGGCAACGCACTTTAAATGCTCCACTGCTTAGATAAATATGATTAAATTGTATGGGAATTGATGCTGTACGATTCGTTCATCATATTCTAATAATATAATATTATTTTAATATTAATAATGTAATAATAATTTTTATCGATTTTAATCATATGATCAATTGGTTTTTGTATCAACAAACAAATAAATTAAATGTTAGCTTTTTATATAGAAATATTAAAACTATTTAAGAAACATTTCGTTGCACATTTAGCATTTTAGTTAAATTTGTAGTTTATTGTAAATAACTGAAGGCAGTTTATTGAGGACCCTCACTGAGAATAACTGATATAAAAACCTCTGTTATAAATACATGACGAGTTGTTTCATAAACAAATCCTTAATTATAAATCAAAGTTTCTCGCGTCATGACTTCATGAATCGTTTTAAACAGTTGCTTACATCATATAATTACAAATCAAAGTCGTGCTATAGTAACATTCATCGATTAATTCCTGCAGAGGGCGATGTTGTCAGTGCAAAACACGCTCTCCTTTCCTTTGCACTACTGTACAAGCATTTTCTTAAACTGCTCTAGTTAGGCTGCTAAACACGAACAAAGTGTTTATCCACTAAAAAAATATCCAGTTTAAGACAGTCTAACGTAAGTCATGTCATGTTTCCCCCCTTCTTTGCATTATTTTTTCTTTATCTCACAATGCATATAGAAATGGCAAAATGTGTATACCAGAATCTGCTGATTCTCAATATATTTTTTTATAATAAAGGGCAGTTTATAAATCAGAAACAGTTACTGCTGAGGATAAGTTCTTCCATTTTGTAGATTTATTAAAGTGTTCTGTCATTACTCAGTTCTATTCAGACACACAGACAGACTCAACACTGTCAGAAACATTAGATATTAGTTCACAATGAATATTCAACCAGCATGTGACTGCACTGTTATTCTTTTATTGATACAATCATATAGATCACACAATTCGTTTTTAATATATATACTGTATATACAGTATATATATATATATATATATATA
>NW_015547685.1:1757449-1761877 GCF_001515605.1 Sinocyclocheilus anshuiensis
TTTTTTTTTTTAATATCTTGATCATATTGTGTGTGTAAGTAGATATGTTTAACAGACAATGCAAAGGTGTAATTATCACAAGGTTGTTCTTTTAAAACATAATCCCCCTTAGATACCTTTTTGTTTGACTTGTTTACTGTACGCCTTCTATCACCATCTGAAGTTTCCCATCTCAACAGGAAGTGGTTCAGCACAAGCTCTGTTCTTATGAAGACGCCCACTTCCGCTGACTTTGATAAACACATTTGTGGTTTTGTGCACTAACCCCATCAGATAAATTCTTAACTGCTGCTGAACCCAATGTCCCAAAATTACAGAATGACTTCTGGCAGGTTTATAATGAAAATAGCATCCAATATTGTGAAGAAGTGAGTTTTTGATTGGTGAGAAGTAAATCTTATAGTGTTAAGTAGTAATGATTTGAAACTATAGCCAGTAATTTGCTTGAGAAACACCAGTGACTCATTTTGTATCAGTTGTATCAGACTGGCCTCATTTGAAATGGGAGATGCAGCGCATTTGTTTGATTTAGTCAGTGCAGAAACAAAAAATTTCATTGGAATCAAATAAGTTTTTGCAAACATTTATTTAAGTTTACACACATTTATTGAAAGCAGCAGTGAACAAAATACTCAGGAGGAGCTTGGGCTAACTAAAATTAGGATTTTTATTCCTTGGGCTTAGTTTTTAACACAGTTTAAAGTTGTACTTGTTCTGTTTTAAGCCAGTATGATTTTTGTTAACTTTTTCTTTAAATTAAGTCAATTTCAATTTGATCTTTCTCTTATTCATTTATGTTTTCTATCTTTCTTTTATCCATGTGTGTTTTTTTTAACTATATTCTATTATTTGCTTGTATGTTTGGCTAGGGTTACAGCACTAAGGGTCTTCTTCTGTATGAACATGATTCTTCAATCTTGATTGTTTTTTTTCAATCGGTTTTGTTTGACAGAAAGATTTGAACACTTGTGGGCCCATTGTCAACATAGCGTTACGTTTCAATGATCATCTTCTCTGTGGAGCATATGATTGTTCATTTCACAACTTCTAGATTTAATAATGAACAGGCCGAAACTGTGATGTTGAGTAAATAGGAGAACGAGATCATCATCCTCGGTCTGAACAGTCATTCTGAAGAACAGGTGAGCAAAATAATTGTGAAACTGCTAAATGAAACCTTTAAAAGCTTTTTAGAACGTTTTGTCATGGGGTGATATTGACAGGTATTTTTGCATTTCAAATGTAGTTAGCGAAACCATAGCTAACAAATCTCTTCTGAAAATGACATTTTGTAAACTGGTTCACGCCCAAGCTGTCTAAGAAATATGCTTAGAATGATGAAACTCGTAAATAGGTTAAACATATGTGATTCTCAGAAACATAAAAGGAGCTGGTAAATTGCTCACAATCTCATAAAGTTTTAAGTCTTTCAAATATTGAGTTATACTAAAACATTTCAGCAATGTAAGCCACAATCCTGGAAATGTATGCTGCAACCAACAGCCGTTGCTTCTTGAGACTCTGCATGTAACATGTCTGCTCAAGTGCTGCGCTACTTACACTAAAACCACATATTAGTGTGAGAAACAAACAGCACATCAAGACCTCTCACCTATCGGCCTCTTCACAGTTCTGAGGACTGTAACTCAACAATCGCTCTCACTTTCTTTCTTTAAATGATATATTCTTTATAAATGATCCAGGCATGAGACAGGCATATAAATATCTAGGTGCACAATATAATATCCATTATCCTTTATTAAACTCAGTAGTCCATGCACATCCCACAAACCTCTAAAGTCTTTACATGTGGTATCCATGGCAACTTTTTTTCCACTAGAAAAATCATTGAACCTCTTTGAATAATCGGCAGTGTCATTGATTTTCAAGGTTGACCAATGAGAACTATTTACTAACACAGTCGAAACACTGATTGGCCGTCAGGGGAGCAGCAGCTGACCTCTATATTGAAGAGGTCTCAGAGTGTCATTACATTCTCTCTCAATCAATACACAGCTCAGATAAAAAAACACCCATCCTGTCTAAAGGTCAGACGAGGTGAATAAAGTGGGGGATGAGTGATGACAGTTCACTATTAAATATGCTTTCTTTAAATCAAATGTAGTCACTATTTACTACTATTTATGTTTTTTTTTTTTAATGTGAGTTGGCAAGTGTGACCCAAACCATGCCAAACAAAACTATTTCAGTCTGCCAGAGTGATAGTAGTATAGTCACTTTGAGAGAGAAGAATAAAAATAAAAAGGTTGTATGTGAGCTGCTTTATCCATAATAACGTATTTGGACTGCATGATATATAGTGTATCTGCTGACTGACTGAAAAGATTAACAAGCTATAATGTGCTAAATGGATGGGTATTGAAAATCAATGAAGTCTTTGCTTAAACACAAAGAAACCAGCAATGAAAACGTCAAGGACAAATGCAGTTTTATGTGATAGTATAGTAGATGTATAATACTGCCTTAACAGAAAAATGTAGCCTACATAAAAAACAGGACATATTATGCTTGTTAAACAAACAAACAAACAAACAAACATTTTCCCACTACAAATAAATAAATAAATAAATCATACAAATAAGTAAATAAAAATGACTAAATAAATATTTTGCACTACAAGCAAACAGATAAAAACAAACAAATATTTTGCACTACAAGCAAACAGATAAAAACAAACAAATATTTTGCACTACAAGCAAACAGATAAAAACAAACAAATATTTTGCACTACAAGCAAACAGATAAAAACAAACAAATATTTTGCACTACAAGCAAACAGATAAAAACAAACAAATATTTTGCACTACAAGCAAACAGATAAAAACAAACAAATATTTTGCACTACAAGCAAACAGATAAAACGAAATATACATATTTTGAGCAAACAGAAAAAAATAATTAATAAACTTTTTGCACTACAAATAAACAAATATTTTGCACTACAAGCAAACAGATAAAACGAAATATACATATTTTGAGCAAACAGAAAAAAATAATTAATAAACTTTTTGCACTACAAATAAACAAATATTTTGCACTACAAGCAAACAGATAAAACGAAATATACATATTTTGAGCAAACAGAAAAAAATAATGAATAAACTTTTTGCACTACAAATATTTTGCACTACAAGCAAACAGACAAATAAATATACATATTTTGAGCTACAAGCAAACAATTAATAATTAGAAAAAGAATGAATAATAATTAACAAATAAACTTTTGTGATACACACAAACAAACACATACATACATAAATAATCATTTTGCACTACAAGGAAAAATAGATGAATAGACAAAAATGTTTTATAAACAAACAAAAACAAACAGACAGACAAACGCGAGTGTTGCGCGCTACAGGTAGAGGGCGCTGGAGAGCAATCAGCAGGGCCAGTCAGACTCAGAGCGTTTGCTGAGAGCTGAGCACACCGATCATTATCAAAAACTACTGCGGGAGTCCAGCAAGAGTCACATCACACTCGCTCAAGTCCGATCAAACACGTCCAGAAACGGGAACGCCAGAGTCTGCATATCCCTGGATATTTGCTCTGCACGACCGCTCGGCTCCGGTGTGTCATCTGAAGCAGGACTTTGGATATTATTAAGGATCGTAAGAGTAGATATGTTTTGTCCGCAGTGGGAAAGCTCGATCCACCCCCGAGTCTGATGATTTGAGAGGGAAGCAACGCAGCGCTGTGACTGTACACACCATATTCCTACTTCAGTCCACATTTCATCTGAATCTGCAGACACACTCCACTGATCGATCGCCAATCGACCGCTCTTCATCTAGGTTTTTCCTTTCTAAAAACAAATCTCACCCGAGATTGCGACTGACGCCATTTTTGCAGCGATAAAAACGCCGCTTGCTTGAGTTTGAAGGATTGTAACGTGCTTGTCATAACCTAGTGGATGGATTTACTCTCTTAGACTTCAGCAGCAGCAGCCGCAGGAGCTTCAGAAATGGGTGAGTTTATTACCTCTGCACTCCTTTAACCACCATTTCAACATGCCATTTTTATGATATTACCATTTATAATTTAATTGAACTGAAATGAGTAAACCGATCGGGTTGTTTTGCATTGCATTGCACTTAAAAAAATGCAGAGCTCCATTTTAACCACAAGAAAAAAAAAAGTGGACTGTCGCCAGTCTGCCTTATTTATACGGAATACTCTAGAATATTTGTTTAATCTGTCCTAAATCTACATCTACATATCCATCATTACTTATGGCAATCATTGACGAGTAACCGTTTCATAGACTACAAAAGGTGAATGTTTATCTAACTCACCCTGAAGCCCAGCAGCATTTGCGACGCGGGAGAATACCTGTGCTGTATGATCAGATGTGTATATATATATATATATATATATATATATATATATATATATAGTGGCATATTC
>NW_015547685.1:1761904-1781104 GCF_001515605.1 Sinocyclocheilus anshuiensis
TATATATATATATAGGGGTATATTCAAAGGAAAATGCATTTTTCAGCGTAATTTAGTGTAATCGTGGCCATGCGGCAGTTTCCCGCTGATAGAGTAGGCGTGTGTTTGCACTGTCAAGCGCCTATAGTAATTTCCACTATAACCCACCATGTAGGCTTGCTTTCCATGTCACTTGTGTTCTTACTCATTACAGACTGAATGTGTCACACAACCTAGCGAGCTGTCTACCTAGACAGTGTTTGTGGGCAGTCGAACGCCCTGTGCTGCCCATAAATGCTGTCAAGTAGGAGTCTCACTAGGTTTTGAGACACATCCACGTTTTTCTGTGATGGGTAGCAATAATGAAACCGTTAACTTAAGTGTTTGGTTTCCTATCTGATCTGTCATTGTTAAATGACTCTTTGCTGACATTTACCAAGATCAGATATTATTCAGAACGAGAATTTAAGAGGGACTTCAGTAATTATTAATATTCTCCATAAATAGCAGATCTTAGATTAGTATCATGCCCCTCATTTGATTGGCTGAAATCTGTGCCTAATTGCAGAAAGGGGAGGAGTTAAGAGTGATCTGAGTGGCTTTCAGCATCTTTGGATTGAAACAGAATGTTCTTTAGGGAAACTTAAAGGCACAATATGTAAGATTTTTTTTATTAATATATCTAAAAACCACTGGAACAGTGTTATATATTTTGCTGACTTGTGTACTTACATTATCCCAAATGTTTCGAAGACTGTTTAAATCCAGAGAACTCCGGAAGAAGCGGAAGCGGTCGACTGTGGCATAATAAAAGATCTGCTGCTTTCGAGCCGTGTGTCACGCTTGTTCAGCAGCCTCGTTTTGCTTTGACGGCTTTCCGCCTCACTCTGCTTCATACTACGATGTTAATAAATCTTTAATACATTGTCCCACATACGCACGACCGGAAGGAGCGGATGCGGTCAACTGTGGCATAATAAAAGCTCCGCTGCTTTCGAGCTGTGTGTCACGCTCGTTCAGCGGCCTTGTTTCGCTTCGACGGCTTCCAGCCTCACCCTGCTTCATTCTACTACGCTAATAAATCATTAACTCATCCATGAACATGATTTCTGCCCAAGTCCCATCGGATTGCTTCGGCTGTGGGGATGAAGACGACAACTCCCATGATTCCACACTCAGTCACGGCGTCATCTAACTATGCCTTTGTTTATTTGTTTGTTTTGAATATGCGCCCTCTAGTGGCAAATAAAATTACATATTGTGCCTTTAAAGCCACCATGAAATCAGTTTTTTTTCTCTTTCAAGAAGCTTTTTGTCATATATGTCACAATAGAAAAATGACTATCACAACTTCCAGAGCCGGGTAATCAGATTCCAAAAATTAAGTACTTGTAATTAGATTAAATTACATTTTAAAATACTTGTAATCAAACTACAGTTGCTTTTTTTATTGATTACATGATTACATATTATTAACACAATGGCAATAAATTATTAATAATTTATTGATTCTCCCTAATTCCTCTTTTCCATATTTTAAATGTTCCTTTCTAAAATAGCCTACCACTTATACACTTAGAAGGTCTTCCAGTTTTGTGGACATTCACACAAAGACCAATCACTAGTCCAGCATTTGACAACTGGATTTACAAAAATAATTTCAGGTTTAAGAAGTGTTTGAACATTGCTTCAACCACTAATGAACACATTCATTTTTATTTGAATTATCACTCAGTAGGTTATTTAACCATGTATTACTATTAAGGCTTTTGTCTTTCAAACACATTCAAATGCACAAATTCACGTTATTTCTTACTTGCATATAATGGAGGCATTCCCAAACTTTTTTGTCATCAGCACATCTTTCACCTAATATATTTACTTGAAGTACCCTGAGATTTTAAAATAAATATTTTAAAGGGGTCATATGATGTTGCTAAAAAGAACATTATTTTGTGTATTTGGTGTAATGAAATGTGTTTATGCGGTTTAAGGTTCAAAAAACCCGTTCATTTACGAACCCTTGTTTGGAATACCTTGATGTAATGTAATGTGTAAGGCACTTCATGTTGTTAATTACAACAAATGGAATATATTTGCTTTCTCTTTGTATTTTTATATCAATATGGTACAATATGAAGATTATCATATTTAAATCAATGTGATAAATGACTTAAGTCAAAAGTGATAAAAGTAATCGAAATGTAGTCTGGTTATATTACCTAAAATGTGTAATGTAATGGATTACGTTACTAACTACAATTTTTGTCATGTAAATTGGAATCAGTAATGGACTACAATTTCTATCTACCCAACTTCCATTTAATGCCAACTTTAATTTTGACACAACCTCTAGGAGACTGATGCCATTTGAGGATACAAGACAAATGATATGCGTTGAATATCTTACCTTAAATGGATTGTTCACCCAAAAATGAAAATTCTGTCATCATTTACAAAATAAAATATTTTGCTAAGTGTCTCAATGGAAGTCGCTGGTAATCAAAATTGTTTGGTTACCAACAATAACATTATTCAAAATATTGTCCACAGAATATCTATGCACAGAAGAAAGAAAGTCTTACAGGTTTGGAATGACATGAGAGTGCATGAATGCAGAATTTTCATTTTTGGGTGAACCATCCTGTTCTCTTACAACAACTTTCATAATAATTTATCATGTGCTGTTGCTTAATAAAGACATGACCTCAATATTTATGCTTCGGTTAGCACAAATAGAAAAAAGTTCTAAAGAGGAATATGAAGGCAAATCTGGCATTTAGCCTAATTTGAGGAAAATCAATGCTTTGGTTGCATAAGAGTTTGGTCAGAAGCATTGGTTAAACCTTTATCCTCACTGAGGCCTTATGAAATACTTGAACTGAATTGATGGTGTATGGTCAGGAATGGAGGCTATATAGAGTTATGGAGTTTTGTGGGTTATGGAGTTTTGGGACAATATAAAATCTTGATTTGAGTGCTGTGGTTCTGACTATGACTGTATAGCTAGTTGTTTCAGAATGGAAGAGGAACTGTTAGTAAGTCTTCATCGTTTCATGGAAAGCCAATGGAAGATCCCAGGTCAGATGAGGAGACTGATCACGTTTATCAAAACACAAAGACATCTACTTATGGAGCGCTTGCCCACAAAAAGATTCCAGAAAACCTATTGTATCCGTATATAGAGTTTGCGATTACACAAAAGGACCACAGTATTTGAGCAAAGGCTAAATCCAAAGTGACGTGTGTGAATGGAGCTCCCTCTGTTCCTGGCTATGGCTAGTTGCACTGGAGGACAGCCAAGTCCTGACAGGAGACAAAGGAAAGAGGGAGATATCCAAGGACATATCTAATTTTTGGCAGCCGTTCCAAACCAAATATCAGAACAAGAACACCTTTTGGCAGCAAGCTACAGGGGGAGGAGGGCCGTTTCATTTTTAATTTTTTTTCCCCCTTTTGACTACAGCCATTTTGTTTTTGCTGCGATCGAAATTCCGATCTCTCCTCAGTTTAAAATTTACATTTTGGCAGAAATCCATTTGCTTTTGTCATCGAAGAAAACAAGACATGGGCGGCTGGTTTTCTGTGAATTCAAGTGGGATTGGCTGCACATTTGGAAACTTTGCTGCAGAAGGACAGTATCAGATGTGTTTCAGTTACTCGGAATGACCGGCACCAGGGATTGTGTTGATGGATATCTCGCCAGTATTGTCAGTAGTCTAATTCAAAGCGCTAATCAGTCAGACTTTGATTTATGCTTGATCCTTAAATTTGATAAAAACCTGTAAACCTTATCTCTTAGTATAGTAAAACAAATGATTGTTTGAATATGTTTATGCATCGATGCCAGTTGTGATTTGAACCACACTGTGGTAAACATTGACCCTCAGTTTGCTGTTGCTAAGCAGTTAAAATCACAAAAAGGCAAAAGATCGCACTTAAACAGCAGCTGTCATCTGTAGTAGGGTATGAAAAAACTCCAGCAACCAATAGCATTGAATACCTCCAAATTGACCTTCATTACTGTTCACATGCATGCAAGGGTTGCACAGCATCCCACAGGAATAAGCAGGTGATTTCTGTGAACCATGTGATTTTTCAGTCAAATATGCTCATGAAGTGACTGGATATCATTCTTATGGAATGGAATGAAGTGCAAAATTGCTAAGCATTTTTATCTGCCATCATTTCACCTAAAAATTAGATGAATTGTGATCATTTTCTCACCTGTCATTCCAAACTTGTATGACTTTAGTTCATCTTTAGTTCAAGTCATTCAGGTTTGGAACAACATGAGGGTGAGTAAATGATGATAATTTCCATTTTTGGGTGAACTATCCCTTTAAATAAAATAAATTGTGAAATTACAGCGTAACATGATTAAAAACTGCAGACACTGCAAATCAGAATTGAGGCAGACACTTCTCACAGTCAACTGATAAAAGAAAAGCTTTATTTGAAAGTTAACAGTATTGTTCCTAACATTTACACATGAACTGAACAGTTTCACTATGGTACTATGAGTCCTTTATTTAAAGTGCCCCTATTATGCCATTTTCAAGGTTCCTAATATTGTTTTGGGAGTCTCCTACAACAGGTTTATATGCATGCAAAGTAAAAAAACGGTTTTGTTTTCTCAAAATATGCATTTAATATCACCTCATTTTCCAACGATTCTCAAACAGTTTGTTCGAAGCAGTTCTAAGGTTCAGTCTCTCTAAGCCCCTCCTTTCCGTGAGCCTACTCTGCTCTGATTGGTCATAAGGCCCAGTCTGTTGTGATTGGTCTACCATGTACAGCACGTGTCTGAAACATTGCGCCCATTGCCATATTTCCGTATTGAACGCTCGATAGAAAATAAAAGATAGATTAGAGAAGCAGTTGTCAGTAAAATGATGGGAACACAAAAAAAGATTGGGGTTGTACTGCTGTGGTACAGTGGAAAAAATTGATTTTAACAACTGATTCTTTGCAGCCTAATCTTTCGGAAGTGAAAACAAACAAGCTACAGTGTTTGAGAGTGCGACATTGAACATACACTCTAAAAAATGCTAGGTTAAATATAACCCAGCGCTGAGTTAAAAAGGGACAAACCCAGCTATTGGGATGTTTTGACCCAGCTATTGGGTTGTTTTGACCCAGCTATTGGGTTGTTTTGTTTTGGAGTCAAAACAATCCAACCGCTGGGTCAAAACAACCCAATAGCTGGGTTTGTCCCTTTTTAACTAGGGCTGTGCGATATGGACAAAAAAACGTATCGCGACTTCTTTGATCAATTTTGCGATTTCTATTTTAAACACGATTTTGACACACACAGACATGCTTTACAGTCATTAATGCATTCAGTGTGAATTTTAAACATATTTCCAAAAGAAAACCAATTAGAGCTTTATCAAAAAGCTGTAACATGTCTCTAGAACAGACATAAGGCAAAATAATCACTAAGTAAAGGTGTAACAAAATGTCTCTAGAATAGACATATGGCAGAAAAAATAAATAAATCCCATGTCCAGGGATTTTTTTTTTTGTGCCATGCATTGGTCATAGAGCTCTTTGTGGCGTTGCCTCAGATGTTGAACTAGATTTGTTGCGCCAAGTTCACACGTACTCCGTCTGCAGTGTGTATACAGTATGTGTATGCGGTGCAGAAGCAGCACGGACTCAATTTGCTTTAGAAATTTCCGTGTCAATCCATGTTAATTTTTACCGCGAATAATGCGCTGTCACTTTAATTCAGCACGTGCAGCACAGCAGAAATAGATTCCGTGCGGAAACGATCGCAGCATGACTGCTGCAGATGCACCGCTCCTGGAGCGCACTGCCGGACCACAAACGCGTGCAGTGTGAACGCTCTGATCCGTTAACATGGGCGTTAACATCGCCCAAGCTCAAATCGCGATTTTATGACGATTTTGATTAATCGCACAGCCCTATTTTTAACCCAGCGCTGGGTTATATTTAACCCAGCATTTTTTAGAGTGTAGGCGGGCATTATGCAAATGTGTTACCCCGTGACATGTAGCCGTCACAGAAGTTTGATTCGAATTACTGACGACTCGTTTAGGCTGTTCAGAGTCGATTCTTTCTTTTGGGAGACAATAACTTTATTTATTGTGCACTTTTGGCTTTGCAAATTTGCAGATCGTTAACATTCACATACAGCTACATTACACACTGCATGAAAGGCAATATTGGAAATGGCATAATAGGGGCACTTTAATATCACCTCTACGACCCCAATAAATATGTAAATTAAGTGACGTTGGGTTCTTTAAATGAAATTTAAATTGTATTTTTGGGGGTAATTTCCATAAAATTGCATCTACAACTACAACACGCAGATCCTTATAGACTTGCATTAGAAAGGTGCAAACTGGTGAAAATGGTGAACGTCAGCAGTTGCTAATGTAGGACTGTTTTGTTGTGTTTAAGGCGGTGGTCACTTGAGTCGTGTTTTGCCCACAGTCTGCTGCCAATAAAAATAGTACTGTGTAGTAACTAACTACAAAGAGTGCAAGTATGAAGTATATTTTGAAGTATATATGTTTAATTACCTTTTTTTGTGGCTTAGTCAGAAAAAAAAATATATGTGTATATATAAGGCAGCTGTGATTTCAATTCAGTTTATTTTGCAGGCCTACTTGTATCTGTTATTTCTTTTTGAGGTGGATTGTATAGATTATTTCTGCCATGCCCCTCATGTCACTTTAGCACCTTTTCTCATCAGTGTTGTCTTTTGTGACAGCTCAGTCATTCAAGAAACTAGGTTTCCTAACTGGCCTTGAAATTAACATCATGGTCAGCCTGTTTCACTGTGTGACTGCATCGGGTCAAGGCGCTGGAAAAGAAAGAACGATTTTTAGACAGCAGACACATTTTGTTTAATTCTGTTTCAATACTGGCAACCTTACACGACCAGTGAGTGTTTATTTACGTCCCACCACTGTTGTAGAATATACTTCGTGTAGCCGCCCAAAGCTACGGCACATAGAGTGTGTAATTCAGCCGTGTCATGACAATTGATGTCTGTCTTGAACAAATGTGGCCGGGATTGTGAAGTTTCCTTTCGTTTGTAGAACTGCAGGGCATGTGTCAGCCGTGCCATTTCTGAGGGGCCTATTGATGTTAGCCAGAGTAGACGCCTTATTTGATTTAACACAAATGAAAATCAGCCTGTGAGGGAAAAGTACAGCCTATTCAATATGGTGTGCTGCTGAGTACATGGGTGTTTGATTGTTCAAGCTGACAAAACACTGAAAATAATGTCTTGCCAAAAAATTCCAGTTTATAGAAATTACATTGAACTGACTGAACTTCTGTCCCTCACAGCCCCCCGTAGCACCATGGGAAATATAACTGACAAGTGTTTCTTGCCAATATGCTGGGAGCTATATCCAGTATTTACGATATCTATAGCAGCACTGTAAATATTGCAATGATTTTACTGCGCTTTTTATTTGGTAATTAAAGTTGCAATGAAAAGGAAGTAGTGATAGATATTTTCTTCCTTATTGTGACGTACATCTGAGTGTAACGGATTATCAAAAAAGAAAAAAAATGAAAGATGTTGATTGTGGAAATGGTATTTAAAGGGATAGCTCACCCAAAAATTAAAAATCTGTCATCATTTCTCACCCTCAAGTTGTTCCAAACCTGTATCAGTTTCTTTCTTCTGTTGAACACAAAAGAAGGCATTTTGACCAAACAGTTGACGGTAGACATTGACTTCCATATAGCATGAGAAAAATTACTATGGGAGTCAGTGGCTACTGTCAACTGTTTGGTTACCAGCATTCTTCGAAAAAAAATGAAAGATGTTGATTGTGGAGGGGTGGGATTTAAAGGGATAGCTCACCCAAAAATTAAAAATCTGTCATCATTTCTCACCCTCAAGTTGTTCCAAACCTGTATCAGTTTCTTTCTTCTGTTGAACACAAAAGAAGGCATTTTGACCAAACAGTTGACGGTAGACATTGACTTCCATATAGCATGAGAAAAATTACTATGGGAGTCAGTGGCTACTGTCAACTGTTTGGTTACCAGCATTCTTCAAAATATTTAAAGAAATTCATACAGGTTTGGAACAACATTAGGATGAGTAAATCATGCCCAAATGTACTTTTTTGATGAACTATCCCTTTAAGTGGACTAAATAATTGGAGAAGTTCAGCATTTTGACATTTTATGACATTTTGATAAAAAAAGGTGAAAAAAAACATGCATGATGGAATTGTTCACAATAAGATCTTGCATTTAATAGACAAATACTTGCTGAATATAGAGTAAGGTTGAAGACCGTTTGTTGGCTGCAGAAAATAGAAAACTTATGGAACAATTATTGTAAACAATTTAGAATTAAAGTATGTTTATTATTTCAAAGGAGTTTAAATGCATGCCTTTGGTATCTTATCAAAAAGATGATGATACAGCTTCTTAGAGTTTCCTCTTGTGTTTACCAAAGGATCTCAACAAAGTGTGAGGCCATGGTTGTTTGGCAAGGCTATTTGTGAGTCTACCTCAAGCCTGCTTCATGGCCTTAAAAGGAACTGGGACAGAGAGGAATCCTCTCACCACAGCAGACAGTCGTGACACCCGACTTCAGATTGTGTCAGTTCAAAAACGTTCTTAGAGCACAGGCTTTGAAAGAAGCCCGGAACATACATCTCACTTGTTAACAATATATACTGTCATAATCAGGGATCAACAGTAAGGTTTTTTTTAGGAGTTCTGATTTTCCTTGCCCTGACAATACCAACATCTTCAGTGACCAAATATTTAATAATTTGAAAATTAATATTTAAAAGATATTTTAAATAAAAATGGGCTTGTGAAGATGATGGCAGAATAAGCAAAATGTTATGTATTTTTATGTGTCCATTGTATAATAATGTGCATATATAATGAAGTAGGCTCTATTAATAGAAAAACGATACAAATTGTCAATTATTTTGCTGGTTTTTATTGATTACCAAGATTATTGCAAGTCTAGTTAGATAACTTGGACACTAGTTTAAATTGTTAAATTCACGACAGAAATGTTTGATATATTGCACAAAACCAAGTGTTTTATGTTTTTAAAGCATAAACATGTATGCATGAAATTTAGTGACATCACAGCACTGGCTAGACAGGGAAATTGGCAGTTCTTTCAACCGGCCCGAGGTCAGCTGATTATCCTTGCTGTTAAGCCCTGATTACAGTTTCATTGTGAACTTTTCAGTAACTTATTAAAACACCAGGCATTTGATTTGATTTTTTACATTATGTCATCATTAACCCAGTTGAGCTGATTTTGTTGAGATTCGTTCAGATAATTGCCCCCCAATGCTCTGAACATCTTAATTGAGATGCGTCAGAAAAGAGGGCAGATCAGTATGTAAAGCCCCTTGAGTATGAGCATCTGAATATACCCCCCCAGATTCTGCCACAGGCAGTGCTGCTGACAGAGAATTGCTTTGTGTTGTAGTTACCCGCGGTCTGCCCGGGGCATATTTGTGATAATAATAAACCTGTTTATGAGCCGACTCTTTTCTTACACAATTAGTATGCAGTTAGCATGCCCACTCTGCCAGACAGGGCTTTCTGTTACATAAACTAGGTCTTGGGGTTTAGTGTTGTGTAAGGCAAATAATGTTTGTATAGATGTATATATAGAGTGTATAGATTACACTTACACAACCAAGAAACACACTGATTATTGACAGGCTCTTGAACAACCATACTCGTGGTTGTGAATCGTTGTGTGTACAGAAAAAAAATCACTCCTGTCCTGTTTATAAACAAAAGGTGTTCTGATAGGACACCTGCAGTAAAGAAAATTAAGAGCACACCACACCTCAACAAACTCAATTTGAGGTATTATTATTATCAGGAGCGCTAAAGGTGTGTGATGCATTACGCAAAGTTTAATACTTGGGAAGTGAATATGGTTGTCACTACTCTAAATAACCAAACGATGGTTGCCCGTTTCTGCTTCCAGAGTAAAAAATAAAAGAAGTAACTAGGGCTGTCAAAAAAAAAATCGAATTTCAAATATTCGTCGAATTTAAAATAAAAATCCACATTCGAATGCAAAAACGTTGCATTCTAATTTTAGGTGTGCGTTAAGGAGGCAGCCTTATCAGTGGCGCACGAGATGCGATGACGATGTGTCATTGCATTTTAATGTTTTTGTTAACCTATCCAGTTGAAGCCACTAGATGCGGCGCTGCTGCGTTGTTAATTACAAATATTGCGGGAAAAGAGAACATCAATGCGGAGAAGATCTTGTTTACGTCAAAACTGAAACCAAGCCGTTCACACAGAACAAATATTTCGTGCATTTTCTAGAGCAGGGGTTTTCAAACTTTTTTGTCAGGCGAACCCCTTTGACCTAAATTATTTACTTGAGATTTTAAGTAAATATTTCAATAATTTAATGGCACATCTGCATGTTTAACTTTAAAAACATTTATTTTTATCAGTTTTAAAGTTTCAGTAGTATTTACATAGCTTATTGTTATTATTACACTCAACAAATTATAAAAATTAATATTACTGTAATTTACAATACAATTATGACATTTGTTCCACAAATTTTTTTTTTAACACAGGGTTTCCCAAAAAGAGAATTATTTTTATACATTTAAGATTGTACATTTACATCACACATTTGTATAAATCTGTAACATTTCTTAATTTTTTTTTTTTATTAATTTGTTAATGGTATACACTCGTAGGCATTCCGTGTACCAACTCATGAACCCCCTGCAATTCCCTCACGAACCCCACTTTGGGAAACCCTGTCCTAGAGGGACATCTATCACCGTTGCACTCACGTCTCGCACAAATGAGCCGCATGCTTAGAAAGCCATGTAAAATTAATGCAAGTTTAACTTTGAAAAAAAAACATATATCGAGACTTTATGGTGGGGTTTTTTCCCCATCCCACTGCATCCAGGGCTCCAGACTGCGACCAAATGTTTTCTGCCTGTGCGACTAAATTTAGTGAGCGGTCGCACTGGCGTGACCACCGCATTGTTTAACTCATAAGCGCTGCCATTTCTGTTGCATATGTGAAACATCAAACGGCACACAAAACCACGCTACTCGTTGAACTGCGCAGCGCTTCGAGCGTAAGGCCTGGTTTATACTCGCCGCGTCAGCAGGAGCGCGAAGGTGCACGCAGCAAAAATGACGCGCATATTGAGGAAACGATGGATGGTTTTCATGCTAAAGTAAAAGACCGCTTCTTAAACCAAAGGTGAACATGTTGGTATTCTTGTGGGACAAAAACATGCAAGCATCTTAAACCAAAGGTGAACATGTTGGTATTCTTGTGGGGAAAAAAACATGCAAACACTGTCACCGACAGCAAGTTTAGTTTTACTTTTCTTTTTGTTTTCATTTGCGTTATCTTTGCAGTTTACCTCTTCTTTGCTCTCTTTTATTTATTTTTTTATTTGATTCTTCAGTGTTTGCTAAACATTCTGTAATTTATTAGTCTGTATATAATACAGCATGTGGTGTATGCCATGCCTTTTATCTTATTCATTTTTGTTAATAAACGTTTTGTAAGCTTGTCATTGTATCTTACTGTTTTATTGTTGTCGTGCTTTTTAATTAAGAATAACAATGAATCCATGTTTTGTTTTAGTCTTAAAAAGTGAAAGGTATAGATGTAAGCAAAACAGACAATTATCTTTTCTTGTAAAACGTGACAAGGTCGCAAATTCAAAAGCGAAAGCATCCGAAGCCAGCGGCTTATAACACCGCAAAAGAGGAACTCACGTTCACAAAATTAAAATCACAGATAATAGCCTACTACTAATGAAAAAGAACAGGTTGAACTTTAACCTCTTTCGTTTCCATATAACTACAAACTATGATAAAAGTTCATCAGCATGCATTGATTAATCCCATGTTGTAGCAAAAAAACAAAAAAACAAATTGAGACCAAATCATGTGCTCGTGTGACCAACTGAGAAAGTTATTCGCAAAAGAGTGACCAGTGGGAAGAATGAGTCTGGAGCCCTGATGATGCTGTTGTGTTTAAAGTTGTTTAAGCAACTTAATTATAATTGGTTTATAAACATTATTTAAACATTATGCACTTTTTTTCACAGAAACGTGCATTAGTAATATTTTGCTCGATGCACCCTCTTGTGGCCTTAAGAGAGAAGCCAAAAGCTTTTCTTCACCCTAACTGAAATTATGCATTTTAAATTCGAATATAATTCGAATTTTGATAATATTTAAGTTAAAAATTCGAATTTAGTTTTTCAGCCATTTTGACAGCCCTAGAAGTAACTGTGAAATAGTTTAAAGTTTAAAATAAGAACCGTCAAATCGTGACATATTAAGTCGTAATTACAAAAAATTATATTTATGAAGTCGCAATTATGTGCCAATTAGGGCTGAACGATTAATTGCATTTGCGATAATATCGCGATATGAAAAAATGCAATTTTTCAATCACAGAGGCTGCGATTACACTCGGTCACGTGACACGCTAGAGTAAAGAGCTGTGTTGGACTTGAAGATCGATCGGTGTATGACATCAAAGTACAGCGAGAGAAAGCATAAGGAGACGTCCGCTCTCTTATAGCTCTCGCAGTACTTTGATGACACACACCCATCGGATAGCTCTCGCAGTACTTTGATGACACACACCGATAAGCCTCTAAGCAGCGCTGCTTCAAGTCGAACACATCTAAGCAGTCTTCAGAGGAAGCATCAAGTTGGCACGCTACAATGTTGCCAAGTCCGCGGGCGGGGGGCGGGGCAGATTTTCTTATAGGTTTAAAGGGGGGCACGACCAAAAAAGTTTGAGAACCACTGGTCTAAAGTTAACAGATAGTGTTTAAAAAGTGCAGTCCACGTTTACATATGTTTATTACAGTGACTTTGAATTACCTAGTGTGGTAAAGCAACAGATTTGTGTTTATATTTCTGCAGTGTGATTTGTTACTGACTTTCATATTAATGTTTACACCAGGCTTATTTGTCAGTGCTTTGTTGTCATAATTATTACGTTTACAAGGTTGGAAGTTCAACAAATCAGTCAATATACTGTGATTGTAGTTGTTAAATAAAAATGTCATTCATATCAATTCATGCATCACCTAATTTCATCGTAACATATAGGCCTGGCCTACAGAAAAGAACATTTATGTTTAATCTATCTAATATTGTGTTGGTCATACTATACAATGATTTATAGCTTATCTTTGTTGAATAATACAGAACTTTAAAAAGCTTTAAAAAATAATTGCATATTAAATTGCAATCGCAATATTGGTAAAAAAAAAATCGCAATTAAATTATTTTCCAAAATCGTTCAGCCCTAGTGCCAGTTAGGATACGCGCATTCAAAATTGTAAGATACTGTATAAATTCAGTTATGAGAAATAGTCATAATTATGAGGAATAACTATTATGCGAAATGAAGTGGCGATTGTGAGATATAGCGTACGTTCACAATTGTAAGAAATAAAGTTGCAATTTAGTGAAATGTAGTCACAATTACAAGAAATATACAGTCAAAATTGTAAGATACTGTGTAAATTCATGATTATGAGAAATAAACTTATAACTACAAGTCATGAAGACACAATTACCCTTTTATATTTTTCACTTTGAGGCAGTCACAGGCTTCCAAACTGAACCGTGTTTGTGCAGAACAGGATTAAGCCCTTAAATAAGGAGCGACAACCATTTTTAGCTGCAGTGTGTATGTGGTCACTGTGGCGTTACGTCACATTTTTAGTCGGCTTGCCAAATAGCTAGAACACCCAAGATGCATAGGGACACTATTCAGAGGTATAGACAAGTAAGATATAAACAACTGGGTTTCATTGAGGATTTGTGAATGGCTGTGTTTGAGTCCGCATGGGCTGGAATGAGAATCATGCCATTTTGACTGTCATGATGTGATGGATAGATAGAGCTGTTTAGTCTAGCGTGGATCCAGGCAGTCTTGTGATAGCTGCCGTTGTTTTCAGCAGCCTCTCATCTGTCACCTGTCTGCCAGTTGAAAGGGTAAATGACACTGAGCTCTGTCTGACAACAAGCCAACAGCAGATGAGAGACTGAGCTCAATGCTCCAAACCCTCAGTCCATATACATCAATACTGACATCATGCGTCTGACGCTTGGGGAGCGGAGAGTTTGTGTTGAACTCCTCTCCGAAATAGAAACTGCTTATTTCAAAGATTTGCCACCGTCCACCGTTCTGGTTATTGTCAACTTTGTTTTGTCAGGCTTATCTACTGTGTGTGTCCAGGCATTGACATAAGAATGACATAACATCCTTATGTCGTCAGTCTGATCCAATCAGAACGCTTTTTAGAATGATTTTCAGACCCAGTTGATGGATTTTGTTAGCCGTGGTTTGTTTGGACTACAATAAGGTTTCATCAAACTTTGTTGATGTTAGTTAATGAAAATGCAGTTGTTCATTGTTAGTTCATGTTAATTCACAGTGCATTAACTAATTTTAACAAGCACAACTTTTGATTTTAATAATGCATTAGTAAATGTTGAAATTAACTAACTAAGATTAATAAATGCTGTAGAAGTATTCTTCATTCTTAGTTCATGTTAACTAATGAACCTTATTGTAAAGTGTTATCGATATAATTGAATTATATGTTGAATGCCGGTATCCCGAAAAAAATTATTCTAAATTCATTCAATACTCAATTTGATGCTATATGTGTGTTGCGGAGGTGTTATATTCAACCCTAATTGGCCTTTTCCAGGTCTGTGGTCGCTCAGGTTGTGGTCTGTTTGATGTCTGGAAAGTGTTTATCTCTGGGCCAGAGGCCTCATTTGTTGACTTTCACACCGTGACTAGGCTTACTCCACTGACCACTAAAGCAAATGAGCTGGTCAGCAATGTAATTATGGTGCCTTGAGCCAGCGGTACAACTGTTTCGGGTTGAAGACTGTGTGCTTAAACCCCAATCCTGATTAATTGGTGGTTTAACAAAGACACATTTGTCTTGTTCAGTAATTCACCTTGCCCACTTAAATAGGATTTACGGTACCGAGGAAGTATTTAATCTAGGGATGTTCATTTTAACTGTTTAACCGCTTAACCGACGGTAAGAATTTTGACCGATTAATACAATCAGTTAAACGGTTTGAAAAGTAATTTAATTATTTATATTTTCAGTAATTTATCAAAATATTTAAAACGGTTTGCTGCATGGTTAAAATACGCTACGTGTATAAAAAATGTCGCTTAACTAAGTCGCATTTTATTATTTCATTCAGAAATAGGCCTAATGCCGACGCGAAATGTTTACAAACATTATAATAAACATTGTAAACATAGCTAGGCTATTTTAGTTCCCCTCACTCCACAACAAATCCTTTCAATTAACAGTATTTAGAAAAGAACAAGAATTAAAAATATAAGAAGCTAGCAATATAAATGACAAGCCAAAACGAACGTTGGGTCCCACACAAAATCAAATGTTTCCGTATTCGCGGTGTAGGCTATTTGAATGGCAAATTATTATTTATTATGTACTTCACTCTAGGGCTGTGCGATTTGGGGGAAAATATCAAATTGCGATTTTTGATTTCAACAGCGTGTTTCATTACGTCTCTTTGAATCAGTGTTTTTGGATTTTAAGAGCAAGTGGAAAATGTGCTGAATGTTTCATTTCATCCAAGTGAAATTAGCAAGCAGTTAGACTGAATTTACGTTCGTTTTAAACGCAGCGTCGTTGTGACGCAGCTTTTGGAAATTACCTTTTTTGTTCGTTGTCTGTCATTTCGAAGCTTAAGTTGCATACGTTTTTCTTTAGTTTTAATTTGCCTAACTATCGATCTGACCCAGTAGACGCCATAATCCCACTCTGTCTCTCTCCCGCTTTCTGTTTTTTTTTTTGTTTTTTTGTTTTTTAAATGGCGGGTGTTTACTCAGTTGGCTAGAGCAGTGCTGATTGGAGAGAACGGAGGTGCGCTCACTCTATTGGTTAGTAAGACTGCAACTCAAGGCTGGCAGTCATGCATATGCTCTGGAACAGAGTAATATCGCGTCCATATCGCAGGCTTTGCGATTAGGAAATCGCAACGTCTCAAATCGCGATTTCAATTCGATTTCAATTAATTGCACAGCCCTACTTCACTCGCGTTCCAATATCCACGTAAAACAAAATGTTTTGCATAGCCTAACATCACAGTGGTACAGTGATAACACTTAACCTTAACGGCTTAACAGATTTTACTACATAGTTGTTTTTCCATATGTTTGACTGACTGTATTTTATTATGATAATGAACAGGCTGCATTGCTTAACTGTGCGTGCATGCGGCGCCGGCGCAATCACTTGAATTTTTTCCTTCTAACAGTGGAAGAAACTACTCCTTTTAGTCCTAAAGATAATCAGAATTGTAAAAGGTTTGCCTTTATTTATGTACATCACAATAAAAACAAATGTTTGTGCTTTTGTAAAATAAGCCTAAAGAAAAATAGGATGCTGCTTTCTGCCATACGTTTCCTTTTGCGCAGCACAAAAATGAACCGAAACTCTGTGTACTAGGCTACTTGTTGCACAGTATTTCTTTCATTATTGCGATATTGCGGTTATCGCGACAGCCCTACGGGTCACAGACACTTATCCTTTCTATATTCTATAATAATTTAATTCAATTCTAATTTAAAATAATCTTGTCGGTTAACGGTTAACAATCGGTTAACGAGCGTCGGTTGTAGGTTAGGAAAAATAACCGAAATGAACATCCCTAATGTAATCACTATACACCCGGGTCTGATGTACTGAAGTTTTTAAAAATTATATTTAAATTCAGTCAGTATGCCGTAAATTATTTTCATGTAATGGCCAATAACTGATAAATTCTGATATTAAAATTCTATACTATTGTGTCTAAAATGGAAAAACTAAAATCAGTGGTTTGAATTTGAATTTAGGCATTGCAGTATTGTAATGTCTGATGTTGAGATTTGTTAAAGATTTATATAAAAAAAAAGTTTTAATAAAGTCAGTTTTTTTTTAAAGCTCTAATTGAGTGTTGAACGAGCTGCGCAAAACCACGTTCATATTCGCGCGATTTTTTGCGCAGCTCGTCAGTGAACAACGGTTCTGTGTAGTTAATGCTGCTCAATGTGAAAGCACGCACGTGATGGAGATTTACCGCTGATTACAGAACCGGCTTTCTGACAAGTTGCGCGTTAAATATCGCATGCGATTTATCGTGCAGCCCTAGTTGAATGATAATAAAAAATAATCTAAATGTAAAAAAGGCTATAATTAAAAGACGATAAATAAAACAAAATATCTAATATCAGCCAATATCTGACATGGAACCGGTAAATCTCTAATTAAAAATCAGTAAAAAGACATTTAGTTTTGTGTAATACACAGCTGTGTTTACATCCCTGTAACCAATGAGATCTGTCTGGGGGCAGGGCTACCCAACACAGAAACGTAACAGAAACCAAGTGTTAACAAAACGTCTTGTAACTCATTGCTTGTTGCGGCTGGTTGGGACGACAAATACTCGGATTAATCTTGAATGAAATGGGGTTTAGCCTTGACGCTTTATCATATCATGTCTGCTTAGAACATGTAAGAGAATGTGATGTGGTTAAATGACTTTTTTTTTTACTTTTTGGCATGTCTGAACATGTGTGCATGCGTTTATAGATTTAATCAACTAATAATTTGTTCTTTTTGACTCTACTTTCAGTTTCACCTGGGAAAAACTCCATCTTAGCGAGATTTATAAGATTTCGGGAGCAGTAGAGCCAAAAGCCATCACATCCCTCTCTGATTAAACTCAATCACCTGGACCGTGGGTCCCTCTGCCCTTTTTGGGTCTTCCTGATTGTTGGACTAAGCTTCGAGATTGTCAATGGAGCAAAGAGACCTTACTCGGATGGCCCAGCCCAAAGGAAACGAGGAGTTCTTCTCCACTGTTACCACCATCAACAGAGCAGATCTTAGTGAGGTGGGTCTCCTTGCCAGTCCAATAAAGAGCCTCCCTTTACCTGGAGAGCAACAGGACCATGAAGAGGACGAAGACCTCGGTCTGGGGAAGGACATCGATGTCACTTCTAATGCGGACAGTGAGAGATGGGGGCAGGGAGATGGGCTGGAGGAGCAGGAATTCTCCATCAAGGAGGCCAGTTTCTCTGAAGGCAGCTTGAAGTTGAAGATACAAACGACCAAGAGGGCCAAGAAGCCTCCTAAGAACCTGGAGAACTACATCTGTCCTCCTGAGATCCGCATCACCATCAAACAGCCAGGAGAGCAGAAGACCGGCAAGCATGCCAGGAGTGCCAGGGGAGGGAAGGAGGAAGATAAAGGACCCCTCAGAAAAAGGGTTAGTGTCACCGACAGTGTTTAGGAATGCTGTTGTTTTCTTGTGTCATGTGATCACTCTCTTGTGTTTATTATCATATGTTATCACGGCTCTAGACAGTACAGACCTTAGTCAGAGTAGTTGCCATATTGAATTTCATGGCAGTGAAATCAAGCCATTGGCTGCTGATGAAATACTGAAATATCTTTTCTTTGGAAGCGCCTTTATAAAATAGCTGTTTTTGCGTGAACAAAATATTCATTTTGTGAATGTAAAATGTGATTTGTGCATTAATATGAATATGAATGTAATGTACATTAGAAACATTTCTTGAACGGATGTTTTTTGTGATACAGACTGATTCTTTCGTCCACAGAATTAGACGTCTCTTCAATATGAATAGAGAATTCAGAAAAAAAGTCTGGAATTTCAAGAAATAAGTTCAGAATTGTGTGTAACAAACTTGCAATTCTGGGGGGAAAGTCTGAATTTCAAGATATAAACAATTCTGGGAAAGAAAGTCTGAACTGCGAGATATAAAATTAGTGAGTTTCGAGAATTGTGAGATAAAAAGTCACAGTCAGTGGCGGCTCGTGGGTTTTAAAATAGAGGAGGCACACTAATTGTATTGGTCTGGGGATCCCTGCCGATTATATTATTATTATTTGCTTAACTACTTTAAAATGGCTTTTTTGTTGCTTTTAGTCAGAAAATGTAAAGAAAACAACATACATACAGCAAGATAATATAATTTCACTTACCTGGCCTATCACTTGAAGCAAACATCCATCCCTTCTTAAAAGTCTGTGTTAAAAGGGAGCTGCCTGTATTTGCTATTTAATTAAGCCGACTGCTGTAGTCTATATCCAGTTAGGTGTGTTTTCCCTTCTTTTTTAATTTGTG
>NW_015547685.1:1781535-1786702 GCF_001515605.1 Sinocyclocheilus anshuiensis
TACATTATTAGCGCAGCGGCAGACGTTCAAACTAATATCACGTAATTTACGTTTCATTGATGATTGGTTGATATCAGAAGGGAGGCTAGCCTCCCTTGCCAGGTTTCTTTTCTCAACACTCCTCAGCGCTGAAAGTGAACACTCGATGGTGATTGGCTAATTTTTTTTGCCAACGGAGGCACGAGAGCTCAGCTCTCCCCTGGCCTCCCCCTCCCCTTCTCTATCACCTAGCGGTTGTAATTACATCAGCAGATTCGGCACATTCGCAATAGAAAAGTGGCGCTTTCCAACATCATTAACATGTTATGGTATTACATCTGTGAAATTACAAACAAAAAATACACATTCTGAGACATGATCTGAAATGAATTGTGAATTTTATTAACATTAAATCGTCCTCCTCCCATTTTCACCTCAAAATTTTGGGGAAGCTGTGCCTCCCCTACCTCCCCCGACGAGCCGCCACTGGTCACAATTACCTTTTTATTCAGTGACAGAAACTGGCTTTGGTACTTCCACACATTTCTGATGGACAAAAAAAAAAATAGATGTGACCCATGAGAGTACGATATGAGAAGAACAAATTTCTGTTAAAATCGCTCGTTAGTTGAAATTCTTGTGCAAATTTGTAAACATTTTGAGTTCTATATCTCTGTGAGCGGGTTGTACTTCTGTCCCTCCCAGCCTTGTTTGTGTCAAGTTAACTATGACATCTGACTAAGGACCTTAAGCTAGCTTTGGAAACTACTATAACTAACCACTTAGACAAGTATTTTTATCATGCCAATTAGTGCTGGGCGGTATACCGGTTCATACCGAATACCGGTGTTTATTTTTGTTATGATATGAATTTTTAAAATACCGCAATACCGGTGTGTGTCGCTTAAGCAACGTTCGGAACGCGACACTGTTTGAAAGGGGTTCCTTTTCACTGTTGCACTGTTGTCCGAAACTGAAGCTGTAGAACTAATAGAGCGTGATGACACAGAAGAACTCATCCACAATATCCACATTGACCGCCACAATTATCCACCGCCATAAATATCCACCGCCCCCTGCCATCAGCTCCCGCGTATCACACAGACACACATACACACGAGCGCGACTTTAGCACTATATTTAGCAACTTTCAGACTCTTTTAGCGGCTTTTTTCCATAGAATATTCATACTGACAAACCTAGCGACTTTTTTGGATAAGCCTTAGCTATGGTTCAGTTGGAGGATTTCGCCAGTGCTGTCCCACGAACCCGAGGTCTGACTTTCCCGGAGAAGTGTCACCCCTCTCGGCGTCTGTTCTGTGCAGTGAGCGGCAGAGAAGCAGTGCATTCAGTTAGCCGCACCGCAGCCGACTCCTCAATAAATTAGTACAAAACAGCGTTTCCTAGCACCTGTCGCTTACTAATGATATAAATTTTTGGTCATACCGCCCAGCACTAATGCCAATTATATTATTTTATCATGCCAATTATAGCTTTCCAGTTCAAAGATTCAGTTTGGCGTGGCCTTTTTATTGAATAATTCACACATTATTTGAAGTCTGTGCTTTCTCTTTGAAAGAAATCACATTTGTGCTGGGCCTAGATGACACAGTTGCTTTTTCTGGGCTGTCAGCTTCTTGGCTGCTTGTCAGATGAAGTGTGTCCAGTGTGTGCCGTTGAGTAACATAACAGCTAGTCATTAACCTTTTGTGGCATTTAGCGAGTTCATTGACTTACATGTGATCCAGATATCTTATTCAGTGTAAAGGGTCTGTTTTGAATATGTCAGATAACACACAATTTTTGATTTGGGATAACAGAATGGTATGAGCAGAATGTTTTTTTGGGCATGGTATCATGATAAGTCTTTTGCTGTTCTTTTTGAAGTCTCTTGGAGTACAATGTAAATGCTATAGGGATGTGCCAAACGACTTTTCAAAATCAACTAGTTGCTGAGTTCCAAGGTCACAAGGTAGACCCATATAATTAGGCTTGTTTTGAGTTCATCTGATCCTGATCAGGTGCATTTCACATTGTTCCACAACGAAGCACAACTAATTTTAAAAAGCTAAAAGGTTAATTCACCAAAACTGAACTATCATGTCACTCCAAAGCTACTTTTAATTCAGATTTGAAATAAATTGTCTGAGAGATGTCTGTTCCCCCATTGAAAGCCCATTCCCCTAAAATGCTTCAGACATTTCAAAATGTTCATAACGAGATGCATTAGAAATCCCTATTAACCCAGCATTTTTTTCCAGGTCTTCTGAAGAGACATGTTCACTTTATATGATGAACTTATTTAATTTAGGGTGTTATTCACATATAAACATTGATCAGCGCACATAGATAGAGTGCATCAAATGGTAAACAGAAGCTCAAATGCACTTTCTTGACATGCAAGAACTAATCAGGTTTATTCTTGTGTGTCACGTAAGCTTGTTTGAGCTACCGCTTGAACCAGTGAGGTTTGTTCTCTCAAGTACGGCTGAGCTCCTCTTCTGACATACTACTCGCCTCACATACTGTTTTTCGCCTGCTATATAGTAGGGAAGTATGCGATTTCGGATGCAGCATTGGATTAAACTGCTTGATTCATATGGATTTCTTTTTACAGTCTATTTATGATTTCTTTTTTTTTTTTAGTGTGAAAGTTTTGGTAGAATGGACTTTCAAGGGACAAAAACCTCTCAGGATATTATAAAACATTTTTTCATTAAAAATATCTGTGTTTCGAAATTGAACAAAAGTCTTATGGGTTTGGTATAACTGTAGCTGTAGTGCTTGAATTGAGAAACACAACAGTGCAAATCATAGTATGTTGTCAGTTTGCTAATTAACAATTTAAATATCCCAAAAAACCAAAGCTAGGACAACCGACTTATCCTTAGTAAAGACCATAGTACATGAAAATGTTAATCAGCCATTTGATACCATCAGTGTATCGTGATTCTGTTACAGTCGGCTACTTTTTTTTGCAAAGGCAGCTGCAGAGGATTCTGCCAAATTGTGTGAGTTCATGAAAATGTGAGACGCTAAAATGGCTCCTTTTAGTAAACACTTTCAGCTCACCACAGCGTGCTCCATCAAGTTTTCAAAACAGATATGTCGCATTTTCCCCGTCCTTGCAAAAGAATGAAGGACTGTGGGAGAGAATGGGAGGAGAGGCTGGTGATCCCGCAGCCAGAGTCTGTAATTTGACCATAATTAGGGAGAAAAATCTGTGCTTGCTGAATCAGAGAAGGAACTGCCAGCATCAGCATCTTTCAGCAAACGCACCACAGGCTCAAACTGATCGCGTTTCGTGTGGAATCTCTCATATCTTTTAATCTTTACAGTAATCTCTTAGGGTATGAATTATTTGTAGTGTAATGGAAGACCAGCTCCTGCTGTTTCGTGTGATGTGCATTTAAAAGCCCATCCACATCTGCCAAATGCATTTGACTTGATCCCAGCAATTGATGGTTTGATTATCGGCCTTGAATTTTGTATGTGGCTGCATGTTATCTGATTTCCCCAGGGGTTTCTCTTTGCCTGGAGAAGAAGGACAATGTTGCCATAAAGCCAAAGCCAAGGGTTTTGAATTTCTCTTATTTTCGGGCTGGGAAACTTAGCCCTCATCCACCCCACAGAGCAGAAATTTTGTAAAGCGGCTGATACACACAGTGGAGAGGGCGATGGAGAAATCAATGGAAAACAGAAAAGGCTCAAAGAGCAACAGGGAACTGAGGCGGGAAGCCTGGAGTGCAGCTGTCTCTTTCTGGCAATCTCCACATTGACCACAGACAGAGGGTCAAAAGGGGCAGAAGGAAGAACAGAAGAGGTGGCCTCACGCCACCGTCGAACGTGCTGCCGTGTCTATAGAAAACAGCTTCAAAAAAGCAAAGAAAAGCAACCGCCCATCCCCCAAACACACACTACAGATGGAATCCCATTCACTTTGAGAAGCGACAGTGCCACAAACTCCTCATTTAGAGCCACCAAATCCCATTCTGTCCTTGCTGTTTGGAGCTTAGGCGTCGCACCTCTTCTCATCTCTCGCTTACAAGCAGCGTGGGGTCAGGGGTTAGTGCGTAATTGAAACCGGCCCGGACTCGCTGAGAATAGGGGCTTACATCAGCCCTCTCGGACCGCGACAGCTGCTTGCTGCATCTTCCATTCGTGACAACAACCTTTTTTCCCCCTGCTAATGTAATCAGAACGCCAGGGCAATGGCAGTTTAGACAAGCCGGGCACTCTGATGAATTAACTGAATGGATTAGACCTCCTCTTCCACACACTCCACTTGATGACCTGTTTTGCACTTTAAGTGCTGTCGTGGGCTGCATTGCTGGAAAATTAGTTTAATGCAGCAGAACTTTTCTGCACCCACACAATAGTGTGACCACGCAGCCAGAAATAGATTGCAGCCTTCTCGCTGGCGCTGTAAAAGCACAGAGTCTGGATGTGCAGTTAGGCGTCTGAATATGCAGAGGTCAGGACACGTTGTGTTTGGCGTTTCCATTAAGACTTAACCGAAAGGTTTCGCAAATGGCATTTATGATTTTTTTGCTTTTTACCAAACTTTGAGGAAAAACATTTAGTTTGAATGCACATTTTGCTGAAATACTGCGAACAAATTTAAAAGGCTAGTACAAATGTTTCTGGATGAGAATAGTGATTTTCACTACTACTACTTTTTTCAGAAGTATTTTCCCCAGTCATTTCCTCCACAGAAGGTCCTCAATAAAGGGTTCTAAGTCATGAAAATAACAATTATGGTCATTATCCAATAAATGACTGATATTAAAATGAATAATGAAATGTAATTTATACTATACTTGTCTAAATAAATAAAAAAAATAAGAAATTAAAAAATAAAATAAAATTTAAAAATGACAGTCTAATATTATATATAAAATAAAACTATATAAAATCTAAATAAAAATATAAATGACAACATAAATCTATTGATTTATAGACATTTAAGACATTATATATATATATATATATATATATATATATATATAAAATAATGTTAGTATTATATATACAGGTGCATCTCAATAAATTAGAATGTCATGGAAAAGTTCATTTATTTCAGTAATTCAACTCAAATTGTGAAACTTGTGTATTAAATAAATTCAATGCGCACAGACTGAAGTAGTTTAAGTCTTTGGTTCTTTTAATTGTGATGATTTTGGCTCAC
>NW_015547685.1:1786737-1787227 GCF_001515605.1 Sinocyclocheilus anshuiensis
TTAAGGGGGTCTGAATACTTTCCGTACCCACTGTATATATTAGAGCCCGACCGATATGGGTTTTTTGGGACCGATATCGATATTAGGGAATAAAAAAATTGTAATACACGTGGTTTGAATATTTATTTTACCATAGTAAAATTAAAATTCTGGTTTAAGTAAATTTATCTCAGTTTTTACTATTCATTTAAAATGAGACAAATCTGCTATTATTTTAAGTTTATAAATTGCATTACTTTTTAATTCTTGCAAGCGTTTAATCATTCAGCGCTCACATGCTCTCCTGGAGACCGTGCGCTCGTGCACACTCGCAGCGCACACACATAATTTAACCATGTCTGTGAAAGATTGAATTACTGTACTGTGTAAAAAAAAAAAATAATAATTGCAATGATGAAAAAGCATTTCCAGTGACTATGTTTGGATTTGAAATCAAAATAATGGATAAATGTTGTGTTTGTGGTAAACAGCCACAGATCAGTAGCGGACT
>NW_015547685.1:1787652-1878820 GCF_001515605.1 Sinocyclocheilus anshuiensis
TTGAAACTCAGGCCCTGAATAAATGTCTAAAAATCCTGATTGGAGTATCACTATAAATAGTTATAAATTATAAATAGAAGGCTTTAAAAAGATTGGTATCGGTGATCGGTATCGGCAGATACTGCTGTCTGCGATCGGTGATCGGCCTCAAAAATCCTGATCGGAGCACCCCTAATATATATATATATATATATATATATATATATATACAATAAAACAGTTATTCATGATTGTGTGTTGACTGATTTGGTTATCCTAATTCCTTATTGATAAACGTAATAATGTAATGGGCGTGGCATGGTTCTATGGTAACAGTCACTTCTCTGATTGGTGGATTCAAGGCACTGCCCGCTTTAGAATTGAAGATAATGTTGTTCTTCACAGGGAATTTGGTAATTATACTGAATAATTTAAAGATAAAGTTGAAATCACACTGACTTTTGGCTTCTACAGAAGCAAATGTCATCACCTGATAACCTCAGAGCTCATGGTAGGTCTGTCTCAAACAGTTGATACATTTTTGTTAAAAATCAGTTTCTTTATGTAGATTTTTTTTTCTGAAATACTTGTTGCTAAAGACATTTTATATACCATGCACATTCTATACTAGTAGGTGCATGTCCACTGAAGCCCAATTCAGTCTTTAAGTCCATAATGTATTTGTATCCAGTATCACCCCTGTGGTTTAACACAGTAGTGAGTTCATTGTGATGACAAGCTCGATAGAAGACGGATCAATGCGCGAGCGTGTGCTCTCTGAGGGCCAGACGGCAGCGATCTTTGCCCCGTCACTGCTCCATGTTTGATGACAACACTTTGATTGTCAGCCATTTCCGCCGGAGCGGGCTTGCTCATTGGTGCGTGTTCGTCAGGGGAGAGTCCTGCGACTCGAGCCCTGACTTGACGAGGGGGCAGAGAGGATTGTTTTCCCTGTCAAGACGAGCTCGTGGGGCCGAACACAGCCACGCTTCCTTTGTGTCTTTACCTTGCGTTTTCTCTCCTAATGGTTCGTATTTAGTACTTTGCTCAGAGAAAACACGTCCGTAATCAGGTTGAAGGATGACTTCCTCTCTGAGAAATGATAGCGGAGGGGATAAGAGGTTTAAAAACGGTGGATTGTGTAGCAGGGTAAATGCAGCTTTTGTGTAGTAATAATTGGGGAGTCTGGCAGGGAGCAGATGGGCTAGCTCTCAGTCTCATTGTGTCTGGCTCTTTCTTTTTTTCATTTTGGCTGAACTAATATGCCAGATGGTGGCAAAGAGGAAAGGCCAACAAGTAAGCCGGGGCATATGGGGAGCCTGGTTAAAATGGGACCCTACTGCGGCGGGGGATGGGCGGTAGATGTGTGATACAATAGCAGGTAATTAAGGGAAGGACTTGACTTCGCCGCTAAGCCTTTGTGCGTGGCAAAATATTTTTCAGAGGACCTGCCATCAGCATCAGACAACACTGCTGTACGTCAAATTATTCCACTGATTTCGCTCATGATTATTCGTACGTTCACATCTGTGTTTGGGCCTTCATTAGGTGCTACAGTCTTTTGGATAATAGTCCATTCATGGTCACAAAATTCTCATGATTTTTTTGGGATGGCCCATTCACGATATATTTGTACATTCGTTTATCTGTTTGTCTTTTGTGTGGACTATCATGGACGTCCAGTAATCTGCCAGTTAAGTCTGACATCGCATCACTGTTTCCCGGTCCAAATGTTCTGTTGGATGCGTAAAGCAAACAACAAACAGTGCTAATATACACTTACGGTGTGCTGTAATAGCTTGAAAAATCAGGATCCTAACCTTTATCTCCAAACTGAAATGGTTTGGAAAATATTGGTTAAATGGTTAAAATATTGGTGTCTGGACGCTGTGAGCTTGGAGACTAAAGTGTACACCGCAAGTTTTTAAAAGCCTAGCTTAATAAATAGTGCTCCGAATTGGCTGTTGAGATGGTATTCTCAACTGAAATGTGTAGAGGTTTGGACCTGGAAACTGTGTGTGTGTATGCATATGCATGTGTGTTATACCTATATTAAACTCTGGATTAAACCTCCTGTGTGAGTTCCTCTCACTCTGTTCAATATGTATCACTTCAACACCTCAACATCCACACACACACACAGGCTCAACACTCAGGGTTATAGCCCATCAACTCTGTGTCTGTGTACACAAGCTAGCGCTCGTCCACCCGCCAAAAGTCTGGCCTTCATTCCCAAATGCATAGCTCACCCAAGTGATCTACTGCCACGGACTGGTCCAACTGACATATGTATCATATTTTCTTTTGGCCCGTGTGTCCAAACCATACTTGCCAGTGATGTACAGTCAACAGTAATCACATCAAACGAAATATAGACTCGAATAAACTGGCGTGTTGTTTGGTTTTCCTTGGATTACTGCCAGCGTCACCTTCTTTCAGCTGCACGTCCGACTATCTCGTCATCGGCGCAAGCTGAATTCAGCTTTAAATCCATTTAAGTATCTGCGAGGTGTGATAAGGAAGCTCCTTTTAAGAGTGTCCAAACCCCGGCCCTCCTGTTGGCTGCTGGTTTTTATGTACTAATGGCATTGGCCACTCTCTTATCTGTCTGTCACACAAGCCCTGCTCCGAAAGCTTCATTACCCAGCTCCCATTGAGTCATCCTTTAATACGAGGCCGTAATCATTAGGAGCCGGTCCAGTGTATCCACCGCAAAATTAATTTGGCATCTCTCGCTGAAGTCGATAGGTGACTCCCTCAGCCTCTTGATGTGAGGTATTTATAACAAGCTGTTTGTCATTGGGGGAGTGTCGATGGTGACCGGGGAGGAAATTGTGGGCAGTTGAGCAGTCAAATATAAGCGACCTCTGTGTGTAGGAGACTGTCAGAACAAGTAAAAAAGTCCCTGAATGTGGTTTTACTTCCTTTTAGTACTCTAGCTACTGTGCATTTCAGGGACTGTCTTATCAGTATGTGAATATGAGTGGTGTGCAGTTGATTGCCGGAACTATCGGCTATCGTCAAAAATACATGCAGATAGTTTTTCCGGGTTTCATCTGTTGCTGGAGCAACTGAGAAGTTCCGGTGTCATTAGACAGTGCGAGAACTGCAGTATGAGAATTTGTTGATTAGATGTTGAATTAGTAGAGAAAGTTCACCAGTTTGCCTTCAAGGCTGAGAAGACGCGAACATTAGTATTACCTCAAGCAGTTAAAACAATGTGACCAAAACACACGCAAGTCCGACCCAAACTTTTAATGTCACGATTGTTACCATCTATTTTCATTAGTTAACATCCAGCTGGTCACATTAATGCATTTGTTACATTAACTAAGGTTGATAAATTCTGTAGAAGTATTGTTCCTTGTTAGTGTGTTAATTTCAACATTTACTTATACATTTTTACATTTTAAAGTTGCTTCTGTTAACATTAGTTAATGAACTATGAGCTAACTTTAATGATTAATATATAATTAATATTAATATTTTTATTCATTTACAATGCATGTATTCATTTACAAAGTATGGATCGGTACTGTTTAAAAAAAACAGTAAAGCACTATTTTAGTTTTCGTTCAGGTGTCGGTTGATTAATTGGTATCGCCAGTGTGGTCCAACCTAACTATTGATAAAATCCTCTATCAGTATCTACCTAGCTATCGGTATCGGTTAAAATATTATTAAATTAATCACCTGAGGTTGATTGATTAAATCAAATGAACCACAATGAATTGCATATTTCAAGATTTTCTAATGAAGATGAATCATTTATTATGAAGATGATGAAAAAATTATTGTGGCCGATGTGTAAAGCATAGAATAGACAAATAGTGACTTTAGAAGTCAAAATATTGTTTATTTCTATATCATTGAACAGCTGCCCAGCTGTTGAGCACAAGAACCGGTTCTGTGTGACCATTATAAGAAATAACCCAATCATTGGTTAACAGTGTTAGCTGTGAGTAGGGGTGTGCGATATTGACAAAAAAATGATATCTCGATATTTTATGGGATTTTATCGATAACGATAATTAGACGATATTTTGCTGAGTGTGTTATTGTGCTGGTACCTTAAGGACTGCCGAAGACAGCTGACTCCTAATGTTTTTACGATATATATCGCACACCCCTAGCTGTGAGTTAAGCTGTGGTCACCTTTACCTACAAAATCCAGTCATTTCAATTGGGGGAAATTTCCTGTGTGGGCAAAGGATTTCAGTACACACATTTCATATCAGGTTCAGTTGGTCTTGATAACTCACTGGTTTGACCCTCAGAAAGCCTCTTGTGCTTCATACACTATTGACAGTAGACAATGAACCTTTATCCCCCATTCAGTTTTGCCAATGTGACTACACCTTTAGTATTTTCATTTCAGTATATTTGTGACTTCTCGCTGTGGCCGTTTGGTCCCAGATGAAACTATGTGAGATTACTCTTCTCACCAGCTGCTTGCTAGAGGTCCCTGTCTTTGTTTTTTGGGCCACTGGGCTGCAAGGGATGTTTTTTTTTTCTTTGGAGAGGTATGGGGGTTGGGTTTGGGCTCAGTCTCTATGATTTACTGCAGCCGAAAGACCAGCTGCCCCTCTGTGTCTGTTTAGTCTAACCCCCCTCCTCCTCCTCAGCCACCTCAGGCACTCTGCCATTGCATGTGTTCATCCCAGACCCGAGGGCAGTGGACATCGTTACCGGTCTCTAATAAAGCTATCAACATCAGAACTGCTGCTTAGACCAATGACATTCATGTATTAGGAGTGTGGTTTTGTAATGATATCTGTGTCTTTAACAAGTCTTAGATTTTGATTTGAGTAGATAGCCATATTTTGACCTGGGGTGAACTGTTGGGTCGGTAGGCCACTCTGGGGGATGGGTTGAGTGTGAGCGAGGGGGAGAGACCAATTTCAGCCTGGTGCAAATGATTTGACAGCATAAATCAGCCTGCAGCCTTGTACAGAAATGAAATTAGGGGCCCATTAGCAAACAACGCTACACCAATTTGGACAAGCACCAAACTGAACTTTTACTTGTGGAATTAAGCTGAAATACTGTATATTGAACAAGTCTGAATAGAGTCAAGTCCACTAGGAACCCAGAGAGATTGTTGTGTGAATTTTTTATTTTTTCCCCCCTCTCTCTCTAGACCAGTTCAGGTATTTCCGCGTATCTATTGTCACAATTGGATCCATCCATGATATTGCTGATGATAGGTTCTTGATAGGTGACTACGTAATTGAGTTGACCAAATATTAGTGTTATTTACCAGTGGTTTCAGATGTTAGGTTATTTTAAATGGCTTGAACATGATACAGCTTTTGATCTGGCATTACGAATGACTTTCAGAACACCTGGGTGGAGATCGATCTTTTAACGGACACAAGTAACCTGGGAGTAATTGTGTCAGGTGAACACCGTAATGCTGACGCGCAATGTTGCGATGTAAACAAGAAATGGAGAGTCTTTAAATGTGTCTTTTGTCTTATTCACTAATTGGTGAATACATCTTTGCATTATGTAAGTAGTTGAATACTCTGGCAGTACTGAAACCCTTAACAGTCATACAAGTAAAGCTGTGTTGACTCTGAAAGACAGACACAGGTCAGGGTTTAGACAACTGGAATCTCCCCCCTGGTGAGACCTTTACATTTTGGTTGGTGGTTTCTATAAACAGACTGTTGCCAGCCATATCTAATCCATTAATATTTCTGTTACGAGCACTATGCCTCGCGTACACACAAAGAATATCATTTACCCATGTCTGTATGTGGTAGTCTGTTTCAAGGCCTCTCATGGCATGCTCACAATCCCTCTGCTGTGCATATGCCAGTGCTGTGGGCAGACTGTATACATATCTTCTCCTTAAAACATTAGCAAGTTTCACCTTTCACTGTAGTATCATCAGTATGCTTGTTGCTCAACTTTGATTTCAGTAAGTTGGTAATGTGGTCATTCAGATTGCTTCACATTCTGAAAGGTTTAAATTCTTTTGGCCAGTGTTTTTTTTAACTAGTCGCAGGTCTATTATGATGGTTTGTGGACAACAGGGAAAATGCAACTAATCAACATAGATTGGTTGCGTGGCATGAATGCCCTCGAAAATTAATTATAATTAAATAACTACGAGAGGTAAAAGAAAATATGGCCCAGACAAACTTAAATACGGGTTCTGTTGTATTGAGGATAAACATGGTTTGTGCTGACCACAGTATGTTTTGTGTATTGAATTATTTGTCGCTGAGAGCATGAACCCATCAAAATTTTTATTTTGTGTTGTAAATAATTTTGGTACTGAATCGCCACTTGATGTTGAATGTACAGTTGTGTCCCGAAGCAAAAACAGGACCACTGCTGTAGATCATTCAGAGCTACAATCACACCCAATGTCATTTGTACTTTCACAAGCCTTGTAAATTAGGTGAATCCTTTTCTCTTGGCCTCTAGACTCTGATTGATTAGAAATTGAATCCTGATTACAGGGTGACAGACATGACCTCTGAACTCTATTAAATGCCTATGCTTGTCAGCAGTTACCTTGCATGAATGTTTTAGGATAAGCAGAGCTCTAAAACTGTAGTTTAACTGAATTAACTCAAGTATGTCAATTAATTGATTTGTATCATATTTAACTGATTGAAGGCTAGTTCTCCAGTGGCTACAAATACATATAATTCTGTTATAAGTTTGTTTAATTGGCAAGTTTTAAAATTATTACTATTAACTGGTTGCCATTATTTATTCACCCTCAGTTTGTTCCAATCACGTATGATTTTATTTCTTCTGTAGAACAGAAAAGGAGATATTAGACACAGTATTTCACTTTTTTTTACATGAAGTGAAATCATATATATAGTGACATATACTATACAGTTGTACTGTCAAAGTCCAACATTTAAAAAAAATAAAGGTTCCAAAAGTGTGTTTTCACAATGATGTATTAGGTTTCCTAAAGAACGTTTAAATGAACAGTTCTTAAAGGAGACATATTATGCCCCTTTTTACTGACAAGCTGCACAAAACATGCGCAAAATATGATCGTGGTTTTGCGCAGCTTGTCAGTGAACAACGGCTCTGTGTCGTAGTACACCAAGGGAGCGAAATCAGACGCGCTTGTTTTTTTCAGACGCTTGCAGAAAAAGGCTTACCAAAACTTACCAAAAGTTACTGGGTTAATCTTTTTCACGTTTCCTTGGTTGATAGATGCACCAGGGACCTGATTATAGCACTTAAAGGGGTCATATGATGCGATTTCAATTTTTCCTTTCTCTTTGGAGTGTTACAAGCTCTTGGTGCACCAAAAGTTACTGGGTTAATCTTTTTCACGTTTCCTTGGTTGATAGATGCACCAGGGACCTGATTATAGCACTTAAAACCTGGAAAAGTCAGATTTCCATGATATGTCACCTTTAAAAGAACCATTTTTCCATAAGGAATCTTTTGTGAAATGAAAAGTTTCCATGGATGTTAAAAAAAAAAATCATGAAACTATAGGTGGCTTAATATATAAGTGACGTGACATGTGGCCAAGTATGGTGACCCATACTTGGAATTAGTGCTCTGCATTTAACCCATCCAAAGTGCACACACACAGCAGTGAATACACACCCGGAGCAGTGGGCAGCCATTTATGCTGCGGCGCCCGGGGAGCAGTTGGGGGTTCGGTGCCTTGCTCAAGGGCACCTCAGTCGTGGTATTGAAGGTGGGAGAAGCTGTACATTCACTCCCCCCACCCACAATCCCTGCCGGTACGAGACTCGAACCCGCAACCTTTGGGTTACGAATCCGAATCTCTAACCATTAGGCCACGACTTCCCCAGATAAAAAGGGGAAAGACTTCCCCAGTTCTTATAAAAGAACCATTATAAGCTCAATAATAACACAGCAAGTATAAATAATCTTTTACTCATTTATTGCTGTCATATGGCTTCAGAAGACTTGGAATACAGCGCACAACTTTTTTGACAGATGGACAGATGCTACATGTTCATTTTATGGAAATGCAGCATCAACTTTTTTCCCTTTTGTATTCCACAGAAGAAATTCATGAGTTTGGAAAAGCTACTTTGAAGAATTTTAATTTTTGGCCAAAACTGTCCCTTTAAAGGAATAAAAAGTGAAGTGAAGAACATCAAAGTGCTCATCCTGGACTGAACTGTTACTTTATTCCTTTACTAATCGAGCATGAAGGTTAAAAGTAGCCTACTCTAGATCAGCAGTGTTTATTATCACTGCTTCATGGAACAAAAAAGCCTGTTTAGCCACAGTTTCCGTTAATATTGCCCAGATGTCAAATTACAGTTTTGGGACCAGAGAAATGCCCAAGGAATGTGGGAGGGCACAGGGTTACGGACTGTAATGTTATTGGTGTTTTCAGGAGGAGTGTATTTATTTTACACGGATCAACGCTTTTCACGCTGTCTCAATGGGGATTGTGTTCAGTAGGTGGGGCAACAGTGGATATGGCCTCCAGATTTTATATCAACAAATGAAACTAGCTGTATCCTGTCGTGTAAAGGCAGATTACGTCAAAATCCACCAATCGAACCCTCCTGAGAGCTTTGGCTTGCACATGCAATTGTGAATCTAGACTATACAAAGATTCACGTTGACCATATTGCCTGTTTATGTGGCGATTACTGCCAATAGTCATGCACGAGTATACCCTCCCTGCCCCTGAATTTGAACCGGTTATAGCAAGGCACTGAGTAAAAGGGCACTCCATCCTCCTAAAGCCACCATACTTGAGTGCTCTGTGCACACTTTTGTGTTACTTGAGACTTAAGTCCCTCTTCATTGATCCTGATCCCGTCTTGAACCCTGTAATCTCCTGATGTCAGCCAGCTTAGAAGGCTTCCCACATTGGACTTTGCTTGAGGGAACTTTGCCTGAGTTTGTCATGAAGTAGCCCATTATCCCATATCAGCCCATTGGGGTCCCAGAATAACAGGAAGTGACCCGTACACCACCTGGATGAGAAAACATTAGGAGTCCAACCAGACTTTGACATTGTCTGAATTAAGAAGCATCCAGGCTGACCACAATCCAATCGCAGGAGGTCGCCAAGTCACTCTTGGTTGCTGGTTGATATTCTTGCTTGGCTGCTATGTTAAGATGAATATCAAAAGTATGATACTTTTGTAAACTGAAGTCAGCTTAATTGTTAAAACTATAATGATACCAGTTGTCATATAATATCAGTAGTACTAGGTGCCAACTTAATTTTGTAAACCGAGACAGACGGCTGATTTCTAATGCTCAGAGTTGTATGTGTATGTTGTAAACATGGTCAGAAATCTCTTATTGCTGTCTATTATTAACCAAACACTAATTTCAGTTTTGGTTATACAACTTTAGTAGTTTCAATTGGACACAAACACATTTTTTTTAAGAAATAATAATAATAAACTTATTTTTCAAATTTTTTTTTTTCAAAATGTATTTATTTCATTTTATTTTTTCTATAACTTTTTAAATGTTTGTTTTTAATTTTATTACTGAATGGTTACTTAACTGTTTTTTTTTTTTGAGTAATTGAATCTTAAAAATCTGTTTACTTGGATGTTAATTGACTTTATTTAGAAAATTCTCTAAACTACGTGTCATATTTTAAATTTAGTTTGTTAATATTTACATTTAATATTTAACTTCTAAGAGTGAGTTTAGTAGCGCTTTTGACTCACGGTGCTATTGAAATTATGGTACCTGAAATTATATTGAGAATTTTGAAATTTGACTGCTATTGGTCCTAAAATTGACTGTTAATTGTGATATTGTGAAATCGTCTGCAGTGATCAGTTGTATTAGGCAGCAAATCACATTAGCACCACTGATTTCACTCCCATTGGTATTTGCCTCCTTGCTTGCTGCACATGTTGATCAATGTTATTGTATTACCATTGGTCAATGACACTCATGTCGCCTCAAAACGCTCACTCCCATTGACGGTTGCTTTACGGTGTTGCCTGTGACACATACTGTGTATCCATATATATGTCTAGGCTCCCCTGGTGTTTAGAGGGCCCTTTTAACTCACTGCAGTGGATTTGTTTGCTCATCAGAAGTCTGAGACCTTCTCACTGCATCAGTTCTCTGTGAGTGGCACAAACTGACCTCATAGCTCAGCACACCGGCTCTCAAGATAGATCTGAAAAACAAAACCGTGTCAGTATTCTGGGGTGTCTCATGAATGTGACCCTCAGTGCGCTAATAGCTGGCTGCCCTGCTGGTGCTACGGTAATCATTCCCAACAAGCCTTTCCTATGTTTATAAGCTCCAGTGTTAGTATAAAACCTATGTACAGGTTGACTTATTTACATTTACAATCAGTCCTAGCCAAGCAAATGGCTTTGAAATGAAGTATTATATAGACCTTGGTGTTGCTGACACCATGTTCTACAGGCTGCATGAACTTTGCATTCATTACAGGTTCGTAATGCCTTGTTTGCCTTTGGAACAGGTATAGTAGTACTCCAAAAAGAAATGACACCATATTTTCTGATTACTGCCCTGAAGAAATGTGCGAATATGGTAGCAAACATTTGCAGAAGAGCACGGCGTGGGTGTCTCCTTAGTGTAACAGCGGTTTGTTAATTGGGTCCCCAGTAAGAAGCCGAGGCCTGTATGCTGTGAAAGTGTGTTTCCTGCCTGCAGGGCAGCTGCCTTTGGTAACCACAGGTTCTCCTGTGAGAGCCTTTGATTTGGTCAATAAAGTGAGCCTGGTGATTTCAGAGAGCCTCTCGTGTGTATGTTGGTTAGGATTATGACGGTTTGGGAAACCTCACGTCTGGTGAGCGAGAATGTAGCAGTTGACTGGCTTTGCTCTTTTTGTTCTGTGTTTGTACTTAATTAAACAATGCTAATGTTAGTTAGCTAAACAAGAAACAAAGAATATATTGTGACATTAATAGTATAGTACTTAACTAGTAACTTAACTAATACTTAACTATAGGGCTGGGCAATGTATATCAAATATTAGCGATAATATCGCAATAATTTTGACGACGATGTAAAGTTTGAAAATATCGTGAATATCACATATTTCAAATTCAAGCATACTTTCCCAAAAGAACGTGCCGAACGTCCAAAAAAGGAGACAACATGTTATTGCGGACTGCTCTACATGCCTCTACTACGCGAGCTTTCATGAGTGCGGTTGCCAGATATCAATAGTTCAAATCCCCGAATCAGAGCTTCGCTGTTACAAGGATACATTTTCTGCCCGGTGTTTTGCTTATTTTAAGCAATCTGGCAACCCTGCGCACGCGCTCGCTCCTCATTGATGATCTGAAAACACCAACAAAAAAGCTGGAGATTAGCGATCTAAATTAAAGTGTCACTCAACCAGTCTGTGTTCTGTCATGAGATCTCAACTATATTGTTTGCGATTGTGATCGCTGAGTAAATGCACTTACTCAACCGCTGTTATTTGAATAGAGAAACATAGGCTACGGCAATTTGGAATTACTATTAGGAATCTCACTGTTTTATATATATAAGAAATACCTGTGTTCCAGCAACTAGCTTCCCATCTGAGAGGGTTTTTAGTGCCAGTGGGAACATAGTTTCATGCCACAGAGCTTCTCTTAAACCAGAGACAGTTGACAGACTTGTGTTCTTAGCTAAAAACTTGTAAAAATATATATATATTTATCCCAGTTTAATTATTTCCCCCAGTTGCACAGTGTAAATTGTGAATTGCATGCACCAAAAAAGGTGACAGAATGCACTTTCTGTACTTGTTTTGCGCTAGTTACATATACATGTGTTCATTTAATAAAAAGCAGTAAGTGATCACTTGGTCTAGATTTTTTTTTTTTAAATGCTTAAATTTGCACTAAACATTTTGTATTTACTTTGTAACAATAACTTCTATCTCAATTGTTTTTGTTGTTTTTTTAATGGGGGCAAAATAAATTCATGTTTTTTTTTTTCTTTAAAAGCAAATGCAAACATATTGAGATATATATCGAATATCGTAAAAATGTTGACAATATCGAGATATAATTTTTTTTTATATATCACCCAGCCCTACTTAACTAGTAACTAGTTAGCATTTAAATTACCTGTGTTTTCATAGTTTATTCGTAGGAAGGGTTAGATGATCCAGAAATGGAAAATCATGACTTACTGTCCCTCATGTCTTTCATCTTCAGAACACAAATGAAGCCATTTTTAATATTCTCTCATCCTTTGCCCATCCATTGAAGTTCCAGAACAAATGGAAGCTCAAACATGCTTGTGTGTATTTTTTTTTTCTTTTCAGAAGACTTGGATTAAACCATTTGGTTTATATGGATTACATTTACAATGTCCTTATGAACATTTTTAAGCATCAAAGTTTTGTTTAAATAGACTTTCAATTGAGGGACCAAAATCTCTCAGGTTTCATTCAAAATATGATCATATGTATTTTGAAGATGAGCAAAAGTCTTGTTAATCATGTCAACTTGCACTAACTAAATGATCACTGTAAAGCGCTGTCATGTCTTTCTTTGGGAGTTTGTTTTCACCTGGGAACCCAAAACTTCATGGAGGTACGGTTGGAAATATACCGAATAAATGAGTGATATCGTGTCTTGGCGGCCGGACAGAATAGCCACGGGGGCCATGTGGCATATTGACTTTCATTAGATCTCACTCAACGCACAATTGAGTTTGTCAGTGACATGCGATCAGACCCATCAGCTGTCTGCTGGAGATGCTCCCTGGCCCTGCTACTGACATGTTAGCGGGCCCAGATACCTTTTCACAAAGCATCTCTTTATTTCAATTCCTCTCTTTCCCTCTTCCAGCTTAACAGACCCGTAGTAATTAATTGTGCCAGACAGGGTCATCTCAGACTGAGATATGTGGATGATCTGTTGAAATTTAAAATGCTTTATTACATTTTTATTGTCAACGTTAAGAGAATGTTCTGTAGTTGTACCATGGTACAGTTACAGTGTTCAATGTTTATACAGTGGTGCTTTAATACCAAGGTACTGGATGATTTATATTCATAAACATATAATAATGCACCACGTTATTTACATGATAATCTTTGTACTGTTGTACATTCATTCATTCATTCATTTATTCATTCATTTATTGTTAATTAAAATGTGTAGTAATAATAATAATAATTATAATAACAACAACAATAATAACCATTAGTGTTTTTAATAGTTTATTATTATTATTACTACTACTAATAATAAATTAACATTATAATTACTATTATTGAATAGTATTAATTAATTGTTAATGTTAATTAACTATTCATAATGATAATGAATAGACTATTCAATTATTATTACTATTAGTAGTAGTTTCTGGATCATATTCTTACAATTTTGTGCAATATAATATTAGAGATAATTAGCCTGATTATTTCTTGATAATCAATTGCATTATTGAACGGTTGTATATTTTTGGTTTCTATTGGCACTGTTTTTTAAATGTTGACCTACACATGCAGAGGACTCATTGTCCGTTGCCCCGCGCCTCGTGTCATGTTCATAGTTTTTAAGATGATAAGAGTTTTTAAAGGTCCCATATTGTACACCTTTCTGGAGTTTTATTTGAGGTTTTGATGTCCTTAAGAATATATATTTGCGGTATAAGTACCAAAAACCATCTCAATATATTTTTACAGCTCCTTTCTCAGGAGCTCTGCTGAGAACAGGTCGATTTTGGTCTGTCTAATTAATATTCATGAGCCTCTCTTCTGATTGGCCTGTTGTTTTCTGAGTGACGCACGGCCAGGCCAACCACAGGTAACTAGGGTCAGCGACGTCACAGCACTAGCTGGAGGCAGCAAAACAAAGAGAACACTGGAGGCGACGCATTCAAACCAGCGCAGGTTCGGCTACATAAGGAGCTTAAAATATCATCTTGTTGTGATGTTGGGTGCCAGAATCAACGTAATAGGAATGCTACTTTACCGTGACCTTTCACCCACAGGCTCAATGCATCAGGAGGTGGGGGGTGGGGGGGTGCGTAATGGGAAGAAGGTGGTTCGTAAAGGATGTGTGTTCAGGTGAAAATACAGTAAACCAGCAGCATGTTCTCTTGATCTTTTGAGGATCTGGAAAGGAAATGGATGTCACCATAGAGAGAAATTTTAGTGTGTGGTGGATGCTAAAATCAGTCATATATGTGCAGAGTAACACAGTTTAATAGTATTTTTAAACACACTTAATTGCAGAATTATAACCGGTTGAGTAGAGTTGAGTTTACCCATTTCTAGGTTGAAAAGAGGATTGAGTTTTTTGCAACATTCCTTTCTCGGATCCAAGTGACAGCAAACAAGTAAAGATCCTGCTTATTAAACAAATGTTCAGCCGAAAATAGTCTCAGTCTCAGACGGCACACCCACAGACCGCCCACTGTCCGTTCACTGACTGTCTGATGCTTGTTGCAAACAAGACTGGCAAGAGTTGGCAAAAAGTGTCAGTTCTGATTGGCTGATGTTGTGCAACTTCCGGGGGGGTTTATCAGTTGGCCTGGAAACAAAGTTGTTTAAAGTAACAGGTAATACACCAGGATGACATTATGAGCACTACTAAAGAAGAGCTAATCTCTGGATGTGCTAAAAGTTTACCAGGTTAGTGGCATTGAGTCGTTGAGTTTTGTTTCAGGCACGTATATTAGCAAGTGCTGTAAATGAGATATCTTTGAGCAGTTCTGTGTGTTATATCTAATATAAAAATTCCAATTTAAAGAGGTAGTTTACCGCTGGCAAGATGGGCTTTGATAAAGCTTGACTGTCAATGCAGTAGAAAGGCGTAAAAAATTCTGAAATCGGTGCTACATGACTAGAGAAAACAAAGAAAATGAGCTGTGGTTTTCCATTTGCCAGGAACTTCAACACCTGTAGTTCACTTTTGATTTTGGCGCTGCCTCTCTAATGATCTGACTGTGTGCGGGAATACAAACAATTCGATCTGTTTTACAAAAGCCCCGAAGCTGTCAAAAGTCTCCCAGATGACACAAAATGGCATGTTTTTTCTGTATCCAGCAGACTTCCTGACAGATAAACAGGGATAACTGGGTGCAGGAAACACAGAGAAATTGGTTGAAAATTAGTGAACCTATTCTTTAATGCCTACATTTTTTTTGTGCAGCTAGTTGTTGACTGATATGTTGTGCAATCACAAGTGTTTTCCCACGGTCTATTATTGTGATATGAACCATTTCAGATAACCCCACCCTTAAACAGCATGTAAAAACAAAACAAACTGATTTGCTGCTTTTTATTACTGACAAGTCGACTCTTGAAAAGTCAGACTCAGGGCTTCAGACTTCCATGGTCGTAAATGTGACAAAAAAGAGCTCTTTGCAACAATTTAAAATCTAGTTGCCATCGGCAACAGTCTGGAAAACTTTGCGTGCCATTTTGCATGTGAATTTGCCAGATATCATTTCATGAGATGGCATTAGTAATTTGTGACTTTAAAGTGTTTCCTGCATGCAAAACTGTGATTTCAGATTTATGAACAGATGACTCTTATGAACCAGTTCTTTTCACTGAGTCATTCAAAATGATTCACAATACTCAAGCCTCAAACTCGCTTGTAGTTAACAGTTGGTTTCGGATTTAAAGTGAATCGTTCACAGTAAGCTGTGCACTTAATCAGCACTTTATCGAGCAATAGTGTAAAAGCACTAGTGTAAACGTAGCCTTACATCTGTGGGGGTTGGACGGTTACACACTACAGCCTCACATGTGAGACACGTCTCTGGCCATCAATGTAAACTAGCTATAGAGAGCAGACTGCTCTGTAAGCTTTCGAATCGCTCTCGCGGTACTTTGATGTCAAACACCGATCGATCTGCGCAGCGCCGCTTCGTCAAACACACCTAGTGTTTTCCTTGATAAACCCCTTTCGGTGGCTAAAAAGCATTAAACTCGATACCCAGCCCTACTACTAAGTAATTTTTTTTCCAGTCTAGAGTCCTGAAAGTGGAAAAACTTTACTGAGCAGTCAAATGTTTAGCTACGTGAGACTAAAATGCATAATCTTGTCAAGTCTGGCATAGCGTCATTTGTCATTACTGCTTTTTCAAGGTTATTTCCTCTCTGTGCATCAACTAGCATTTATTAATTCATTGGAAACATGATTATGAAATGTGATGAGCAGTTGGCCTGTGGGTCATCATTTGAAGACACTTAAACTATGACTGTGCAGCTTTAGCATCGATCTGCTCATACATTAATGTGCTTTTGAGAAGTTGGGATCATTGATTTTATCACTATGTGATACTTTCCCTTCAGATCATTTGTACCTGCATAGATGTATTTTGTGGAGGCAGATTCAAGCTCCGATTTGCTTTGTAGTTTCTCCTCTTTTCCTGTATTCCAATGCACAAGTGCTTTTTGGGGTTTTCTTTTTTGGGTTAGATCGATATCGAGTGGAAAAACAGCTGCCTGAGAGCCAAGTGCTCACTGTCACAAAGCAGCCATTGTTCAGTAACTCAAGGATTGAAACTAAGCAATCCTTTTTATTGGTTTAAGCTATTGTGCCCCAGTTTTCGCTATTCGTCCTGTTTGGGCTGAAGGAGTACTGCCAAGTGTTTTTTTCCTTAACTACAGTTTTGGGGGCATTACACTTTGTATTGTGCCTGTCTGGATTTGTCATTGCGCCCTAATGAAACACGTTACTGATCAAAGGCTTGGAAAGTAACATATTTGAAATCTAATCCCATCCTTTCCCTGCTACTCTATTAAAGTATTTCTAAATTAAGACCAGTTGGATTCACCTATTTTCTGTCTTGCCAAAATGACTAAGTCATTCTATCTTTATCAAAAGTTATATGCCAAAATTAAACCCATGGACTTTTTATTTCTAGAATAGGTGTAGAACATTTAATCAGTCTAAGCAGGAGTAATTTGATCTCATAAAGAAAGACTTATGAGAGCACGACAAATTAATTTTATAGCAATACAGTGCAAAGATTGAAGGGAAGAAAAATTCAGCCAATGTTACAACCTAGGCCTGTGAAAAACGTGCCTGTGGTGACATTTCTGCTACACTGCATTGCTTTTTGGGCATTCAGTGAATGAAATGTCCAGTGAGTGTCACTAAAAGCGTGTATAGTTTTATCTGAACAGATCAATGTGAATCTGCCAATATTTGATTACGTTGGTTGTATGTATTGCAGCAGTTCTGAAATGAGATTTCCAGTGAGTGGCGCTAAATGGTTAATGCGTTTGAAAAAAAAATGACTACCTAGTACTACACTAAACCGGTAGTGTTAAAGGTGCCATAGAAGGTATGTGGCTTAGGTAAGGGCAAAAAATCTCCAGAAACAGTTTTACATGTCCATTTACAACCCTAGGATTTGTCTCTAGAATGAAATGGTCTGTTATTACCTTATTTGGAAGGGTCATGAATAATAATGTTGAGCTCTGCTCTGATTGGCTGTTTCGCAGTGCGGCTCAATGTTGAGCTCTGCTCTGATTGGCTGTTTCACAGTGCGGCTCATTTCAGTAGCTCTAAGAAAACACAGGGAAAATATATATTTCAATACTTTCTTTCGCAGTTATATAATTGGGTAATTATACTGTATATAAAATGCGGACATCAGGGAGCCGCTATTAATATGCAGGGCATTGAAACTGCTTTCGAATGTACGATCGCGTTTTACTTTCACTTTCGAAATTTGCGATCGCACGTGCTGTGTAAACTACAGCAGCAGTACATACTACACATTTTACAAGATCAGATGCTTGTCAGCGGTGCTCAGGATCTGTAAATCATTCGCCATCGTCCTCAGTCATCTCTCCTTACTCTGTTTATGTGGTAAGTGAAATGTTATGTAGCCTACTGTAATGTAACCTGCTAGCAAGCAGCTAACCATGTCCCTTTAGTGGCTCGCGTTTTTTTATTAGAACGCGTTATTTGCTTTCTGTGCCTTTCTGAATACAGACACCAACCATCCCTGCACTTCACATCCCCTGCACAGCCTGGAACATAACATTTATTTCCATGATCTGCCATTTTCGCTATTGTCCTCGCTTGTTTCTTCACAATACCTGCAGAACTTCTGATGATTTGGCTGTGCAGGTCCGGTTGGCCTAGAACATGGGCGGGTATATGCAAATATTGGGGGCGTAACTATTAGTGATCCCGACTGTCGGGGTTATGTTCTGATTTGCCTATTTTTCAGTGGTCTTTTGCATGCACGAGATTTACATAAGGAGGAAACAATGGTGTTTGAGGCTCATGGTATGTCATTTCCATGTACAGAACTCTTATTATTCAACTATGCCAAGGTAAATACAGTTTTCCATTCTATGGCACCTTTAACAAAAGCAGACTTAAGATAAAAATGCATTTGCTGAATCAACCATGCCAATTTAGCTTGCTTGTACAAGTCTGTGAGCTCTTTTATAATGACTTGTGTTTCATGAGACTCATACTCAAGCTCTCCACATCTCAAGTAAAGTGCTATACCGGGTAAACTACTGAGCAATTTTACTATACGGCAGAAAAACCATACCAAGATAGCTGCAAACATCAATATATTGTATATTTATTTACAATAACATATCATGCACTATGGTAAAAGTGTTTTGAGGTCATAACATAGTATTGTGCAAGGAGCCATGTGAAATTAAGCATTTATTAAAGGTGCAATAGGTGATTGTCTTCAGAAACATTTTTGTTATGCTGGTTGAAAGTCTCTTCACATCACAATAGCAATCATTAAGTTAAGTGGTCTAAATGTATTTGTCTGTATTTATATATTCTGTGGAAGGCGTAGGATCAAGTTCGTGAAAAAGCTCGTTCCGAGCATTTTCAAGTTCCTTTTAATATGCTTTCCTACCTGCCTGTCAATGTATGTATTAGCATACCTCTGCGCACCGGGTTCGCACAGACAGGATACGTCATCAGCTCATTCACGCACGCTGTGCAGACAGAGCGCGAATGGCAGACAAACATCAACAACCTGATCTTCCTTCTTGGTATTGTAGTACTTTTAAAGATTTCTCACCGGTGAATGACACATGATGTAGCCCAGCGGTTAATCCAGTCCTTGCGCCAGCTCTTTAGAAGTGAGCTACGTGCATTAACTGTGTTCCGATCGATATGATCCCTACACCGTGTTCATTGCTCCCTACTCCCTGAGCGGGGGAAATCCGTTGAAGTTTACTTCACTTCGGAACATGGACTGGAATTGGGAACTGCTGATGTAACCTATTGTAGTAATGTTGTCTCTGGTATTCTGGTCTGTGAGCGTAAATGCGTTCAGGGGTCGTGGCTTTCGAACGGTGATTGCAGGGAGGGTGTGACGTTCGATTTCAGTGCTATCAGGCTAAAGTTAGCATTTTCCAAGATCTCCTACTGCACCTTTAATCAGTAATCTGTCCCAGTAGTCACTATTGTTCATTTCAGATGGAAACTGCAGTAAATTGTATAGGTATGCTTTTGGAGTTTTATAGAAATGTAGGTAGAGGCACATTTTCCAGTGAGCTTGGGTTGCTATTTTAATAAGCTGGCACAGTTGCTCAGAAGTAGCTACCAACCTGCTATGTGATCAGACACAACCCTCTGGAACAGATAGTCCATCTAGAAATGGATTTCTTCAGCCTAGATTCTGTAAAGTACCATTTTTGATTGAAAAGAATTTCACCTCCAGAAACTGATGTTCTTATTATTCTCCCAGTGGAGTAAAGTGAGCCCACAGGGGCAGCATGTGAAAAAAGACAGCAGCTTTAAATTGCTCCCTATGATACTTCTGCAATCACGTTGTGTTAATTACACAGTGTTTGGCTTGTGGTGAAGAACACATTCCATCAAGTCTGTGGGGGTTTTTTTTGTTTTGTTTTTTTTTACCCTGACATTTTGGTGCCTGAAGCATTTCCACAAACTGAAATAACCCAGAATCTCACAGACCTTGGATCATTTCCTTTTCTTAAAATGGCTGCCTGGCCCTTTCACGTTCTGCCTGTGGGGCTTTATGGGTTGTGGTTAAATGACTTTTAAGAAATGTATATCCTTCACTGCTCGTTTGTGTGAAACATTTTAAGCTGACCTCCATTCTTCATATTTGAAGCTTTTCAGTTGCATTTCAGGACATTGCCTTACCAGATAATTCCTAATCCACTCTTTTTCATATTACCTAAAACATAAATGCTTCCTTCCAAATTAAATATTTTGAAGGTATCGTGGCATTGTTTCCTGCACCATAAGATAAATAATTATTATTATTATATTCTTATATTTTAATATATAATAGTAGTAATGGGGCCCAGTGTTGTTTTGGACCCATTTGACATTCATTTTATGAAAAAAACTAGTGAGGCGTTTTTCAAAATATTGTCTTTGGTACACAAGATAACTGTATAGACCAATTTCGGTGTTTGCAAACAGTGAGGACATTTTTTGTGGGCAAAGCCTATCTGGTGGCAGAAAATGACAGTTTTAAAGTAGCAGTCTATGGAAGCCATGGACTAAAAAAATAAAAAAAGGTAATTTTGAGTTTATATTTCAAAATTCTGAATTCTGAGATTATATCTCACAATTCTGATAAGAAAAATCAACTTGTCATTCACTCGTCATGAGTTTATTTCCCACCCTTCTGGCTTTTTTACTCAAAATTTACAAACTCACAATTGTTGAGTTATAAAGTCACAACTAGGAGATTTGCATCTGAATCTAAATTTGCATTTGCAAGAAAAAAAGTCAGAATTGTGAGATAAAATAAGTAAATGTTATGTAAAATGTTATAGGTTTAAATAGTATTTCATGCTGTAACTGTAGGGCTCGTACAATATGTCCCCTATGAGCTGCATATGTGAATATTATGTAGACCTATTGTTTAAATCAAATTTATGCTTTAAAGGATGGCTAAAGTTAGCATTTTCCAAGATCTCCTACTGCACCTTTAATCAGTAATCTGTCCCAGTAGTCACTATTGTTCATTTCAGATGGAAACTGCAGTAAATTGTATAGGTATGCTTTTGGAGTTTTATAGAAATGTAGGTAGAGGCACATTTTCCAGTGAGCTTGGGTTGCTATTTTAATAAGCTGGCACAGTTGCTCAGAAGTAGCTACCAACCTGCTATGTGATCAGACACAACCCTCTGGAACAGATAGTCCATCTAGAAATGGATTTCTTCAGCCTAGATTCTGTAAAGTACCATTTTTGATTGAAAAGAATTTCACCTCCAGAAACTGATGTTCTTATTATTCTCCCAGTGGAGTAAAGTGAGCCCACAGGGGCAGCATGTGAAAAAAGACAGCAGCTTTAAATTGCTCCCTATGATACTTCTGCAATCACGTTGTGTTAATTACACAGTGTTTGGCTTGTGGTGAAGAACACATTCCATCAAGTCTGTGGGGGTTTTTTTTGTTTTGTTTTTTTTTACCCTGACATTTTGGTGCCTGAAGCATTTCCACAAACTGAAATAACCCAGAATCTCACAGACCTTGGATCATTTCCTTTTCTTAAAATGGCTGCCTGGCCCTTTCACGTTCTGCCTGTGGGGCTTTATGGGTTGTGGTTAAATGACTTTTAAGAAATGTATATCCTTCACTGCTCGTTTGTGTGAAACATTTTAAGCTGACCTCCATTCTTCATATTTGAAGCTTTTCAGTTGCATTTCAGGACATTGCCTTACCAGATAATTCCTAATCCACTCTTTTTCATATTACCTAAAACATAAATGCTTCCTTCCAAATTAAATATTTTGAAGGTATCGTGGCATTGTTTCCTGCACCATAAGATAAATAATTATTATTATTATATTCTTATATTTTAATATATAATAGTAGTAATGGGGCCCAGTGTTGTTTTGGACCCATTTGACATTCATTTTATGAAAAAAACTAGTGAGGCGTTTTTCAAAATATTGTCTTTGGTACACAAGATAACTGTATAGACCAATTTCGGTGTTTGCAAACAGTGAGGACATTTTTTGTGGGCAAAGCCTATCTGGTGGCAGAAAATGACAGTTTTAAAGTAGCAGTCTATGGAAGCCATGGACTAAAAAAATAAAAAAAGGTAATTTTGAGTTTATATTTCAAAATTCTGAATTCTGAGATTATATCTCACAATTCTGATAAGAAAAATCAACTTGTCATTCACTCGTCATGAGTTTATTTCCCACCCTTCTGGCTTTTTTACTCAAAATTTACAAACTCACAATTGTTGAGTTATAAAGTCACAACTAGGAGATTTGCATCTGAATCTAAATTTGCATTTGCAAGAAAAAAAGTCAGAATTGTGAGATAAAATAAGTAAATGTTATGTAAAATGTTATAGGTTTAAATAGTATTTCATGCTGTAACTGTAGGGCTCGTACAATATGTCCCCTATGAGCTGCATATGTGAATATTATGTAGACCTATTGTTTAAATCAAATTTATGCTTTAAAGGATTAGTTCACTTCCAGAATAAAAAATCCTGATAATTTACTCACCCCCATGTCATCCAAGATGTTCATGTCTTTCTTTATTCAGTCACAAAAAAATGAAAAATGATGAATCTCCATTTATAATGGACTTCAATGGTGGCCAACGGGCTGAAGGTCCAAATTGCAGTTTCAGTGCAGCTTCAAAGGGCTCTACACGATCCCAGCTGAGGACTAAGGGTCTTATGTAGCGAAACAATCAGTCATTTTCTTAAAAAAATAAACATTTATATACTTTTTAACCACAGATTGTCATCTTGCACTAGCTCGACTTCACGCATTATGTAGTCACGCTGGAAAGTTCACGTGTGACGTAGGCGGAAGTACCGACCCAGTGTTTATGAAGCAAACGTGCAAAGAAAGTCAGATGCAAAAATAAAAAACCTTTTTGAACCGGAGTACACAGACGAAGAGCTAACCGCGCGTGACCTTTCCAACGTGATTACGTAATGCGTGAATTTGTGGATGCGCATCGTGGAGCTAGTGCAAGATGTGCATTTGTGGTTAGAAATGTATATACATTTTAATTTTTTTAATAAAATAACAGATGTTTCGCTAGATAAGACCCTTATTCCTCAGCTGGGATCGTATAGAGCCCTTTGAAGCTGCACTGAAACTGCAATTTGGACCTTCAGCCCATTGGCCATCATTGAAGTCCATTACAGGTGCATCTCAATAAATTAGAATGTCGTGGAAAAGTTCATTTATTTCAGTAATTCAACTCAAATTGTGATAAACTATCAGGACATTTTTATTCTGGAAGTGAACTACTCCTATAAAAGTACGGTAATCATGGCAGGTTTCATCCAGTCTGTCCATTTAAATGTCTGCATTTAGCTTCAAACGGCATCTTTGACGACAGTATTCTATAAAAATGATTTGCATTCCAATTCTGACATCCAAAGGCACAACAATACATTTTTTCTCTTATTCTATGAATTTTATCCGCTTCCCTCCACTTGTTACCAGTGTTTTTCTGCCACCACAATGCGCACGCAGCTGCAAGTGACGTAACTGTGATGTCTACTCCAAACTGGTCTATATGGTGCTTTGAATATAACAGGACACTGAATGCTGTACTTTTTGTAGGCATTATTAGCCTGCTTGAGCTTGAGGCAGAGATTCCACCATTAATACAAGCCATCATCTTATTTTTCAACCAAAATCATTGATTTTATTGGGCCCAGTTGTCTGTCATGGTCTTGGCAGTGATAACTTTTCTCAGAACATCTGCTTGAGTCATTTAAATGCAAAACCATTCAAGACCCAGGTGAAATGAGCCAGCAGCAGCCAAACGTATTATTACCCGCATTATTGCTAGAAAATTGAGGTAATTTCACACACAAAAGAAATGTAACGTTTCATTATATGCATTTCTTCCACCAATCATGTGGGTGATTTCTAAAGGGCTTTTGATATGTAGTGTAAATCTATCTCGTTCCAGGAACTGTTTGTATTTTAGGAGGCTACACAACCTTGCATGTTGTACATATTGACAGACAGCTGACCGGTTGCACTCTAGTTCTGCTTTTTTTTTGCAATATTTAGAGATGATTATGCTTCAGGAGTGACTGAAGTTGTCAAGATGAGCTTCAGAATAAACTTATCACACAGCGCAAGCCCTGAGCCGTGTAATGTCTTACTCTTGTTCCCAGCCCTTGAATGAGAGCGCGCCACTCGAGAGGTCATGAATGGAGGGGCTGTGAATGTGTATAGGGAACAGACTTTTAGGCTATTGGCCCACCACTGTCCAGCCTGTGACACACATCAAGCCAGACGCACCTTGAGATGCCTTGGCCCACGGGCCCGCTAAATGGAGCTCTTTATTCTCGCTGGAGGAAAGGGGGCAGTGGCGGGGGGTATTTTTGTCCATGTGCTATCAAGGTCCAGAGTTTCTTATCCCCCTACCTTTTGTCATCCCTCCCGAGGCTGCACTTACCACCACCACCCCCCGATCCTTAAGTGCCGCTCTTTGGGAAGCGAACACAAAGGGGTGTTAGTATTCATTTTGTTTGTTTGCTCTGGACCTGTCAGCCTGTCACACAAAGCAGGCCAGATCAGAGAGGGCTGCTCTGCTCTCAATGGAACCCGAGGGGGTCCGCCGAGGAGAACGGGAGGGGGACGTCTCTTCCCCAGCGTTGTTCCCACAGGGTAGGGTGGTCCGCTGCAGAAAAGGGGGGATAGCGGAGGGGGTGCGAGGGCGGGGCCAGGGTTTACTGGGGCAGAAAGGAGGGTGTAGGGTTGTTTCAAAGCCAAGGGAGCCGTGTGAGGATCATATCAATCATTCACAGTTTTTGGAGGGAATAGTTATGAAAGAAAAGGGGAGTTTTGGGGGGCTTCGTCTCCCTGTTCCTGTCTCTGCTCTGTGCTTTCTCCTTAGTACATCTCCCTCTCCTCTCTCCCTCTCTCGGCCTCTTTGTGCCGAGGCCTTTCTGGACATCTGCCCGGACCTATACACAGGAAAAAATTAAACACTCAAGCCACCAGGCGTTTTGCCAAATAAAGGGCTGCAAAGAACTAGTCTGTGTGTGTGTGTGTGAGAGAGAGAGAGAGAGAGAGAGAGAGAGAGGCAGGGTGTGTAGACAGAGAGATGTCAAGGGTTCTTTTATTCTCTACATTTGGTAGTTTATTTATTACATTTTTTATTATTTTTTTGAAGGAATCTCGTTCTTTAGTTGAGCTCAGTTTGTAACCTAAAGTTCAGTTTCTAAAATCATTAAAGAGGTCAGACGTAAATGTAACTTGTGTAATGTGCTCTGTCATTTAAAGATTTTGTTTAGTACTAAGATTTCATTCAAGGGGTGGGTATCGCAATCATAAGTCCCGCCCTCTAGATAAAAGCTAATCAGTAATTGGTAAAGTCATCAAATCACTGCAACTGCTGATAGACATTTTTGGTTGCCATAGAAACATTCACTGAGATGCACGCTTGGAACTGCACGTGGGCTAGCTAGATCAACTTGAAATATACAGGTTTTTTTAATGCTATTTAATGCTATTAGTCAGATTTTGTTGCATTTTTATTGATTTTATTGAAATATATTGGCAAGCGAATAACATGAAATGAGATTTTGAAAATTTCCCCTTTAAGTAGTTTTATTAGTGTTGGTCATGGCAATTGTGCTGCTCATTTCCCAATATTTTACATTTAGATTATCTTTGCCATCATCTAATGATTACTTGGAAGTTAATCTTTTAAAATACTAATAATTCTACCGTTAAATGCAATTTTAAGCAAATCTCAAAATGAATATCCATTTTTTTACACTGTACATTTAAAATGTTGAAAGTCACTTGTAGCATTTAAAGGATTAAATTTTAGTTTGTAGTGCTTTATTCTTATTTATTGAGATAAATTATCTTAGAATAACATAAAACTTGACTTATACGTATTGGCCAGAATATCAATGCATCTCTAATATTAGTAGATGCTTCCTGATACAATACAGATTGTAATACATTTAGCCCAATTCAGTGTATAGCAGTGTATATCATAAATAATATGCACACATAAAATAAGAATCTAAAGTATTAATGCAATATTGTGAGAAAAAGATAAAGAATCGTATTTGCAAGAGTCAATTCAAAATGAATGAGCAATGATCTTGCTTTTTTTTTAAGGAGGTTCCTGTTTGTCATATGTATATTTTCATTAGCACACGCTGATCATCAAAACTAAGCATTTTAATCGGTCTTTCTGCATGGCTAGAGCTGGTGATTTACTATCTGTCTTGCTAATGGTGTTTAGTCTGGTTGTATCTGATCAGACAGGTGAGCGGTGGCCGTCCATACTGATCAAGAACCTTTCACCTACCCAGATTAAATGCTTACTCCCGTCAGCAGAAAACATCCAGTTCAAATTTCCATAAATGTCCACTTACAGTGAAAGTCCAGGTTTTGAGTTGTAGATAATGGAAGTGAGCGAGGTATGGTTTTCATCAGGACTTTGCTCCTCACTCTCCCCCCATACTTGTACCGCCGCACCACTCTCTCATTCCTGCGGTGCATTCCACAAACACTAGAAATGCCAAATGGAGGAATTCTTCATCTGGATAAGGGGATTTAGTGAAGTGATCTATTGTAAACAGTCTGAGACTGATTGAATTTCTGAAAGCACTGGGGTGATGACAAAATGACCTCTGGCTATATGCCACAAAGTGCGTCAACTGCATGATATTGAAATACATCAAAATGTAAGGTTGCAGTGCACTTACTGCAGCTCATACTTTGGTTTAGGAGGTTTTTAAAACCCCTTATCCTGAGTTTTAAACTTCATAATCTGTCATGAATCGTGGTTTGTTGAGGAGATGTGTTATTTCATAAGTTTGGGGTCAATAAGATTATTTTTATTTTTGAAGGAAGTTAATACATTTATTCAACAAGGATGCATTAAATACAGACATTTATAATTTTACAAAAGATTTCAGTTCCAAATAGGTGCTGTTCTTTTGAACTTAGGATTCTTCAAAAAAACAAAAAAAAAATGGTATCACAGTTATAAGCAGCACAACTGTTTTTAACATTGATAAGAAATGTTTCTTGAGCATTAAATCAGCATATTAGAATGATTTCTGAAAGATGATGTGCACTGAATGACTGATGAAAATTCAGCTTCAGCTCATAGGAATAAATTGCATCTTATACAGTATATTAAAATATAAAACCGTTATTTGAAATTGTAATAATATTCCGCAATATTAATGTTTTTACTGTACTTGATCAAATAAATGGAGGCTTGATGAACATGAGACTTCTTTCATAAAAAAATTTAAAAAATCTTATCAACCCCAAAATGATTTTTGAACACTACTTTTGTAAGAGATGTGATTTTCACTTATGAAAAGTGCCTAGCATAACACTAACAACCACGCTGTACCATCTAGCATCATGACAGTGTTTTGTACAGACAGGCGCCACTCACATTTCTACGAAAAAATATACAAATTTTTGCAGATTTGCATTAAATGCATCACACTAAAGCAGGTCTAAAAATGTACAAAAAAACTTCATATGTATAAACCATTAAGCATTAAAGCTTAGGTGTAATTAATTTGCCTTGTTATTGTGAAGCTCAATTCCTTAACTTTAGCAGTAAACAAACATCGTTTATGCCACATATGGAGGCTAGTCATAAACCCTGAAGAGGAGAGTTGCAGACTGAACGCAGCTGTGGAAAGACATTAGTCACGGAGCTGTATGATTCCTGCTAATGACCCCTGCTGACTGCTCTCATTAGTGCAGGTGGAGGATACTTCATTTTACTGATGCCCTGCTCACCGTGTTGCCTCACTTTTTTAAAGAAGGGACTAAAAACCCCTTTCTGTCTGTAAAGTTAAAATTAACAGTTTCTGTAGGACCAGTGAATCTGCACATTTTTTTGCAGGCGATGGAAGACGTTGAGCAATAGAGCAGTCAGGACTTTCGAGCCAGCACACTCTGCTACTTAATAAATCCATTGGTAAACGTCTGTGTATTGTGAGTCTATTTGTCATTGTGACTCTGCCCCTCTCCGCACCTTGTCCATAAACCAGTAAGGCAGCACTCAATGGATTTCTTATTATCACTTGAGCTGCTGTTAAGAGTGGATTGGCTTCGAAAGCAACCATTAAACGACACAGATGTTTCTAGAATCGGAGCGTCTTCAGTTGTTGGCATCTGACACATGGCAGGATGGCATCAGAATGCCGCTACATTCTATTATCCTCTATTCAGCCTCTGAACCGCCACAAACGTTTCATTATCCATTCACGTATTCATGCGGCATCTCTGCTACAAACTGGGCGCTCTGTTTAGTTTGTGCCAGATGCATTGTTAAGGAGCTTTAAGTATCCGTTGACGTTTCATAATGGGCCTCAGAATGAGCCCATTTTTTCCTCTCGTTCTTTGCCCGTTAACAGCCATCATCCAGGTGGGTCTTCTTTGAAGATGGAGGAACTTGCACATATTGTGACGAGTGAAAAATACCGATCGTTGCTATCGTGGCAACCGATAGACACGCTCGGGGAGGAGGGTGGTCGGGATACTTTCTTTTATTATCTCTCCGGCGACGCTGGCAGTTTTATCTCTTATACGTTAGCGGCAGATTGAGTGCTCTGCCGTTGCTGCCTACGGCCTGTTAATCAGTCAGTTCAAGCAGAGCGGATGAGTTCAGAGGGCCTGGTGGGACTGCTCATAATTAATTATTCCCCACACCAACAAAGACACAATGTGACTGGAACTTTAAAGCCAGTTGCGGTGATTACGGAGGCTAATAGTATTAAAAGCCAAATTAAGAGATATGAGAGTACTGCAGTGTAGCCAATGAGAAAGAAGGGCTCGTTTGTGTTTGACCCTTTCCTCCAGTCAATCTAATTCATCACTGAAAGCATTAGACTGAGAGAGTGCGAAATTGAAATGGCTGCTAATTGTTTCTTTTGTCAAATAGCTCATTGTCATGCTAATTCTGATATATTAGCAAAGAGTGATGGTGGCGTAAACCAAACGTTAAACGTAAACCATTCCTCACCTGCTAATGAGAAGTGTCGAAAGTTGAGTTAAACGGTGCAGTTGCTGCAGTTTATTTTTTTCAGAAAGCAGTAGATCGGCAGTTGAGCCTAATGTTTGCTTGTTTTCAAATATTATGTACAGTGAAATTAATGTATTATAGCCCTGACTGTATCTTAACTATACCGTGTGACCTTAAAGTCACATGTGGCCTATTTATTTTTGAATGCATGTTCCTGTGCTGTATGTGAATGATTCATGAAAAAATGTCTTCATTGTCTTTATTCAAAGTCAAATAACTTCCTTTCAAACTACTTTTCTGTTGACATCACAGGCATTGTGGGCTAATGGATCAACTTTAGCCAATAACCAAATGGCTGTTTAGGCATTGTTTTAGCAGACTCTAGTATATAACGTTGGATAAAAGCACTTTTTTTTCTCATTGAATTCTTGCTTTCATTCTGTTGGCAAGGCTTCAGAATTTACATTTTTACTATTTTTTTTTTTACCAGATGGTGGCATTTTCTCAGGTTTGGCCTATAAAGCAAATACTCACTTTTTCCTGTTTTCTGCTTTTGCTGTATTATAGGTCCAATTGGATAAATTATGCAGCTATAATTGTGTGCTTGTGTTGGTATGGATGTCAGAGTGTGGTTTGTACTGTATGTCTGTACTAAAAAATTGTGTGTGTCTGTGCACCTGTAATGTTTGAGAGAGAGAAATTACACTGTACTGCGAATCACAAATCCCACTGCTGAGTACACCAACAAAATATAACTAAAAACAAAATCGTATTAAAAGCTTATTTTTTGAGATATCAACATCAAATTTGGAACGCAACTTATTTAGATTTAGGGCTTTGATTTTCTAGCAATTTATGAGTTCAGCATTGTGACGAGAGGGGCGGGGCCGAGAACCGTCGGAGGAGCTCCGGAAGGATGAAAGGAGGAGTGACGACAGTGTTGGACGAGAGAGGGCCAGGCCTAGAATTTATTTTGTGTTTTGGTTCTGTTTGCTATTTTGTATTTATTTTATTATTAAAGTTTTCTTTAAATGTTCGCCGGTTCCCGCCTTCTTCTTCCCGGACTACGAACGTTGTTACATTGGCCCTGCCCCTCTCGTCACAAGCATGTTTTATAAAATATAAATCTTATGTAAAAAATGTGCTCATAAATCGTTTTCATAAATTAAAACTATAACTTTTTTTTTTCACTTTTTTAAAACTTTGTTACTTCAACAATAATCTGACAAGGGTCTTATTTAAAATGAGACCTTAATGAAACGTACGTCTGTACTTCCAAGCTTCAAATGTTTATGACAATTATTTGACAATCGACATTTGTGTCCTCTAAGGACCTCAGAGTAACTTTTGTAAGTTGACGCACAAGGGTTAATTCAGAAATATATGTGACCCTGGACAACAAAACCGGTCTTAAGTCACTGGGGTATATTTTGTAGCAATAGCCAACAATACATTGTATGGGTCAAAATGATTGATTTTTCTTTTATGCCAAAAATCATTAGGATATTAAGTAAAGTAAATGTCCCATGAAGATATTTTGTAAATTTCCTACTGTGAATATATTAAAACTTCATTTTTAGTAATATGCATTTGCTAAGAACTTAATTTGGACAACTTTAAAGGCGATTTTCTCAATATTTTTTTTTTTTTGCACCCTCAGATTCCAGATTTTCAAATAGTTGTATCTCGGCCAAATATTGCCCTATCCTAACAAACCATACATCAATGGAAAGCTTATTTATTTATTCATTTTGAAAAATTGACCCTTATGACTGGTTTTGTGGTCCAGGGTCACATATATATCATTATGGAAGTAGTATGAATTGCATGTTACTAACATTTATTTGACATTAATGTTCATGTTACACTTAGCCTAAGCACCAGTAATTTGCATGTTATTATATACAGTGGGTACGGAAAGTATTCAGACCCCCTTCAATTTTTCACTCTTTGTTGTATTGCAGCCATTTGCTAAAATCATTTAAGTAGATTTTTTTTCCTCATGAATGTACACACAGCACCCCATATTGACAGAAAAGCACAGAATTGTTGACATTTTTGCAGATTTATTAAAAAAGAAAAACTGAAATATCACATGGTCCTAAGTATTCAGACCCTTTGCTCAGTATTTAGTAGAAGCACCCTTTTGATCTAATATTAGATCAAAAGGGTGCTTCTACTAAATACTGAGCAAAGGGTCTGAATACTTAGGACCATGTGATATTTCAGTTTTTCTTTTTTAATAAATCTGCAAAAATGTCAACGATTCTGTGTTTTTCTGTCAATATGGGGTGCTGTGTGTACATTAATGAGGAAAAAAAATTAACTTGAATGATTTTAGCAAATGGCTGCAATATAACAAAGAGTGAAAAATTGAAGGGGGTCTGAATACTTTCCGTACCCACTGTATCTTTAACAAATTCAAGCCTCAGCAAATTATACTTCAAGTGGAAGCAATATGTGCCCATATGGAGACAGTGAGGGAAAAGCCACTGTAACTTTATACAGGTTGCTTGTATAAAGTGTGTTATGTCATAAAGATATTTGATCTGTTGATATATCATGAGACTTAATTAAAATTTCTATTACAATTATGAGTCTTTTATGAAGCACTTAAAACACTCTTGATAACATTATTAAATCTTTTAGATTTGTGACAAGCAGTTAAATACATGGTTTCAGAATCTAGGATTATCAGACAGTTCCACTCTATTGACTTTCCTACTTGATTGAACTGTCAAACTAGTGGACATTTTGCCTGTCCTAGGATGGATTAAAAGTTGCCTTAAGTCCTGTAACTAGAGCTAGATTTTCCAGATCAGGTGATTGACACTCTATCCAGGTGTGTGTTGTCCTCATCCGGGTGTCACATTACCCAAGGCCACCGCGGCATGAGGGCCTTCTAACAAGTCAGAGCTGGCTTTCACTAACCAATTCAGAAAGTGTTACTGAGACCTGTTACAAAGGCTGTAATTTGACCAATTAGCCCTGTGGCTAGCGCACTGCCATTTGGTCAGAAAACAAAGCTGACCTGCTGTCATGTTAATCGAACTATAAAAGCTTGTGGGATTGCAGGGATGACATGAACGAAAGAAATGACCCCTCACAGTATTGCATTTGTGCTGTGCTGGTTGCAATTTGTGTAGCAGCTCTGCTTCTACAAGCTGTTTTGAGTGTTATTGCATCGTTTGTCAACGTTTGGAAGTGTCTGAACTTCCAGAGTCACGCCAAGCTGTGTTGATCCAGCATCAGACTCGTGGACTGCTCATCTGTCAGTCTGAAAGGCATACAGTGAGCTCTTGCACCAGGACAGGCAGGATTTAGTGGAGGGTAGAATGGGTTTGGCCGGGTATCAGTCGGGCAAAGTTGCATGTTTGGCCTACTGCGTTTCTGTCTATTTTCGGTGGCTCTGACTCCCAGTATCCCATGGTTACCAAACACACAAGAGGCCAATGAGGTTTTGGCTGGCCAATTACCATGGCGGTGATGGAGGGGGAAAAATGAAGAGAACAACAAGAGCTAGCAAAAAAATGGAAGGGGAAAACGGGGGTATCAAGGGCACTGTGAGGATGCCAAACCTAACTTATTATCATGCAAGGGACTCTGTAATCTCGGCTGCCTTCTCCCTGTCTGTTTATCTGGTCTGAGACTGACTCGTCTCCTGCAGTTCTGGGCTTTGAGTGCAATGGTGTCCGCCAGGATTTGATGCCTACTGCGCCAGACTGCCCAGTGGCCCTGCCAGAACTGCTGCTCTGTTTACAACAGATAGGAAGTGCTCATCAGAGGGCTCATAAGTCATTTATGACTGCAGAGATTTTTATTATTTGGTGAGGGACTCACCATCAACACATTGACACAATATGCTGTGGTGTATTTACACCAAGCAATGGCATATTTGTAACGTAAAACTGCTGCGCACTGTCTCCAGCTTCATTCCTCTCTTCTTCTGATTGTAATTCATTTGAATTGTATGTTTGACACTTGTTATTTAAAAAAGGAACTCTATTTACATGTCTCATTCATGTCAGATTACAAATTAGAAGTTATCCTGGTGAAAGCAATGGAATATGACAGGCAAATGATAAAGATGACAGTTCCTGGTTTTAAGAAAGCTCTTTCTTGTCGCTCTCTTAGACGGATATTGAGTTTCTCAGTGAGTTTGTAGAAAAGCTTTGACATCCTCAATGCCGAGGTTACACCATATCCCCCAGATATTGTTTTGGAGATGGGGGGGTATAATGCCATTTAGGCAAATTAAAGGGCAGCCAGGAGACTTGTCATTCAACAGCGGAGACTGTATCCTGTGGGCCGGGGGAGACCGCAAATTCCTCATAGGATTACAGGATTAGGAATCTGAAAGGTGATGCAGTTTCTCACAGATGGGGGAAATAAAAAGGACAAGGCTGGCAGAGGAGCGATCCCTCATTAATGTCTGCTTCCCTTTAATTAAAAACTACTGATTGAGTGATATCGGAGAGGATTAGGCTGAGGGGTGACTCCTGAAACACGCACACATGCAAGTCTTCCCAAAGCATGCTGGGATATCTTAGGTGAGGGCTGTGCATGGCAGATAAAAGTCTTGCCTGCCTGGCTCGTTCAAGAGCTGGTGAGAAGTTAAGTGATGCATTCCTCTTGGCTGATTAGAGGAGGAACAAAAAAGTGCTTCCAAATAGTGTGAGAGGTTGGCAGGTCGCCATTATAAGGTTTGCCAATGGACTGCATAATTGTCTGTGGTCATTTAACCTGTCAAAGATAGCTCGTGTGGTTCTCGAATTGGTTTTAAGAGCAATACATTAAAAAGACAAAACTAAAGTTCTCCTTCTGCCAGATACATCTTTGTTGTGTGTGTGTTTTTTTGTTGTTGCATTTTTGGCACTATTATTCATAAAACAGTGGAGAACAGTGAAATTAGGGGGTGATGAGAGAGAAACAGGATTTGGAAATGTTACAAGCCAGTTCTGAGCTCCCTTTGCCAGGCCCAGTAGGTCAGAGCATATGCACTAGGTAACATGCATTGACACATCAGAACACCTTAGAAACTGCTTACCGCTGTCCTGAAAATGACCCACAACACCCATGCACCATGGTGGCAAGTTGACACAATGAGAAGTACCTCACATTTTCTTCAAAATGTAAAAAATCTATTTGGCTTTGATTACAAGATTTTTAAAAATTAGTTAAGTCATTAGTTTAATCGCACCTAAAGTGACTAAAATTTTTATAATTTTTGAGTCTAATGTGCTTTCTCTCTGTGGTATATAGTTCAGCTCAGTTCATCTCACTTTCACTGTTGTTTGGAGACAGATCTTTCATCACTCCAGGATGTCATCTTTCAAGGGCACTTACATAAACTCTTCTAAACTATTTTCCCACATTTGTCTTTCCATGCATTTCTTTGGTTTATGTAAGAAATCCTTTCATTCGCTATGCTCTGACCCAAACAAACCAAACTCCAGGAGACTAAATTATCTTCTACTGATGTAATCAAATGTGTGAGTGCCAAAGTAACAACTTATTCCTACAACTTTCTTTAAACATTTAAATACTCTTTTTACGGTGGTTCTCAGCAGATTTTTCCTCTTCTATTTAATGCAGTAACATAAATAGGTACATGTAGTATTTTCTAAAGGTACATTTTGAATTTGGTCTTTTTGGTCTCTTTCCTGTTGTGAGCCTGTTGAAAACACTGGGACCCCAGATGTAAACTAATCTGAAACCGCAGCATAGACTGTCTTAGCCTCAGCTGCAGAGCTCTAAAATGGAAGTTGACCTGCTAAAAAACAAAACTGTGGTTAAACTTCATTACCGCCTGTAGCTGTTGGCTTTGAAAACAGGATGGCTTTACAGAACATATCCTAGTATCAAGTGCTGATCTTGCAATACGTTATTTCTAACAGACCAAACCACAAGTCTCAAAGGCTTGCACAATGGTGCACAGTATTATAAGCTTTCAGTAGGTGTGGCCCACAAGCTGAGAACTTGGCAGCTAAAAAGTAGTTTGTTATCAGTAACAACATGTAGGTTCCTAGTTATAGTTTTTTATATGGGGTGTGAATGTTTCTCTGTCAAGTTACCTAGTGTAAGAATATGATGAGCATGTGTAGATTTACTCTTCAAATGTTTCTTAGTATGAGCTGGACATAATGTTGGTTCGTTTTCTAAATTATTTATTTTGTCTTTCATTTTCAGACCTACAAGAGGCCTTATAAACTTATGGGTAAAACGGACAACGTGATGATGGATAAAGCAAAACCAAAGCATGAGTCTAAAAGCAGTGACATTCACCACCTTGACTGGACAAAGCCGTTGGATACTGTTAAAAAAGCAGTGTCCCAAGAACAGCATAGGACAGAACCAGAATCAAAAAGAGAATCAGTGTGCACCAACAAGAGCCCTTTGTCAGAGCCCAACACCCCATTCTCAAAATCGCAAGTTAAAAAGGTCATAGACAGTTCATCTGGAAGTCTCTTTGCTTCTGCCATGTCTTCCCCAAGCACTGACTCACTAGCATCATCTCCAGTTGATACAGTAATGAGTCCCCCAGCTGACTCAAGTCTGTTCTCTTTTAGTAAAGACAGAGGTTTGCAGGAAGTCACTGAGCAAATTTTTGGGAACATCAAACGTAAATATGGAAGGAAAGACCCAATGAAGGCCTTGACCACGCATAATTTAGGCCTTCAGTGGGCCAAAAAGATGGACAGAGATACTGAAAACCAAGATAATGCTAAGGAGAAACAACCATACAACACTGATAAAAGTGAATTTGAGACAGAGGAGCCTGAGAAGTCGAGCAGTAGGCCGGATGATGAGAGTAAGACAACATCAAGCTGTGGCACTCATCATGCAGATGAATCTAGGAGTAAAAAGCGAAGAAACAGAAAAGTAGGTGACGATAACAACTTGTTATCTGATGCACAAACCACACAGCAAGCTGAGAAGACTGATAAAACTGACCAAGGGAGCACAAAACCTAAAATTACAAAGAAAATAGAATTCAGTGCACCAAAACAATTTGGTGTAAAGTTACAGGAGATTGAGGAAGACAGTGCTGAGACAGTGACTGATGATGTTGAGATGTTTCAGAATAGACCGAGGAAAACACCAGCTGGGAGACAAAGATCAGTGATTGATGCCGACAAGCAAACAGAGGGTCGGCAATCAAAGGTCAAGGACAGGTGGTCTTATTTAAAGTCCCAGAACTCCTCTCCTCATAAAGACTTGAATCAATCTCTGTCCATCGAAGAGCCACCCTCTGCCTTCCCTATTACCCCATCCAGCCCACTCTACACAAACACAAACAGTTTGACAGTCATTACCCCAGTGAAGAAGAAACGTGGCCGGCCCAAAAAACAGCCGTTACTTACTGTGGAGACGATCCAGAACCGGGACGACCTGCAGTTTATGGCTGACCTCGAGGAGCTGGTTAGCAAATTCCAGTTGTTCCGAATCTCCCACCGCAGCTACAAGTTCTACCATGAGAATTCCTATCCCAGCATCTTCCGTCTCAACTTTGACCAATACTATCCTATGCCATACTATCCCTACGACCCTGTGCACTATCTTCGCAGGAGCTCTGATAAGTCAAAGAGGAGGCGTGGTCGGCCAGCCAAGTCAAACGAGCCAGTATCAAAGATGCCTTTCATTCAAGGGATTGGCTGCACAGTGCCCAGTGGCAATTACTATGCACCCTACGCGATGCCTTATACATCCACGCCTCTTGCCACAAGTATGGTAAACATGGGCTATTACGGTCAGTACCCTTCACCCTTGTACTTATCTCATGCACTTGGACCTTCAGCCTCTCCATTCATGAGGCCACCAGTCCCTCCACCAAAGTTCCACCCTGGTGCGTCCTCTAGTCTCGCTGCTCCTAGCAGACATCGAGCGAAGAATATGCCACATGAGATGCCTTCATCTAGAATGAGTGACTCCCATCACCCTTCAAGCAGCTGTTTGGGAAGCGTCTGTCTCCACAAACGCAAGCACAAACATAAGTACAAACATAAAGAGGATCAGTACATCCCACAGAGGGAGAACCTCTGTGGGCTCTTCAGTGGAGCCCAGAGTCCTGCCTTCCTCAACCTCTTGAATGAGAGACTTGAGAAGAACTCTCTGTCCAAACTGAAGGACAAGCAAAGAGGCAAGCAAGGCACAGATGCTTCGCCAGAAACTTCCAGGAACTACTTTGAAGTAGACACACTCTCATCAATGTCCTTATCTGACTCTCAGCATTGTAAACGCACTCGAGGAGAGACACTGAACAACTTCCTGAACATCTGCACCAGACAACCACACGAGCGCCTGCGAGCAAGCCAGGACCATTCGCTGGACTCATTCAAGGGGCAGCACTTAGGGGATGATGATTCTAGTGTTCACATCAGGAGGCATAGCTTGGAGGACTTTGCAGCATACAGAGAAGGAAGCATGGTGTCTTTCCAAGGAGGCAGAGAAGAGAGGGCCGAGCAGATGTACAAGTGCTCCAACACAGCTGTAGCAGGTAAAAATATATATGTCTCCATGAAATGCATACAGACAAATGCAAGATCCATACAAGATATTGATTCGCTTATTTTTTGTTATAAATTAACATTATGAACATGAACATTTGGTTTACCAAGCTGTGATTAGTTGGATGCAAGTGAAATTATGTTCGGCTATTAAATACAAAATGTAGAAAAACAAATGTGCTTTCTGAACACTTTGTATTCTGTTTTCAGTACATCTGGCAAGCAAAGTGTAATGCATGGATGGAGACAACTATAATTCACAAATTTCTCTTTCCTCCCTTTTCGCCCCTGCCTGCCAGTGTTTTTTTCTTAGAGATATATTATTCACACGTTTTGATTTATATTCTACAGACATGCAATAAAAAAACCTTGCCTCTTGTTAAAAGAGCTGGAGAGAAGCCAGAGGTTTAATGAATCCAGTCTACTCCACTGAAGGGGAATTGCAAGCCCTAGGCACAGTTAGATTACATTTTCACTCCCCTAGGGGAACTATGAGGATGACTCACAATTCTGCCTGCTACCACCCACCTCCATGAATTAACTCAATGCTTCAAAGAGCTAGTTTGTTGTACTTAAACAGAGAAATATGAAATCCCACCTAAGTCTACATCTGTGTTGATTTCAAAGAACAGATTTAGATAAGCAAGTTTTGACAGAACTGTTTTTTTATGGCAGTCACATTTTTTGCCAGTGGCATTATAGCTAGCCTGCAATAAATTGCAGCAAAATGGGGTTTTTATATGCTCAAATTTGCATTTAAGGTCACATCTAATTTACAGTTAATTAGTTCTATTTGCTACGGATTCATGGCATGACGACAGCACCTTTTTTTATAATAAGGCTATTAATCATTGTGATGGGAGTGTCTAGTTTGGAGCAGATGTTTTTTCATAAAAGCATTATATCTTGTTGCCTAACTTTACTATGTCCCAATCAAAGATAGATAGATAGATAGATAGATAGTAATATATTACATGATATTTTAACAATTAATTATGTGTGGGTTCTCATAGGTACATTCCACAAAGAATAAGGTGATGTAAAATGCTAAATAAATGTCTTCATTAGAAATATCACCCTTTGACAGGCTCTTGAAAGTAATTCATACATCAGTGAGCACATATGGTATGGATTGAAATTCTGACGGGGCTCTCAATGTACAGATCAACTCTCTAAACCCTCTTTATGTAAGGCAGGCTTTAATGTAAAACTTAATGCCACTCATTTGCTAGCACAGGAATTACACAAAGGATTTGCCTTTGATCGTACCGGTATAGCGTTTCATCTTTCTTTACACTGCACTTAGACTCCAGCAAGCAAGAAAACCCCTATTAAAATCATTACTAATGCCAGTGGATGATGAGTTTTCAATCAGGTCTGCACCCACATTTGCTTAACAAGGATTGTGTGTATTAAATTAGTAGCTTGCCTTGACAGTCGACTAGAGAATTTGCAGGAACAAAAAAATGTGATCTTACACCCCTGTATTTTTTTTGTAAATCGCTTACCTTTGAACTGTGGAATTCGGTTGCCATGGCAACAGGAAGTAGGCCTCCACTACTGTGTAGAGCGGAGCTGTGGGGACAGTGGCAAGGCAAGTCCATAAATTGCTGCCTCTAATGAAAACATTGTGCACAGGATGCAGGTAGAGGTTTCAGGGAATAAATGAGTTGTCACACTCCCTTTGAAAATGAATGTCTCTGTCCAATGATTTGTTGGTACTTGGGAAGACTCTGCAAGTTTCCCAGTGATAAACTGAGGCCAGAGAGGGAAGGGCTCATGTTTAGTCAGGCACACATTTTACTTTATTGAAACCAAATGGGCTGAAGGAGCCCATGCACAGCTGGTTATAGTGACCCATGCACTTTTTTTTACATTTTTTTTAGCTTGCATCCAAAATAGCCCTGGTAAGCTTCAATTAAATTATATTATTAAAATTGATCAATATAGAAATGCATTGTTTAGGAAGTGTGGTTGCTATTTGATTTAACAATGCACTTAAATGCTAAATGAGATATTTGAGGATGGATTTTGAATTATTATGGAGCATATCCTGTTTTTGGGTTTTTACAGGTGCACTCTTAAGACAGTCTTAAGAGAAACCTGGAAATGCATAGATCTCAAACATCTTCCACAATTACAGCTCTTGTTTGTTTTCATGGAAACCTACCAGATGGAGTGGCAATCAACAAGAAAAGAGAAAAAGAGACCTCTCCAGAGATATGAAAGGCGTGCAGGAGAGATCTTAGATGTGGAACACACATTTTAGGCAGCTTTAGGCTGTCTGAACTCATTTCAAACAAGGCTGCCAGAAACCCAGCATTTCCTCTGATCTGGGCTTCCTTCCAAAGCTCCAACGTGAAGTGTAGAGGCAGTAAATTAATCACAAATGTATCTGAGGCCTCATAGTGTATTACTCACATTTACAGATGCATCTATTCATTGTGAATGTGAACGCTGACTATATTTACTGATAGACTGATAAGTGGGAGGTTCCTGATGTTTCCTTATTATGTGCATGGATGCAGTTATCCACATGTCAAGTGTTAAGTGAGCTGTTGCTTCACAATCTTCTCCCCTTGTGGGGCATTTTTCACGTGTTTGCTTATTAATGCTTCGCTCTGTTAGACTGACAGCCGATAATGATAAACTGCATGACTCAACAAGCTTGGCTGTATCAATTGCTATCAGATCTGTATATACAAGAATATTTATACACCAGCTAATACAAATTAGAGTGTTGACACATTGGATTGTCACATCATTAAGCACAGAAGAAAGTTTGTCTCTCTCGGTCTGGCTGCATACGTCATGACTCACTCTGAGGTCTTGAGTTTACTTTAGAAATATCACTGCTTCAGCTAGTGAGATGATGTGCGAATCAATTATATTATAACAAACGACTTGCCAAATGTTTACCAGGCTGGCTTAGCACATTTTTCACAATCAGTGTCTCATTTTAGTTAGAGATGGGAACCATAAAGAATTTCATTGTTTCAGTTCTGATTCCTCTTTAATGATTCCAGTTCCTTAATAGTTCCATTAATGATTCTTTTAGTACTTTTAGGGACTAAATATTTGGAACAAAGAAATGCAATTCTGTTGCCAAATGATGAGATAATTGTAATAATAAATTATTTTTAAAAAAGGTTCTTGCAAAAGGACTTTTAATGGATTTTTAAATTACTTTTTAAAAGACAGGCGGTATTAATGAAGTCCAGTAACTGTCCTTAACTACATATTGAAGAATACTACACACATACTGACAAAAACATACAAAATGATGTATCTATAACGACACACTGTCAAATGAACAACCAATTACAGATTAAAATCTAACAGGTAGTTGTAAAAGCTGTATGTGTTTGATTCTTTAAATAGTCATTCATTAGAGCCATTTATTTGGGAGTCACAACTGTGCTGTATATTTTGTGCAGTATTAGCAATGTTGCTGTGTCATTGAATAAGAAATGCAGGAAACTTGAGTATTTTATTTTGTTGTTCCAGAAGCAAAAACCATTAATGAAACCAAACTTTCAGTCATTCAGCTCTAATATTGTTTTTCAAAACAGAACTGGTTCTGAATAAGCGTTAGCTTGTCTTTCTCATTGATTTCTTTTGTCCATTCCTTGCCAGACCCCAGTTCCTACAAGAGGAGGCACAAGCGCAAAGAAGTGGAGGAGATCCAGTGTGACGTGCAAAAAATGTGTGCCTTCTCTAAGATCCTCACCACCAAGAAGAACCTGGATCACGTCAACAAGATTCTGAAAGTCAAGAGGCTTCAGAGGCAAGCCAAGACAGGGAATAACATGGTGAAGAGACGCAGAGGGAGGCCGAGGAAGCAGCCGCTTTCTCTCGAGGAGGGATTGCTGGGTCAGATGCCAGTTCTAGAGAAGTGTGTGGATCTTCCTGGGAAGAAGAACCTTCACACTGGTCTGGTTCCTGCTCAGCTTGAGTTCTCCAATCACGACTCCATCACAGATGCCATTGAGTCAGTGGTACACATGGCCAGATCCCAAACCAACACGCTGTCCACGCAAGGATGCAAGCACTGGCACAAAGTTCAGCCCGAGCTCCAAATCGAGCGCCCAAACCGCAAAGGAAGAGGGAACAAGAGAGAAGAAGCTACTCTCACCTCACATTAGAGAAGTCATGACAGTGCACTGCGAGTTAGCCTTGTGCTTGGGTCTTTGTATCGTTTTTTTTTTTTTTTTTATTCTACTGACACATTTTGATGGGCATTCGCTGAGAATTTGGATCATGGTTGTGGTCTAAAAAGCTCCGCTTTCGGTTTGTACGATTCTGTCGCATACTTTTTTATTGGTCTCAAGGAGACAAACTGAACTTTTACTCTCCCAAAGCCCATAACCATGAGGATGTTGATACTATGGCTGTAGCCATAATCTACCAGCACATGTAAATGGACTTCAATGACAGTACTGTGCACTTTTTTTCTTTCTCGTTTTTCGTTTCACTCAAGCACAAAGCACAGATCTTCTGGCAAAGGTTGATTTCAAACAGCAGGTCACCGGTAACTCACTGCTAACACAGGTTTGCCTGCGCTCAGGTGTGTTTCAGGCATGAACTAATGGCAATACTTTTGGATGAAACCCTTTTCAGTGATGTTTTGATGGCTATCATTTCACTGTACATAGCAACATATTCTACTAATATTTCAAATTCAAAGTATTTTAGATCTACCTATACTGTCAGCATATCAAATCAAAAACCATATAAAGTTTTAAATGTTTTTTTTTTTGTTCTGTTTTTAACCAAATAGAAGTAGAAAGCTTGTTCAAATGGAAAAACTAAACGTATTTAGTCGTGTAATCTTAACGAAGTGGAATCACTGCAGATCGAAGGCTTGTTGATGACACAGGACATCAAAACACATGCCAGTAGTTCACAACAGGCTCAATGAAAAATGCTACGGTTGCATTTAAAACCAACAAAGCACTTATTTCTTTTCTTTCTTTTTTGTAGAACACGTTTGAGTGGGCTGAAGTTGTACAGTGTCACAGTTGGTTTTTCGCTTTAAATAATAGTCAGCATCTGGATGATATTTTCATTATTCGAGTCGCCTTCTCCAGAGTCTCTTTGAGAATGTGCCTGCTCTTGTTAACTAAACAATAATAGTATGTCTATATACCTGTCAGTATTACATATCCACATGACCAAAGTTTCAGTGTAGTCGTGTATCATAGGATAGATCGGTTTCAGTTTAACCGCTTGTGTATATTACTATGAATGGTGTGGTGGTGTGCTTATTTGTCGATTAGTCGTTTGGAAAAATAAACCAGAATGTACACTGAAGAATATTTAGGTGATCGTCCTGAACATAGGACATCACAAACTAATCAAATACATGTCCTGTTTTAGACTCGAGTTACACTGATATAAGCGATTTGGAATCAGGATAGATTTGAATGTGGTCCTAATTTGAATAGCTTTCCATTTGTTAATGATTTCTTGGTTTATCCATATATGTGCCTTATGTTTGTCTATAAATCCATAACATGTTCAGGTACTGGAACACACAATGGCAAGATATCAGTCTAAAATGTACATAATAGTTTGCTGCCCTGGTTGTAATGTGTTCATCATCTCGGTACACCTTCACAGGTCTCGCTACAGTATAATATAGGCTTCATTTTGACTATATACATATATTTATATGCATAAATATACAGTTCAGTGATCAGACAGCACATCTAGTACACCTGAAGACACTCAAAATATCTCTCTAACCAAACCCACGCAGGGTTGTTAACATGAATACATGCTTATTTACTATGCATCAGGTTATTGCTGTGAATCCACTGACGCATAACTCTTTAGCATCGACTCTTTTGTAAGCTTTCTGTTAAATGAAGTGGTCTTACTGAAATTTGAAATCTGAACCGTTCAAATTAATAGTGCTAAATCTGACTATCATTTCTTTTGCAATTCTAGTCATTGTGTAAGGGAGGAAAATCAGCCTCTAAGCAGTGCAGCCTTAATCAAATCTTCAATTCAACAAGTTGTCCCCTGTAAATAGTCTACCATCTGTAGGTTGCTGTGAATCATGCCTAAGAGTCATGTCAATATGTTGCACTCACAGTTGTCCAAAGTAGGACACACATAGTTGCTGAACATGCCATGAGCCATTCTGTCCTTGTGATAATTTGCAGTGCATTAAAGCTAAATAAAAATAATATATGCCGGCAGCTATTTGCCTCAGCCAGTTGTACTGGACCTTTTGTAGGATGCATCCATTTGCGCTGGTTCCGCTAAACACCTGCGAACATTTGCCAAAAATGTTGACCTTTTATTAGTGCTTTAAGCACCGAAAAGCTATGTTTTAACACAAAATGTACACCGTAGCAGTTTTCTGAAACATGATTATAATAGTAGGTTAGTCAAACATGGCTTTGGTAACAAGGCCCGGCAGCTCAAATTTGCTCGGCTTCTATGGTTGTTTAAATGCCAGATATATTTTCTCCACCAGCTGATAAGTGGTGCCTTGTGAAGTTAAGTGTATTTTTTTATGTTCCTGCTCCTAAACGACAATAGCGACTTTGTGTAGAGTAAATATTACCGAGGTCACCGAGAGAATGTCATCCACTCAAATGTAGTGTCGTATTTTAGTTTGTATCGCTATTAATGAAGTTATAATGCAAGTGAAGTGTTAATCGAAAGTAATATTCCGAACGAGGACACAACAGAAGCTCTTATCGCTGTCTAAATTCATGCATATGGTGTTATGACAATTTTGATTTCTGTATCTGCATGCTCTATTTGATTGTATGCATACAAATTTTGAAGAAGTCAAGCAGTATTGAATTTCGATTTGAATAAGATCTTATACATTGTTTGATATGTTTTTTTGTAATGGATTTTAAATTCATAAAGCATTTTGTACATTGTATGGATATTTAAAATAGCAAATAATGGACGTATATAGAAAAGAATAAATACTGATATACACAAACATATGCATTGTACATAGAATGTATGTATACACATTCATTTTTTGTGTAACTGTGTATACAGACATGTTTATAAATACAAGTACTAGCCTGTACATATGTACATACATATAAGCTTGCATGTGTTTGGTCATGTTTGCCGTTCATGATCTTGTAGTTTAATTTTTTTATTTCTTCTTTTTCTTACTGTAAAGCTCATTTTGTGCAGCCATCTCCGGTGAGCAGTATTGAGCACTTAAAATACAGTTGATCTTGTTCATGTCATTCATTGTGCAAAAAAAATAAAAAAATAAATGAATTTATCGAGAGCTCACTTCAGTTTCTTTGCCTTTTTTGCATAGTTGTTGACATTACGGCTGGGTAAAAAAATATCGATATCTCGATATTAATTGATTCTCATTTTTACGGAACGATATAGATTCTTAAATCCCAAGAATCGATTATTCTAGCCTGTTTTCAGTTAATGGACGGAACATTGAAGGGGACAGAACGTCCCATCCAATATATCGTGATAAGCATTGTGCTTTGGTGCTTATAATATGAAACAAAGTCTGAGATTTAAAATTCTGTCCATTGTATTACCGTATTCAAACAATAAATGCCGTTTTGGCGCTGTTTAATGTGGAGTGACAGATCGCTGTAGCGCCTTAATTCAACAGTTTCAGCACAAAATAAACATGATTAAACATCCGAAGGTAAGTTTAAAGAAAGAGTACAACTTTACAAGCCGTATCTTGTCTCATGTAATCGCTCAGTCAGTGTTTCAACCACGCAAAGGCATCAATAATGGCTTGTAAACAATGTCACGTAACGTCACATTTACCTCAGAAAAACATATTCGGTGACCATAAACTCATTAGTCAGCTAGAAAAATAAACTGTAGAGAGGGGCATTTTGCTATATGCACCATATAACATATTCATTATAAATGTTACTGTTCTTCAATGTTTAATTTATGTTTGAATAAATCCATCAAGATTTTATGACAGCCACCATTATGTTTATATTAAAAAAAAACTAATTGAAGTAGAAATATTATGTAATTGTAACTTTATTTTAAAAACTTCATTAAGTGTAATTTGAACAAATCAGTCAATTTTAAACTTCAATATTATAGTAATGTAGTAACTGACTCTCATGTATATTTGGCAGCATTAGTTGAGAGGTTTTTTTTCCTTGAGAAAATTTGGCATGCACTGTACCTGATATATATCCAAAATAATCGATATTGAATCGAATCGAATCGCAAGCTTGTGAATGAGAATCTAATCGAATTGTGAAATTTGTGTCAAAACCCAGCCCTAGTTGACATGTTAGTCATACTGAGAAAACTATTTTTATTTTAAAATATTTTACAAGCCATGTACACTGTCATTAAGAAATTTGGGGTCAGTAAGTTTATTTTTATTTTATTTTTTTAATAAAGCATTGATGTTAATGTGCAGTTTAGGAGAGGGAATCCCCACTCATCAAGCTCTACACCTCATACATTCCCTCTCACTGCATTATTACCACACTGCATAGTAGAGATAAACGGATTGGCCCGAATCCCAGCCGTTGGTTGGTGAAGGCGAAGTGAAAAGCATCTAACCATAGGCCTGTGCCTCTGTAAAATTGCTGTTGCCATGGCAGCTGGGTGAACTGCCCAAATATTCCAGTGCTCCACTTGGCTTGAAAAAAATGTCTCATGTGAGGCTGGTGAATGCATAGGCTACTGCTTCTGCAACGCTGCAAAATCTCGTCAATATTACGTGTCGTTACGTGAGATGGTAATTTCTGTTGAAAAGTCATAATTGTGCTTTGAAATAGAAAACAGATGAGAGGGGTCTGGCTATTAGAGGTAATGGGGTGCAGATGATAATGAGGGTTGTTTGTGTGAATCATGTTGGCGTGACTCATCTGTGGCACTGCTACGTGTCGCTCACAGCGTAGCCATGTTACCCCTAATTATGTGAGTTAGGACTTGACATACATAAAAACAGAAATAAACAAGCCAAAGTCATTTGCTGTTCCGTAACTACTTCACTGGATCTGCTTGCGGTCAACATCTTGACATCGACCGTTGACATGCAGTAAAATGTCAGCTACAGTAAAATGTACGCTATTAGGTACAATTTAAGATTATGTTCCAACTGAATAATTTAAAAAATAATTTCTTTGATGTTTAATCCCATACTGGACAGAATATGATTTCAAATATAAACAAATAATAATTTTTTCATCAATATGTATTTAACTGTATGTCCAAATATACAATATATTATTATTATTATTATATTTTAATCAATTTTACATTTACCTGAAATGTATTTTAAGTTTGTAAATGTTTAGATGCCCCTTGAACTACATTTTGTAATCTATAAGTACATATATTATTTTGGCATTCAAGGCTTAAACATATTTCCTTAAGATGTGCAGTTTGCAACATATAATTGTACAACATATATAGCATATGTTTGAAATTTATTTCACGTTTTATTTTTTTGATGTTTATTTATTAGTTTTATTATAATCATTTTATTATTTATTTATTTGTTTGTTTTTGCAGTATGAAATAAACCGCAAATAAACAGTCAGGAATTTATTTATTTATTTATGTATTTATTTATTTCAGTATGAAATAAACTGAGTCAGGGAGTATATCTAAATTATAATAAATACATTTTAATTATTTTTTTATATTTGGTTAGTATGAAATAAACAGTGAGTCAGGAAGTATCTCTAAATTAATAATTAATTCAATTCTATTTATATATTTATTGCAGTATGAAATAAACAGAGTGTGTCAGGAAGTATTTCTAAATAAAGGAATAACTTGTTCTTATGACGTTCAAAGACGACTGGTTTACTGTTAAAATGGATTTGACCCATAGCCTCTCATTATCTGTATTTTTTTCTAGACTGAAATGCTTCAGATTTGAGGGTCTGCACAGAAACAGGGCTACGTGAGTCCTCCTGCATACACACATTGCATCAACCTGATTGAAAAACCCTGTAGAAAGCAGAAATATTCTATAGCAAATCACTTCCTCTCCATCTGCCTGCAATTACCTCAGCTTGAATATAGCCTCCTCTCCCACTTGACTCCCTCCCATCTATGATTATTCCTCAAAGCACCACTTACTATTTGGGTTACGCTTCACAATGTGCATATATGTCGCAGGACGCAAAGGATGCTATTCTTTATGATTGGCAACTGGCAGGGTAGCAGCTGCGGTTGCTACGGTGACAGCCTGACTTGCAGCAATTTGGATAGCGAATGAAGCTGTTAGTGTTTTGAGGACTACGTGATGAGGGTTTTAAAACACACTCGCTCCAGAGCCCGTCAGCAGCCCCCTCACTCAGGATTTGTGATTTACATGTCAGAGCAGAGTCAGAATATGATACTATCTCTCTATCCCTTGGGAAATCTTGATGTATAAGGATGAACGCTTAAAAATCCCATGAAGACTGTTTTATACCACAGAGAATGTGTGAAGAATGAATGAAATTGAAAGGTGTAAGTTCATGAGAGAAATGAAAATCGGGTGTCTTTGATGGTGCAAAGCTTGTTGATCATCGGAGTGAGTCTCAAACTACCAAATTAGACCCAAAACATAAAAAGTCATAATTCCGTCATAAACAGTATCATAAGACTCACCATCAACCATGAATTTTTTATCATTAAATCTAATTAAATTTTAATATTATTATTTAATAAAAAATAATAATAATTAAAAAAAAAAGGTTGGGTACACTGACTGACCGATGCAATTTAATGTTAGTATAGTTTGATTATTTATATATATATATGTGACCCTGGACCACAAAACCAGTCATAAGGGTCAATTTTTCAAAATTGAGATGTATACATCATCTGAAAGCTGAATAAATAAGCTTTCCATTGATGTATGGTTTGTTAGGATAGGACAATATTTGGCCGAGATACAACTATTTAGTAGGAAATTTACAAAATATCTTTATGGAAAATTATCTTTACTTAATATCCTAATGATTTTTGGCATAAAAGAAAAAACAATAATTTTGACCCATACAATGTTTTTTTTTTGGCTATTGCTAAAAATATACCCCAGCGATTTAAGACTGGTTTTGTGCTCCAGGGTCACATATTGTCTCCCAAATTTTTCACAGACATGAAAATATCCAAAGGATGTGTCATTAGTAACCCCTTGAAATAATCAATAATTCTTTTTTGACATTTTTATGGAAATGTGTGAGTTTTATGGTTGGTCACAGTTGTGACCTGTGGGATAATGTGTATATTGAAATTCAGTTATTTCTGTAGTCATCAAAGTTCTTATATATCTCAGCCCAGTTATTAACCCAATTTAAACTAGGGTTACTATTATACATAAAACCCCTTTGACAACACTGATAGGTATACTGAGATAAAAGACAAAAAAAAAGATATCCCACCGGCCACTATTGTTGCCTTCAACATGTTTACTCATTCTATAACCACACTCAACAAAACTGAATAATTGTAAATGCATATATTAATACTAGACACCTTAAAGATAATGTGTACCAAAAATCTTCTAGCAAATCATATCTTTGTTAACATACTTTACTAACCTTTTGTTTTGGAGCTTTGATGCAGCCATCATCATCTCATGGTGCAAACAGGAAGTAAACTGCCCTGGTTATGTGACAATTTGCACTAACCATGTGACACTAGTTGAGACTCTTTATTTTTTCCATATTTGCTGGAAATGCACTAAAACACCAGTCAGTTACCGGTAACCGGTCACTATTGTGGCCGATGGGATTAAATGGTTTAATGTGTATTATGAATTGTATTATAAATTATACATAATGTATATTATATTTATTTTTTTAACTTTATATTGTTATTATTGTGTATATTTTATATATTTATTAATAATTACAAATATTAGTATTTAATAATACAGCATTAGTGTATATTAAATCATTTATTATTATTATTAGCATTCCAGGTTACATTTTTATTTGTTTGTTTCTTGTTATTTTCATAATGCACTTTCATGCCCAGCATCCTGGGTTCAATAACAAGTAAAGCTCAACTGACAGAACTTGAAGCTTACAATTAAAAAAATGTAATAATAGTAATAAATTATGTGTTTTTATTACAATGTATTAATCAGTGGTGTATAAAGTACCTGAAAGCCATACTCAAGTAAAAGTACAGGTATCTTACCAGAAAATGACTTTGGTAGAAGTTGAAGTCACCGTTTAGAATATTACTTGAGTAAAAGTCTTAAAGTATGTGATATTTATTGTACTTAAGTATGAAAAGTATTTTTTTTTATCTTAAACGTACTTAAGTATTGAAAGTAAAAGTACAAGTAAATGCAGAATGGAAAAGAAGCAAATAAATATATATAAAAAATGTTCATACACAGCTTGAGTAGCAAGATTGTGTTCAGTTTTAACTCTTTCTTCCATTTTGTATTTTTGGGTAAGAATAAGAAGCACTTCATCCTGTATTAAAAAAATAGTCGAAATGTGAAATTAAAACCGCCAGTAGGTGGCAGTGACTGTGACCGATTCATTCAAACGGCTGATTCATTCAGGAACAAAGCATTCGACTGTGTTAATGAGTGAATCACTGAATCACTTCTATCAACCGATTTGTTCAAAAAGCTGATTAATTCAATAAGTAAACACCGTCCATTGCTCAGAGACGCAAAACAGTGCTGTGTGATCTTTGTTTGGAACTATTTTCGTTGGCAAAATTGAGCAGAAACCAGCAATACTTTAAAATGTAAGTCACTTATTGCTTTACTGAACTTGTATAAAATGATTATTAAATGTGTTATCATGCTGATATCTGCAGAAAAACGATACTCTTTGTGTGATATAGATTAAGTTAACTATATTAAATTGTATACATATAAAAAGCATACAGAAGCATTTTTGCGGTCTATAATTTAGAATGCCTGGAATTTTGACAAAGCCAGACCACTGATTCGTCAAACCTGCTTTCTTGCAGTCCTTGTTCTTCTGACTATTTTGTAGTAAGTAAAGAATATGCTTCGGGGAAATGTATCAGAGTAAAAGTATACATTTTAATTAGGAAATGTAGTGGAGTAAAAGTAAAAGTTGGCTGAAATATAAAAACTCAAGTAAAGTACAGATACTCCCAAAAAATACTTAAGTACTGTAACGAAGTATTATTACTTCGTTACATTACACCACTGGTATTAATATGTAATATTTATAAATTCATTAATTATGTTTTTCGCTATAACAGAATGTTAAATAATGAATGCATATTCTGTATATTATTCAAATATTTATTTATTAGCTTAATTATTAATTAATAATAATAATAATTTTCGTATTATTATTTAATAAAAAAAAAAAACACTGGGTGCTCTAGCAAACTGAATATTGTTAAAAATCATAGTTGTAAAAACATTTGTTCAACTGTTCCACTGGCTCCTGAAGAACTTATTTGCCCTTCTTACACCAAGTGGCCCTCAGGTGATTTCAGTTTGAGGATTTTCCTTCAAATCTTCAAAACGCTTCAAAAATCTTGAATCTCTCATCCATCTTGCATTTTGCATCCATTTTCACTCTTTTCTTTGTACTATTTGTTCTGCAAGACACAGAGACTTGAACTTGAGATTTACTTTCTTGTAACTTAATTTTTTTGTTCCTTGTTTCTCCACAGTGACTCCAAGTCTTTGATTGCTCTTCCCAAGAGCTACTTACAGGAAAGCTCTCCCAGCAGAGGACTCAGGTTACTGTTTAGTGAAAAGGCGCTTTTATTCCCAGTAATTAGTGAGGCTAACTCAAGGCTTGGAGCAAAGCACGCAAGTCTCCTTCCTTGGCTCCCTCTTTCCGAGCATACAGAGAGGGTCTGAAAGGTTAGGTCCTCAGACGCCGAGGTGAGATATTTTTCCTACGGCACAGTTCTTAAAACATTATAACGCTGTTATGTTAGTGTTGCATGTCTGTTTTGTTTTGGAAACACTTCACTTTCCCAGCTTTTCATATGTTTGCATGGGACTCATTTGTTTTTAGATGACTATGCAGTGGCCGATCAATATGATCTTGCATATCAATATGTGTAAGTATACAGGCTTCAAGCACTAAAGATGTGTCTTCAATGCTAGGAAGAAGTGGCTGATGCCACTGCAGAGCTGGTGAGAGTTCACTAGCATTGAACAAAGCACTTAACACCTGATTGCTAGAGGCAAACTGACCCTTGGTCGCTCTGGAGAATTAATTAATCTGAAACGGTGGATGGCTGTGACATTATGTAATGCCACTGAAGTCAGAAATGGAAGAAGGTAATACGTTACTGTTTATGTTGCTTAGGTTCCATCATAGTGATGAGTGTTGGTTTTATTTGATCCTCTTCACTTCAGGGCAGTGAGTTCTTCTTCTCTTTATTGTTTTGGATAGAAGAGCTATCTGAGCAAATACATTATATAACCCTCTAGGGTTTTTTCCATGTACTTTTATTTTTTTTAAGCACCATCAAAGAAACATCTCAGGTTTATTACAAGTTGAGCTCACTTGACTGCATCTGTGGCATAATTTTGATTGCCACAGAATGTATTTAGACTTTTCTCTCATTTGATTTAAGAAAAGCAAAAATCTGGGTTACAGTGAGCCACTTGTAACAGAAGTGAATGAGGCCAGTCTATAAAAGTACAGTTATACTCTCTGTTTCAATAGTATAGCGACAAGATGTAAACAGAATGCATGTTTACTTAATTTCAGTGTGAAAAAATGGCTTATTAACCTTTTCTGTGTAAAGTTACATCCAATTTTACAACTTGGTTGGGTTTCCAACGTAAAACCTAAAATCGTAAGGTAACATAAAAGTGACAAGTACAACTTTAGAGCTTAAATAATACACAAGAATTATTTATATACGCTTCAAATGTTTGTTTTTAAATAAAAATTGTCCTCATTCTATCTATCTATCTATCTATCTATCTATCTATCTATCTATCTATCTGTCTGTCTATCTATCTATCTATCTATCTATCTATCTATCTATCTATCTATCTATCTATCTATCTATCTATCTATCTATCTATCTATCTGTCTGTCTGTCTGTCTGTCTGTCTAAACTGTAAACTTTTTAATACTATTAAATATCCCCATTCACCTTAATTTGTGCTTTTTTTTTAGATTTTTTTTTTTTTTTGTGGTGCCACAAATGCTGTCAATTGAGCTTAACTTGTATTAAACCCAGCATATTCCTTTAAAAATACAGATGGGCATGAAAGTGCATAAGGAAAATAATAAGGAACGAAACAAGCAAACAAATAAAAAATGCAACTTGAAACCCTAAAGATCCAAAACTTGTCACATTAATGAAAAGAGTCTTCTGTCTACCCGTCAGAACCTCAGATTTTTTTTATCCGTACCCAAACTGTTCCTGACTATTCACAGCTGGTTTCATTTTCCTGCTCCTTGAGAAACTTCACTCCTGTGCCCCAGCAATAGCACATTATTGTAAACATATAATTTCATAGTGAAAGCAGTTCAGGTTGTTGGCTGTTTGCTGCCATTTCATTTAGAGTAAAACTGGGGATGTTGCCAACATCTGGTCTATGTCAGTGTTAAGGGTTTCCAACCATTGCCCCTCAAACTGCCAGTGTGAGGAAAAACGCAGGTTTTTGTGATTAATCAGAGTTACAGCATTAATCGTGAAAGCCCCATGTTCACTGCAAAGTAAAGCAGGCCAGATTAGAAGGTGTAGTGCTACTACAAGTGTTTATTCATTTCAGGTTTACATATTACAGTGAGTCAAATGACTACATGAAATATGACGAAATCTGGTGAGCCTTTATGCTGTGTGCCATTTTATTTGGCACTAGGTGTTCAAATTTAGTAACACAACTTTTGTTGAATATTAGGAATGTGAAGCATTTATTTTTATGTAATGAACTGCAGAAACGTGTAATTGTTGCTAAAAATGGCTTAAATATACAATTCACCCAAAAACAACAATTTTGAAATTAAATGGAAGCCATTTATACGGAAGCCTATTTCCACCACAAATAATAATAATAATAATAATAATAATAATAATAATAATCAAAAGGTAAATAATACATTTAAATCTCACTTTTTGTTTTGTGTGTCCACTATAGAATAATCATTTTAAAAAGTAATTGCACCTTTTGATCTCACAAGTCTCACTTATGTCTCGCAATTGTAAGTTTATATCTCAAAATTGTGAGTTATTATTATTATTATTATTATTATTATTATTTAATTTTATTTTTTTATCATGTGGTGGAAACAAGCTTCCATAATTTACTCACCCTAAACTTGAAAAAAGTGGTTGGGACATTTTCTAAAAATCTTGAAAAGAAATGTTTGGAATGACATGAGGATGATAAAACGATTAATTTTTATTTTTGTGTGATCTGACAGCATTATAATTTACAGCAGGCCAGGTGAAGTTTTCAACCCATAAGATCTTACAGTGGTTTCAGTGGCATAGACTTTTACTTGGAACGTGAAGGTTTAAAGACAAAGTATAAGTCTAGGAGCTAATATTGCAGATAATCAGCATTAAACCTGCCCTCAATGTGTACTCTACAACTGTCATATGGCCTTGTTGTTGTCTTTTGTGTATTAGTATATGTTGAGAAGAGAATTTTTGGCATTGTGACCGTTGGGGAAATCTTATACAAATAGTCGCTTGAAGTCACTTTGACAAGCAAACAGCAGATGTGTTTTCAAAGACTTCATGCTAGATGCTTTTCAGAAACCACTGGAGAAAACATCTGTAGGTGTTTTTTCCTAAACAACTTCAAATATTGGAGTAAAAGCAACATATTTGCACATAGCATTTGGAGAATATTTGATGTTTGTTGCAACATTAACTTGTATGAATACGTGTTTGCATGTATCATCGAATGTTATATATTATGTTAAATTTGAAATATTCCAGAACTCCTGTAACAGTAGAACATGACACTAGCAACTTCAGGGTCATGGGTTCAGCTCTATGAAATGCATGAATTGATCAAATGTATACCTTAATGTAAGCCTCTGCCAAATGCATAAGTGTAAAATAAAATCTATTTTGCAAGCATGGTAAGACTTTAGGAGTAAAATTTGTGCTGTTCTAAAATTGGGAAACATTTGGACAAAAAAGTGTTATTGGATGCCGCTCTGGTCAGCACTACAAGCTCTGCACGTCTCCCCTGAGCTTTAGATGCAAAAAAGAAAAAGAAAAGAGCAATCACTGTGTCATTTTTTCCCCCACAAGATGGCAAAGTATGTTATTATTATTATTGTAAACCTTGCTGTGTGAGTTATGGCACAGAACATTCACTCCCTTTGGAGAATTCACTGGCCGTGTTCCATGGCAGCTGGAAGTCATCACAAACTCCAATTACTGTCTGTCTATGTCAACATCTGGAAACCACTTCTGCTTGTTTGGCTGTCTGCATGTGTGAGTAAGGTAGTTGGCCATATATAGCCAACCTATTGTATATGGAATGCAGGGACAGTGCTGTAGATGGGAGAGAGTAGATGTCACTCCACTCGCCTTTGACTCTGACTAATGACTTGACAGATCCATCAATGATAGTATATCATGAATGACAAGAATCTGTGAACTGCCACCTGTGGTTTATGTAGTCTTCGGGACTTGACCTTAAAGAACTTTGGTCTCACTTTTAGGTATTTCCTATCACTAAATCTAGATGATTTAGCTCCTTTGTGGACTTTCGATAAAGGCGTTTTTCAGGAATCGCTTTACATGAATCTTACTTGTTTTTACAAGGAACATTCAACCAGGTTCTTTTATAATAAAACAAGATGAGAACATCATGCTCTATCAGACTTTCTCCCTCAGGTCTGTTCTTGTGTTCATACTCACCTGCACTACACTGGTTTTGTGTTGGTGACCAGTTCCTTCAAGGACTATAAAGTTGGAACTGTTGCCACTTGTAATTTCAATGCGATGGCAGAAATGTACCCATGCAAATAAAGCTAGTCAGGATTATTCATTCTCTGGCAGGACTACTACTACTGGCAGCTCAACTACTACTTTCGGGCAATACGAAAGTGTTTGTGCAGGTGGTGTGACTGTCTGCGATGCAGTGCTCTGGCACTCAAACTAGAGGAATTCACATTTTGATGTGCAGCTTCATTCTGCAGACATGACAAAAAGTTGTAGAATTTATAACCTCATTTCCTACTCCAAAATAATTATTGGTTATTTTAAGACAGTTGGCGAAATTCAATATAGTATTATATGCTAGGCCATATTATTAGGAAGAAGCGTATGCTTTCCTCATTTCACGATACGTAAATTGCCTGTTAGAAATTAGGCAGAGCAGTTTACCCAACACGTGTTTTCAATTCAGTTAACTGTGATGGTTTTGTGAACAAAAAAAAATCTGGATTCAGGCATTTTCTGCAATGAATTTTTTTTTTTTTAGCATGAGTCAGACATGAGAAAGAATTGATTAGTTGAAGTCCAGTGCATGATTAAAAAAATGACAAGCAAGTTAAGTTAATTATCAATTAACCACAATCTCCCATTGTTTGTATACTTGTCTGGACCAAATATCACATGTGCTCTTAAAGCTGGGCTTCCATATGGAAAACTCATCACGATGCCTGCCAAACCATCTCTTAAAAAAAAATGAAAACTTGCATTCCTGTTATTGAGTGTCATGATGTATCAAGTTCAGTTGACTTTAGTTGGATTAAAATAATACACAGATGCAGAGATGTTCTCCTGAGGCATCACTGATCTGGGACTACAGGTCAGTATGTAACTCACTGAATAGACAGTTGTAATCGGGACAGTCTGTTTTAATACTCATCTTAAATTCAAGAAATGCATTAACCGTCCGCTTTGAAGATATATAAAGCAAAGTGCATCTTCCTTCCAAATAGGATGGTGATATTTTTTTTATGTTCTTCAGCTTTAGACATGAAAACACATCATACTTCACAAGCATGATCACAGCATTAAAAGTGTACCTCTTCTGCCCTCCTGTGTTCAGTGGATGCAGATTCCCTGTGGGCTCATTCATCTGTCCTGCCTGGAGGTGGAGCTGTGCATCTTGTTTTGAAGAGGAAATGAAGACAACTTCATCATTAATTCAACCAGATATTTGGCAATGAAAATTCAGCAAGCCTAGTCAGTGGACAGATAGCTTTTTTCGTATGATACTGGCAGTCTTCATTCCCACAGGTACAAGAAACAACAGTAATTGCAGTGGATTTTATTACAGTTGTGATTTATCCCAGAGAAAGAGCGAGAACATTGCCAACATTGGCACTTGAAGATCTCTTATTATGTGTGCAATTTGTTTGTGACCATTTATTTTTGTACAGTCATTGCTGTTAACAGTGAACACAATAAAAAATAGAAAGAAAACTGCTCTCAACAGGTAAATGTGCCTGTACTCTTCTTTGTTCAGCTTTAATGTTTTGTTTTTGTTTTTCTAGTACTCCAGTACTGCTTCCATCTTTTTTATTTTATTATTTTTTTATTTTAGGCCAGCTGAAAGTGGAAGTGGCCTGAATGAATAGGTGACTTGCTTACCAATGGGTCCTCTGCAGTGAATGGGTGCCGTCAGAACAGCAGATAAAAACATCACAGTAATCCACTAGTAATCAACATGATTCCAGTCCATCAGTTAACGTCTTGTGAAAAGCAGCGTGTTTGTAATAAACAAATCCATCAAGACATTTTTAAGTAGTCCTCTGTCCATAATATTGCTTTTTCCAGTGAAAGAAATATGCACAGGTCAAGAACCCCAGGTGAAAAAGACGTAGTATTACATGTATTAAAAATATACTTGAAATTCAAGTAGTATGTTTATAATACATTTGTATTCCCAACATGCTTATTTGAAGTGCAATAAATTTTGTTTTGTTTTTCACCAAAGTATATATGCTGCTGTCCTTTTTTAGTGTACTTTATGAATATTTGTAATGTACACAACAATATATAATACATTAAAGTTTTCTAGATATCAAAGTGTGTACGTGTGTGTGTATATACTGAAAAAAGCAGCTTTATAATATACTAGTAGTGTAATGCTAATGCATTTCCAGTGAGCTGAAATACAATTGAAATGTACTTGAAGTACATTAAAACGATGCTTCAAATATATTCTAACTGTAGTTCATGAAGTATTAAAAGGACATTTTAAATGTATTTTAAGAAATACACTTAAATTGCACTAAATATACTTAAAGTGGTTCCATTTGAACACAATTTCAATATATTACAAATAGATTAAAATCCAACTTAAACATATCTTGAAATACACTTAATATACTTAAAGTTGTTTCAAAATAATACATTTAATATGCACTTAGTATAGTATAATTTTAATATAGTATGTCTGTAAAAGCACAATTTAAATATATTTCTTTTTCACCTGGGACTGTTTAAAAGAAAATGGTCCAAAACAGTTCTAAACAAATATGTTGGTGGATTTTCATGTGAGAGGACAACAGGGGATGGACCTTTTCTACTGGAGGAAGTGTTATTATGGATTATGGATTGGTATTTTGGCCAGAAGTGACACTTTGAAGTCAAAATGCATTAATGAGCAATTTCATAAAATCTGTTCCTATGAAGAAACAAACTCATCTACACCTTGGATGGCCTGAGGGTGAGTGCATTTTTTGCAAATCTTAATTTTTGGGTGAACTTTTCCTTTAAGAAAGAAAACTTGTGTAAGAGCAGTGGTGTGGAGAATAAGAAGAGTGACCAACCTGAATCATTTTCTGATTCCATTCTTCTCCCTTTTCACATTGCTTATCAGCTCAGAGAGCATTTACTTCAGATAAAAGAGAAAAAAAGTGACAAAATGTATTTAATAGGCATATAACTGAAATTTGATGTGCTGTCCTGATGCTGATCAAATGGGCTGGGAATAATAACGTATTATACCATACATAACTATATACAGTATAACCGTGGTCGCTCTTCTGGACCTTTGAGGATACCTTTACTGATCAGCAGATTCAGTATGGTAGGTGTAGGGATGGGCTTTAGGGATAGGGAAAAGTAAGGTCCAAATAAGGCAGCATCCACCCAGCAGGCACACAACGTCATAAGACGTTGATATTTGGTTAAATTTCGGTTGCGACGTCGGGTGACCAAAATTCAATGTAAATTCAACGTCTAATGTCAATGTTAAATTGATGTCCAATACCGACGTCAGCTGACGTTGATATTTTGTTGTTTTTAGGTCATGTAACCAAAATCCAATGTTAAGTCAATGTCAATTTGACGTCAAAAATTGACGTCAACCCGATTTTCAACCAAAATGCATCGTCTGTCTGACGTCATGTCCAACGTCAACCTGACGTTACCCAGACGTCCGGTGCCTGCTGGGGCATTTATGATTTTAACAAATATAATCAAATGCACTTAATTTGTTGTTATAACATGCTGTTTTACAATGTTCTACAAAACACGGAGGTGCAAAAAGTATTTGCTACCATTTACACTAAGTATAAATAACATTTGACACTATTTACACAAAGTGCAAATAATCTATCTGCTATTTACACTCAGTGCTAAGGAAATATTGCTATTTTCACCTAGTGTAAACAGCATCTTATCACTATTTGCACTTACTGTAAATAGCCTCTGCTTTTTTAAATTGTCTACTAAAAATAAATAAATAAATAAATAATAAATAAAATTAATAATTTAGAAAATATAGAAAAACAAATATAGTATGTTTAGATCTTTAGAAGTGTTTACTAGCAAAGTTCAGTGAACACATTGTCCTAGAGGGAAACATGAATGAAGAGACACATTGTACATTTTTAGTGAATGAGAGAAATGTTGCATAACAGTCTCCGTAAAACATGTTTGACATGCTTCCCATCTGAGATTATGGCAAAAATAGAAAGTCGTATCACATGCTGGCTAAGATGCTATGCTAACAGTTTGATTAGTCACAACACGACTATAAGGAAATCAGGTAGATCCCTTTTTGCTCAGTTACTATTACTGTGTTGTCACACATTTGTATTTACTGCTGTAACTATTTCGATTTATGCGGAGTTTAGCTAGACGGGCTGTGACTTTGACATTTATTTGCAATAGCAAATACCATGTAGCAATTCTGTTTTCATCCTGTTTTCAATGAAATTACAGTAAATCTGAATTAAGATTTTAAGAAGATGATCTGAATGAATGTAAACAAATAAATAATGGGACATGAATCCATCATTTGCAGTATCGGTAGGCCTGGTTTACAATATAATATAAACACACTTAACTTGTACTTATGTTTAAAAAAAACAGCCTGGCTTGTTGGCCCATGAGGTATCTCTCTGAAGTTCACTGTTAAAAATCCAGTTGAATGCCAAATACTGACACTCATCTGTGGAATGTGAAAACATTAATCAATAGACACCTTCATGAAAGGTGGGGTGTTTACAGTTTTTCTCGATTGCTTAAACACATTTCTTGAAACTATGCCTCGTATTCTCAAAACAGTAAACACAAATTTCACCCTGTCAGAGTTTCGTTCGAAAGGGACGCATTACGCCCGTTTCATCCGGAACCGGTGCTTTTGGAGGATACGATAAATTGTGGAGAGGCTGATGGCATTTATCCCTCGAAAATGATGATTATCCTCAATCACTCTCCTTTGAATCTCTCGCAGGCAGATTACATTATTGGCAATGACCATGCCTGGTTATAGTGTTTTAGCAATCGAGAAAAACTGTAATACCAATCACAGTTGTTATATTTAAAATTAGGCACAACTAAATAAAAAAAAAGCTTCATATTGTGTTTTTTTCTCATGACAAATATCTTTCCACTAACAGTTCTCTCACATTTACTTACCCGCCCACTATTTAAAGACACTTGTAGTATTTCAACACTGGCCATCACTGAAACTTGGATCAAATCATTATCAGCTCTTAAGAAATCAGATACACTACTGTTCAAAAGACTTGTGTCAATAAGATTTGATTTATTTTTTGTGAAATTAATACATTTATTGAGCAATAAAGTCAGTAAAGATATTATATTTCTGTTTAAAATAAATGTTATTTTGAACTCATAAAAAAAAAAATCAGTTTCCACAAAAATATTAAGCAGCACAACTATTTTCATTGATAAACAATAATAAAGGTTTCAAATCAGCATGTCAGAATGATCTCTGAAGGATAATGAGACTGAAGTAATGGCTGCTGAAAATTCAGCTTTGCCATCACAGAAATCCTGAAAATTGCATAAAATTAAACTGTAAAAAGAAAATGGTCATTATGAATTGTAATAATAAACCTTAACAGAGGTGTTTTTACTGCATTTTTACAAATAAATGCTGCCTTGGTGAGCACAAGAGACCTCTTTCAAAAACGTTTTGAACTGTAGAGTAACTCAAATCTGAAGAGAGCTGTGCTGCAGGTCTCCTGTCTGACACAGTTACGTCTCACAAATGCACTTGTGAACAGAACTGCCAGTGGTCTGAACAACAGAGGTCCTTTTGTGCTCAGTAAGTCTCAGCTGATTGGCAAGCTGTGATTTGCTGCAAGTATTAATGAGTTCCATCCATATTTGTGTGATCAGGTATTTAAATTTTGTTTTAGTTATTAAGGAATAGCTAATGAAAAATATCAACAGTTTATATTGATCAGACCCAATGCATTTCTCATAACTCTAAAGCCATAAAGTATCATTTTTATGGCTTTAACAGCTAATCAGAGTGTAATGAAAGCTAAATTAGTGACAGAAACCTGCTCAAGCAACTCAGAAAGGACCAAACTGTATGTCAAAGGAATGCAGAGGGAATGAAAGTGATCATTTGCATCAGCGCTGCATGAACAGAGGTGGAGCAACGCGTGCAGCCCAGCACTATAAAACCATTAGAGCTGCGACTTTATGTACCTCTTTGCTTCTATAACTGGCCTCATATATGCCTGGAACACAACTCACTAAGGTACATCTGCTCCTTTCTCTCTCACAATCTCAGTATCTGTACATTTCTGTCTAATTTAGTATGTTGGTATCTAAACTTGCTTAATTAAATGGAATGAAATAATAAATAAAACATTTAGTTCTTTTTTTGAAGGCTGGCCCACTGAATCTCTGCAGAACTTCTACTTCACAGTATCCCAGCACTCAAAACACAAAGGTGAGGGGTTTCCTGTTTTTGTCTTTTGAAAAGGAAGATCCGGTCCTGTTTGCGCCAAAGGAACGTAAACACCCCCTGCAAAGAACATCAGTCCTGAGCCTGGTTTTGATCAGCACCTTTATTACACCACTGAAATCTGTGAAAATTTACAGGAGCTACAACCACTCATGGCAAATCCAATCGGTGAAACTACAGAGCAGAAGAAACAGCAGCCACAGGGACCCGAGAGGCCAAATTCACATCAGGAGTTTAAAGCAAAGCTCATGCAATGGGTTTCTTACATTGCTGGAGACATGGCTGCGTTCGGTGACTGGATGAAAGGTACAAGAGTTAGTAGGAGAGTGTTTGCACGTGAGTAATTTAGAAAATGATCAATGAGGTAATCATATTCAGGTAGGGAAAAGTCCTGTTCTATAACCCCGCTAAACATTTCTGTTTCTTTCACTACAAAGATGACTGAACAACAGTTATATTGTTAACACTGGCATCATTCTAAAACTGTTCTGTTACCTGTAAACCAGTGGGAATCTGTTAGATGCGCTCATTTAGTTGATTTACTCACCACTTTTTTAATCCACATGCTCTAGCAAGTTGGATAGTGAGTGATCCACACCCGACTGAAAAACAATAAGCTCTTACTAAAATTAATATATGCAGTCTATTGACATATAGTGTAATCTTTTTTAATGGCCTTTGTTAACTCCAAAACACACACTCAGAGATATGCAGATTAGTAGCAGTACTGTAGTAGCAGTCACATTATTTCATAATGTAAATACAGTATTGTATAACTTCTAAGGAGATTTTCTGTGTACCGACTATGTTCTCTCACATGTTTACCCTGTTCAGGGCAATTTATCTTGCTTCAGATTCTGGACTGGGTGCTGCGGGGAGCTGCTCAGGTGATGTTTGTGAACAACCCTCTCAGTGGACTGATCATCTTTGCTGGACTGATCCTGCAGAACCGATGGTGGGCACTCAATGGTTTTGTTGGCACTTTGTTTGCTACGATTTCTGCCCTCATCATTGGTCAGAACAGGTATTTAGGTGATACATTTACATTATGATTGCTCTAAATGTTTGCGCAAGGTTTCAGTGTTATACTGTATTTCCCTCAGAGGTGCAATCGCAAACGGCCTGTACGGATATAACGGCATCTTAGTTGGTCTCCTGATGGCGGTTTTCTCAAATGCAGGAGATTGGTATTGGTGGCTGCTTCTTCCCAACATTTTCATGTCAATGGCATGGTGAGTTCATCTCTTGGTTCTTCAGCTCATTCATTTGGATTTGGATTTAAAAAAGGAAAGAAAGAAATAACTGAAGACTGTAATACACTATTTTTTCCCCCTTAATCAATTGCAGTCTTGATTAGTCGATGCCAGTCTGCAGATACTGGGTGGTCATAGCTGGTAGATTTCACAGAAAATCACATAGTGTATAATCGACAGACTCTGATTTGTTAGCTTTAGACTATGAATCCATCCAGTTGATGGATATCAAACATATTTGATATTTTGAACAGTTTTGTGAACACGTTGTTTTCATTTGTCACGCGTCTCCTATCAATGAGACGTATGTTTCTGCATGAGTTTGTTGTGTTTGGAATGACTAGTCTGGTAGTGTGTCATCAGTCATTTTGTGTATGATGCCCAGTTTTTCTCTATATCAAAAATAAAAAAGGGGTGCACATCCCACAAACTCAACTAGGGCTCAGGTGCGGGACAAGAAAAAGGGGCAAAGATAAGCAAAAAAACTAATGAAATGTCCGCACACTGATATAACTGCTCCAAAGAAATGTATTAAAACTCATACAACATTTCGACTATGAGGTCTTCATCATTGCAGTTTTCTCTGAAACCATTTGCAATTTGGCAAGACTATGATACCTCGTGGTTTAATATATGCTCAGATTTTATAAGTAGTGTACTGTAGCCATAAGGAAGGATTAAAATGTGAGGAATTTAGATTCTTCAAAAAAGTGACACACTCACATGGAATGTATCATCAGTCAAAGACTGTCATATGATTGAGTTACTGAAGAATGTAAAAAATTGAACAGCTATTTTTAGATTTTTTTTTTTCCTCATGGGGTTGTGTGTGAACAAAATGACTTGAAAATCTGATTGTATCTACCTAAATATTAGTTAGTCATTCTGGTTGGCATTTTACACAGGGCACATTTCACAGTTTAGTGATGATCTTTTGCTAGTCTAGACCACTGATTCTCAATCGGTTTTGCTTTTACCTTTAGGCTTACTTTAGACTTTTTCATTAGATCTAGTGGTGATCCAACACAGTACCAAAATGGTTTATCATACAGAAGCAGACAAAAATGTAATTAAAGCAATATATCTTTTACTTTCCATAGTTTTGCGTCATGCAAATTAGCCATCTGCCTAGCAGGCATGTGAAGCATTTCCTCCTATTTCTACCTACTCCTATTTCCTATTCATTTTGCAAACTATACACGATTATATAGTTGCATTTTATTGTTTGAATCATTTTTTTCCTATCAGTTACCCTTCAGTTATGAACCACTAATTTAGGCTCAGTGCTGAATTCTATAATCCTAATAGTGCTGTTTTCTCCAGTCCCATAGTGTCCAGTGCCTTGGCTTCCATCAACAGTCGGTGGGACCTTCCTGTTTTCACCCTGCCATTTAACATACTAGTGTGTCTCCATATGGTGGCTACAGGCCACTACAATCACCACTTCCCTCAGGTTCTCTTCCAGCCACGCACATCCATGCATAACTTGACATGGTCTGAGCTGGATTATCCTAAGGTAAGAGTTAACAAGTGAAAATGAGGCCAAAATCAAAGATTTCAAAAGGGGAAGCTGTCCCAAATTTACATCCTGATAAGCAGCCACTCAAGAGAAGGTGATTGTGCAATAGTTCTGTTTAAGAATATTCTAGATTGATGTCACATAACACTGAAGAGAGCAGGTTTATCACGAGATACTGTAACTGACACTATAAAATTCAATCTAGCAGACAATGAAAAAAGTTCTGCTCAAATTGAATGTCACCCAGTTTAAAGTCATATTAGGCAGGTTAAATCTCATAAAAGTTAAAAATTTTATTATGATTAAATATATCATAATAAAAATTTGTTTTAAAGAAGTCTCTTATGCACGTCACATGATCCTTCAGCAATTATTCTCAAAAAGGCTGTTTTTACTGTATTTTTCATCAAAAAGAAAAAAAATGCAGCCTTGGTGTGCATAAGAGGCTTCTTAAAAAAAAACATAATTATTCCAAACTTTTTACTTTTTTGTTTTTCTTTACAGCTCTTCCGCTCAATCCCTGTGGGTATTGGACAGGTATATGGGTGTGACAATGCTTGGACAGGAGGAATATTCATGATCGCCTTGTTCATCTCCTCACCCATAACATTTGCACATGCAACTATTGGATCAGCAGTTGGTATGGTGTCAGGTAAGAGATCACATCTGAATATTTAATTATAAATAAAACCAACATCAAACATCTCTAAAACTCATGATTAAGTCGCCTTTACTGTGATTTCCAGGTCTTGCTCTTGCTGCGCCGTTCCAGGACATCTACTTTGGCCTGTGGGGTTATAACTGTGTTTTGGCCTGCATTGCCATTGGTGGGATGTTCTACGCTCTCACATGGCAGACACATCTTCTGGCTGTGGCCTGTGGTAGGTTCATACCAGCTATTTTCTCTCCTTCCTAATTATGTAATAACAATTTCCTATTATTGCACATATATCATTACACAGTTATGAGCAAATGACTGAAATTACAGTCTTGTTTTCCCATAGCATTCTTCTGTGCATATCTTGGCTCTGCAATCGCAAATGTGATGTCTACTGTAGGTATCATAAACCCAGAACATGAAATATACAAACGTGTGGTTTTAAATGGTTTTACATGTTTTACATGATATTTTAACAGTTTGGACTCCCAGCATGCACCTGGCCCTTCTGTCTCTCTGCCCTCACTTTCCTTTTGATCACTACGGAGATAAAAAACATTTATAAACTGCCCCTTGCTAACGTCACCTACCCTGAGAAAAACCTGATATACTTCTGGAAGATGAAGAAAGAGGATAGGATCGCCAAACAAAGGAAAAAGCAAGAGAAAGACATCGCTTCACAACAGAAGAAAGAGGAAATAATGGCTGCAATGGAAATGAAAGCTCATCAGCATCTTGATGTTTGCACTGTGGACGTTCCGCAAGAGGAAACCACACAAAATAGAGCAGATAGGAATTCAGAGGCAACTGAACTTAATTTAACTAAATTATAAATCTCCCTAAAATGGTTCACATGATGTTTATTTGCTCAAGGAAAATGCCACACAAAAAATAGCTAAGGGAAATTGTTCTGTTTTTAAACATCACCTTTATTGATACAGTAATTTATTGATATATATAATTTACTAAGCATAATTTTTCATTTTTTGACATTTGCCAAGTTAAAAAAAATCCCTTATTTAAAAATATTATATAACTTTTTACACAAGTCACAATCTATTCTGTAGAAATATCAATATATATCAAATCAAATATCAATATCAACAGAAGGAACACACACAATATGAATGTAACTCATTTTCAGATAAATGAGAATGCATTATGTTGAATATATAGCCTGCACTATTTCAATGTTTTCATCATCTGTAGCAGCACTGTGTATTACTTTTTGACTTTTATACATTCCAAATAAATATATATTTTAACATAAAAGTGTACATCTTTGGAATATAAGCATTATACTCATCTAGATTCATTGAAATAGAGATGTAGGAACACTTCATAACTTAAAATAAAATAAACATTATTACATACTGTTCAACAGATATTTAGGTAATGTATAATCAAAGGTAGAAATGTCGAGAACTTTGATTTATTTTCCTATATTCAAACTTAAATGTATATGAATGTGACCTCTTTAAAAAACAGTTGAAGTTGTCAGTGTTAACAAAGTTGTTTATATTATACTTGTGTGTATATTGTACACAAAATACAATAAAACCAAACTGTTTTCATGTACAATACTTGTAGATAATACATGATATATACTTACAAAAATAGGGCCAGGATTCACAATCATTTTCTAATCATTTTCTACAGCTCATTATCATTTCTGTTGTACATTAACATGTTCCCTTAACTCCAGCATGCCTGATTGTGTTATAAAATAGAACTCTAGCTGATCACAATACTGCAGATAATAAAAAGTAATTAACTAATTAATCAATTTAATTAGTCTTTCTAGCTCTTTTATTTCGTAGTCTTTCTAGTGCCCTTCAAAGTCCCAGCCACAATCGTAGTAGCCTGGAGCTCATGTCCTGATGCTGAACTACTAGCCTGCATACCGTGCAGTCTATGATGATTATGTGGCATCAACAGCAGCAGCAGGAACACCTATTACAGTTTTTCTCGATTGCTTAAAAATATTTCTTGAAATTGTGCTTCCTTTTCTCGAAACTCTAAACACAAATCCATAACTTCTCACCCAATTCCCCATACTTGAAATGAAGCTCTCCACTCAAAACCATTCAATCTTGCTGAAAAAACAAACTTTTCCCTCGGACATGACACACAACCCCTCAAAAACGCACATACTGTCTTACACACTAGTGAGATCAATTCATAACACTGTTGCAAAAACCTTCTTTTGGCAATCAGGAATCATTTTACAGCTCAATGTCTATTACAGTATACAACATGTTAAATATAGCAGATACAGTGAAATTCAACAATAAGTTTTAAGAAAATGTTATTTTCATTACACTGCTGTAAAGAGATCTTACAGTACAGTGGATGAAACTGCACTTCTTAAAATTACAAATTACTTGCTTCTTGCATCAGATCAAGGCTGCATCTCATTGCTAGTTTTACTTGATCTTAGTGCTGCGTTCGACACTATAGATAATGACATACTCATAGATCGATTACAAAACTATACAGGTATTCAAGGGCAGGCTTTAAGATGGTTTAGATCCTACCTGTCCGATCGCTACCACTTTGTTTATTTAAACGGGGAGTCATCTCAATTATCACCAGTAAAGTATGGAGTGCCACAAGGATCTGTCCTAGGTCCTCTGCTATTTTCAATATAAATATTACCCCTTGGTAATATTATTAGACAATACGGAATTAGTCTCCACTGTTATGCTGATGATACTCAACTATATATCTCAACAAGACCAGATGAAACTTCTAAATTATCTAAGCTAACAGAGTGTTAGTACCTAGGATAGCAAAGTCCACTAAAGGAGGTAGAGCTTTTTCGTATTTGGCTCCCAAACTCTGGAATAGCCTTCCTGATAACGTTCGGGGTTCAGACACACTCTCTCTGTTTAAATCTAGATTAAAGACACATCTCTTTGGCCAAGCATTCAAATAATGCATCTCATAATCTTGTACTGCAGTTATATCTGATCAAACGCACATTATTATTCCTTAGCTTGGGTTGAACAAGTCATTTTTGCTTGGTTGGAACAGCAGATATGCTAATTATGTCTCTATTTGTTTCTCTGTTTCTGCCACAGGACTGACATCCCGTGGTAACTAGGAATTACACAAGCTTCAGTCTGGATCCAGAACACCTGAGAAGAGATGATGCCAACCCCTATAGGACCTCAGATGAAGCCAACCCTGAAACAACATAAACTACCAAATTTTGCTACAAGTTTGGTTGCAACATAATGATTTCTGTTAATAGTGTTCATCGTCTGCTTGATTACGTCATTAACTGAATTTTACCGTACATTTCTGCCATATGTACATCAATTTGACAGTCACCACTGACAAGCTACTACTAAATATATTGTAGAAACTTAATTTTCTGTAACGCTGCTTTGCAACGATTTTTATCGTGAAAAGCGCTATACAAATAAACTTGAATTGAATTGAATTGAACCTGTGACCCTATTTATATTATCCAGAGATTCTGACTGGTGTCATCAATTTTGCTACTTAATGTTTACAGATGGATAAATGTGTGCTATTTAAGTTCATATAGTGATGCTTGAGGTAATTGTATTGTGGGTTTGTGAGAACATGGTTAACCCTGTGCAAAATGAGGGTGTTTCTGTGTAGATTTTTGCAGAAAACACTGAGCAAATTGGAATGTGTTAAAACAGGTGAATTGTGTTAAATGTTTTGAGAAACGTGTCTTTGTTTTGAAAACTGAATGAATGGTTTGGAAAATTGGGCCAAATGAATCAGTTATAGTCTGTAAACAATCGAGAAAAACTGTAAAACAGCTTTATTTCATCAGATAACAGTACCCATCTGAAGATTAAAATCTCCTGCATGAGCTACCACAGATCTCAGATATGCTACTCTTATGCAACATGCACACTAATTTGATCCTAAAAAAGGTCATTGCATGGAACCACATGAACCTGTAACTCCTGTTCGAGGAAATGTGGCTATTAATTGTCTTTGCTTGGCAGCTCTCACTTTTGACATGTGATGAACGAGATAATACGTTCTGCTTTTCATCAGATTAAAGTACAACCTAGAAATTTCCATGATCAAGTTTGCTTTTTCATAAACTGTAATGATGACTATATAAATATGGTCTATCAGTGTGAATTTTGCAACCTATACACTCATTGGAAATACATGACATACAGTGCAGTTTCCAGGTGAAATGAACACTAATGTCAGTAAAACACCATCAACTTTTGCTCCTTTTAACAAATAATGTTTGCAGGGGCAGATTATCAAATAACTAAGACTTTTTTTTCATGCAATTCCTTGCACAATATTATGACCTCAAAACACTTTTACCATAGTGCGTGATTTGTAAACTAATACATTTTGATGTTTGCATCACATAATCAGCTCCATCTGTCTGGCTTTTCTGATGTAGTAAACATGCTTGCAGCTTACCTGATACAGCACAGTACTTGCAATGCGGACTTGTAAGCAGGCTAAAATGGCATGGTTGCTTCGGCAAATGTGTTTTTATCTCATGTTTGTAAACATTACTGTGTTTAGTACTTTCACACAGTTTTGACCAGCAGGCATCAATCTGCAGTGAATCATTTGCACAGCAATTGGTTCAATTGATTCAAAGTTTCAGAAAGGTTAATTTCTCCTATTGCTAAAGTGAATAAGATCTCAAACAGAATTAACTTTGAAACCAAGCAACTTTCTATCGGTCAACGTGCCAAACCCATGCGAAGTTCCAGATCGCGTGGATCTCTGAATGACTGGATTTCTCCCATGAAAATTTGCTAACCAACAGAAAATGTGACCACACCTTGAGTGCCTTTTTTAATAAAACGTGGTTGTGATCAGATCGCAGTGAGGTAGATGCAGGATGAGGTGTATTGACGGTTTAAAATCCAGTGATACGGTGTGTCATCAGAGGATGAGATCAGGTTGGTTGTCTGCTTTGTGCATTGCTGATGTGTGCAGTTGTTAAAGGTCAATTGAGGCCAGGAGAGTAAGTCACTTGTGGTTTGCTAGTGGTTTTTAAAATCACCAAAAACCACAAATGGAGAGTCATCTTCAGGGGTAAGAGCACGTCTGGCTCATTAATGAAGTTGCCTATTTGACCTTGTGGCAAATATGTAACTATAAAGTGAAATTTAGCAGGATCAGTAACAGTAATTACAGCCGTTAGGCAAGCAGTGTGGGAGAGGGTGAAATTACAGAAGACCGCTGCAGGAATTACAGTGTTTTCTGGATATATCAACATCTCGGAACCACTGAGAAAAGTGCTGCACACACAGGGTTGTGCGCCTGTTGAGATGCACTCGTGCTTGATGAGCTAAACTCACGTTAAAAAGAAGAATACAAAGGAATGTTAAAATGGAACTTGGAGACTTGCACAGATAGACAAAAAATATTTAGTGAATGATAGCCAGCTATTAACAAGAAACCGGGTCTCACACACCAACACCAACTTAAGCCAATAGCTTCACCAAAATTAGCCCTAATATGTACAAAATATACAACTCTATCCTGGAAACGAGGCACCCAATATTGCGTATTTATAAGCAAACTGAAAAACATACCCAAAGATGCTAATAATAAGCAAGCCTGCCAACCACCTTGTGGCCAATATGTAACTATAAAGTGAAATTTAGCAGGATCAGTAACAGTAATTACAGCCCTGTTAGGCAAGCAGTGTGGGAGAGGGTGAAATTACAGAAGACCGCTGCAGGAATTACAGTGTTTTCTGGATATATCAACATCTCGGAACCACTGAGAAAAGTGCTGCACACACAGGGTTGTGCGCCTGTTGAGATGCACTCGTGCTTGATGAGCTAAACTCACGTTAAAAAGAAGAATACAAAGGAATGTTAAAATGGAACTTGGAGACTTGCACAGATAGACAAAAAATATTTAGTGAATGATAGCCAGCTATTAACAAGAAACCGGGTCTCACACACCAACACCAACTTAAGCCAATAGCTTCACCAAAATTAGCCCTAATATGTACAAAATATACAACTCTATCCTGGAAACGAGGCACCCAATATTGCGTATTTATAAGCAAACTGAAAAACATACCCAAAGATGCTAATAATAAGCAAGCCTGCCAACCCCGAGGTGATAAATTGCTTCTTGTGAGCTCATATGGTCATTTATATATATATACACACTATGGAGCACTGTATATGCATTCATGGTTTTCTTTTTTCTATTAAGTGTCCCTATTTACTTATTTCACATGATGTTGTTTTCATCGGTCTTTGCACCCAAATCTTTTCTTTTTACAAAAGAGAGAACAAGCTAGAGAACAGTGCCATCTACTGAATGTCTAGAAGGAAAACTTGAGAAATTTGTGCACAAAATGTTTTTATTTCTTTTGTCTTGTATAAAGATGGGTAAGTGGTTTTCCATTGTTAAGCAACATCTTAAAAGCCTAGAATTCAAACCCAGTGTTTAACAACATAAAATATGACAATTTCCATCCTGTTCAAAGAAACTTGTTCAGGCATGAGAAGTTTTTCAAAAGCCATTTAAAATACTGCTAATTTTTCATAAGCAAGCATATTTTCCCTTTAAACTATCTGTCAAGTTGAACAATTTAATGTTTGGAGTTGTTACTAGCATTTCTTAAATGAAGTCTCTGACAGGACAAGGAAACATTTCAGGGGGAAAATCATTACATAACTTATTTTGTGAACGACAGCCAATAACACAAATCACTTCACGATGGACATCACAGAAATCAACAGGTTTATATGAATCCCAAATTGTGGCAGCTGAAACAATGAGATCTAAATAATTCCAGAAAATGGATTCAACAGATAGTATTTTTGACACCTCATTGTGTTTAATTAACCACATCCAGATTAATTCAGATACAAGGGAATTACAATCATAACGCTTATGTTTAAACAGATCTATAGTAACAAACATGAATACATTCATCGATAACTGTAACACTCCAACCTGACATCAGAAATGTCCATTACAGTGTAACAATGCTGCCGTTGTCCTTATTCATTTCTATCATAAATACATGAATAAAGCTTCTGATCAAGCAAAACTACAACTGCTACATACAAAAATAATTACAATGTACCAGCTGTATTACAATGTACCAGTCATATTTGACATTTTATGAGGTCAAATCACTGAGCTATAATCAAAAACCTGAAAGTGTATTTACATTTGAGCTATAGACAGTGAGCACAGATTCTCACACTCCATGAACTAAACTAAACATTTATGTATGGAGTTAAAATAATATAAAAAAATACATGCATAAAAATGCACAAATATTCACACTGTATTTGTGGACTGTATTACGAGTTTACAAAAAGTTGGATAAATGTGCATTTTGACACATACATTTATGCGAGATTGTGACTCCATATTTTTTGACCAACTAAAAGCATTCAAAATATTCGAAAATAATTCCTGAATAGCATGAAAATCTGTGAGGAAAATCTGTGAAGAAAACACATCACACACACAAAAACCTTCAATCCTTGAAGAGTACAAATCAGTAGCAACCAGTGAAAAATGTAACAACTCTCAATCAGTGATGTGACTTTAGAGCCCCTTTTTTTGCCTTGTGGCAATTTGACAAAAGCGGTTTACTATTAACTAAAGCCCTGGACATAAGCACTTGCAAACAAATACATTTCTACATCTCAAAACATACGAGTTAAACCACAGAGTTTTAACAACAGAACTGTAAAATATTTCAGTTTCATCAGAATGTGCTTAGCAAAACTCAAAATAAAATCCACACCTAAATGTTTAGGAAATTCTAACATAATATTTCCAATGTCAAACTTTGACCTATATGCAAGCCTGCAAAAGAATGACATAACACACACACTCATTTCTAAATGAAACTCCAAAATACATTTTGTGCAAAAGACAAAATTTGGAAAACCTCTAAGGCAAGAACATTTACACAGTGCTGGATTCAAGCACTGCAGACTATGCAAATGATTAAAACTTCACCTCCACATACATAAATAAAACTTTTATATCTAGAAAAAGGGGGATTGTGATGACACCCATGTAGCATAATTTCAGTTTTCATAATTTTCCTTTTTTTTTTTTTGGCAATTCGTGATAAGGGCATATTTAAGAGATACTGATGGGAGGTTTTGGTCTGTAGCCGCTGACGTTAATTAAAAGGGTTTAAATGCATCATGATATTTCAGCAACAACCAGATTTGCCCTGAGCAAGCTGAATCTTTGAATAGTGCAAATAGTGCTTGAGGCCAGAACCATACACATACTGAGTTGGGCCCCAAGAGAACCGCAAAAAGACAACGCATCAACCTTCCCCAAGCAGCAACTAACACTGAAGTTATGACACATGAAATCATATGCTGACTGTACGGTTTCTTGGAGAACTTGGAGGATATATACATATGCTTTACAATTAATAACCAGACTTGTTCATTGACATAAGCTAGTATTTAAGGCTAAATGTTTTCAGGCAGATATCTGGCAAGCTTCTGGCTACTTCACAGCTCACTGGAGTACTCAAGAAAATTCCCTATTAGATGCCCTGATAAGAAATGTTGGTAACACTTTCTATGAAGCCCATATTTATAACACATTATCAGGGTATTCTTAAGGCATTATAATAAATGCATAATGCATTATAAAAGACCTTATAATATGTTATATCATCTTATAAATAATCATAACAACAATTATAATACATTATAATGCTTACGCATTTGTGGTTATAAGTTTTAAAATTATGATTATTTATAACACACAATGAACACCATATAAAATCTATTTTTACATTTATAATGGACTATATATCTTGACATTGTTTATTTAAGATCTGCACAGTATCTTACTACATCTTGTAAGTGGTTAGGTGTGGAGTGTTATTTGAGTGTTCCCTGTGAGGCTAATATTAATTTTGATGTGAGCTAGTTAATAATTTCAACTGAAAAAAAAAATGCAATTTTTATATGTTAGGTTACATTTTATTTTGATGGTCCCCCAAGTCTATAGACTATAAGCAACTTTGCAACTACATGTCAACTAACTCTCATTAGAGTATTAGTAGGCTTAGGTTAAGGTTAGGGTTGGTAGAATGTTGACATACTTGCAAAGTTACTTATAGTCAGTTTGTCTGTTGGGGAACCGTCAAAATAATCAAACTGATATTACATTCAAAATAGTTCAAAGCAAATATGTCTTAGTACACATTCATCTGATCTGATATCTGATCTTATGGCTATTTGAGAAAAAAAAATTATTATTATTATTATTATTACTATACTTATAAGTGGTCTTTGATGGCTTTAAGTAAAGTAGCATAAGAAAGATGGCAAGATATGAGACTTATAATACATTATAACTATGAGAAATATAATCCATTGTAATTTAAGTGGATGCAACATGTTCACTGTGTGTTATAAATCATTATACTCTTAAAAGCTATAACCACAAATAAGTAAATATTATAAAACATTAAAACTGTTCTTATGAATATTCATAAGATGATATAACATATTATAAGGGTTTTTATAATATATTATGCATTAATTATAATGCCTTAAGAATACCCTTATAATGTATTATAAATATGGGCTTCATAGAAAGTGTTACCGAAATGTTTTTAAACGGCCCTTTACGTCCAAGTAAATCTGCTCTTCTGTCTTGAGTTTGTCCTAACATGGTACATTTATGGCTCTGGCTGTTGTGATGGTAATATCACTCACACCTGCATGTTCCCGGTGACGTCACCTGAGGAAGTGAGAGGCACGAGAGAGGAGCCGTCTCCTCCTCACACTACAACCATCTCTGGAGCGTGTTCAAGTTCTTTTCCATCCATCGCATGTTGAGCTTAATGGTCTCAATGGCCTCCCGCACGATCCTCATCTGAGAACCTTTCGTCCCTGGAGAAGTGAAGAAGTTCTGGGTCTGGATGAGAGAAAAAACATTACTCTAGTACAAATACACAAAGTAAAACTTTACTGTTTTTTATTTAATCATAGCTATGCTTTTTGGGGGATGAACAGACCTCCGTGAGATGTGTTTTTGTGGAAAACTGACTGGTTGCGGACATGAGGATGCTCTGAATGGCAAAGGATCCAACAGGAAACCTTGCATGAAAAAAAAAAAGGAAAAGAAACAACATTAAATTGTGCACTCAATGTTTTAACATGCACAATAAACATATATATACTGATTTTGCATATATATATATATATATATATATATCAGTTCAACAAAAACAAAGGGTCTACATGCAAATCAACAAACCTACATCATACAAAAATGCATTTACTTTTTTATCAGGGTTTTATTTGCAGTACTAAAAAATTACAAATGTGCATACTAAATACACTGAATGAATGTGGTTGGGGCCATTAAGGTTTTTCATGTTTTTGAAATAAGTCTCTTATGATCACCAAAGCTGCATGTATTTGATCAAAAATACAGTAAAAATGGTAATATTGAGAAATATTATTGCAATTTAAAATAACTGTTTTCTAGTTGAATGTTTGCAAAATGTCATTTATTCCTGTAATGGCAAAGCTGAATTTTCAGCAGCCATTACTCCAGTCTTCGGTGTCACATGATCCTACAAAAAATCATTCTAATATGCTGATTTGGTGCACAAGAAACATCTCTTATAATCAATGTTGAAAATAGTGCTGCTGAATATTTTTGTGGAAACAGTGATATATTTTCAGAATTCTTTGATGAATAGAAAGTTCAAAAGAATAGCATTTATATGGAATAGAAATCTTTTGTAACAATGTAAAAGTCTTTACTGTCACTTTTGAACAATTAAAAAGTATTAATTTCTTTAAAAAAAAACAAATATATATCTAGAGTGTCAATATCAGGTCTTAAACATCTATGACCTTTCCCCTCTAAATAAATACTGTTTAAGGTATCTTCATGACCTTATACCTTGACGTTATACCTTGTTATTATTATTCTGCATATTATTTAGAATAAATGTGTGGATTCAAAATGTCGCTAAAAAACAAATATTTAAGTAACCCTCCTCCAGGTTTTTTTCTTTTAATATAAGTTCACCGCTCACTTTTGAGTGATTTTATCCCAGTTCTCCTTCACAAAATCCCAAGCGTAGAGGTAGCCAGCAAAGTTCTTGCAAATTGCGTTGATCACCAAAGGAAATTCTTGAGTTTGAATCTCACTTCCATCAAGACTTTTCTGTAGAATCCTTAAAGGGAAAGACAAATTAAATTCAGGTATGTCTGTACTGACATCTCAAAAGAATTTTCCCTCTAACGGAACATGTTGCCCGGCCTTACCAAATGATTTTCCGTATATCCTGAGTGCTGGCCAAAGCTTCCAGTGTCTTGCGTTTCTCTTGGTCATTGATGGAGTGTTTATACGTGTCTAGAAGCTTACCCCATCCTTCATCTGTCTGAGCAGCAACTTTGAAGACTGTTCTCATGAGATCGCTGGGAATCCTAAAACAACAAGGCATATCACAAGACGTTCCTCTGTTCTCATGAAATACTGCAGTGAAGAGTACAAAAGTCAAGAGCTTTAGACAACTTCTCCTTTTTGCAAATCACAAGATTAGAAGACAAGTTGGTAGTTAATGAAGAGCAATCCAAATAATTCAGCCAAGGGTCAATCACCACACAAACTTACAGAGAAGTCTTGTTGGAAGTGAACCACTGATCAAACAGATGCTTGGCCTGTGTTGAGCAGTTACGAATGTTAAGGGAACATGCCATCTCCAGCAGGGCAGACCGAAGCGTCATCTTTGACACAGAAGATTCCAGGTCCCATGACTGACCCGCCATTAAACTTCCGAAATGGTCATCAATATAACTCTGCAAAGATTGAATTCCAAAAAAACATTCAAACAAGTTTTAGCACTAAATACGTTTTTATAAGATGAAATAAAAAGCCCCTTTCACACAGTAATATCAGTAAATTGCGTAATAACGACTAAATACAGAAATGCGCCGTTCACACAGGCAATGACATTCTGTCTTTTTACCGGTAAAGCACCATTCACACATCAGTTTCAAAATGTTATGACTGGCCCAGTGTATACATCTTACGTCAGCGTGTTCTGCTCATACTTGAGGATTAGGTGTGTTGGACTTGAAGCGGTGCTGCACAGACCGATCGGCGTTTGACATCAAATTACCTCGAGAGGGATTTGAAAGCATGCGGAGTCGGTCTGCTCTCTATAGCTCTCGTGGTACTTTGATGTCAAACATCGATTGGTCTGTTATTATTAGGAGATGTGAGGATCTGGAGTACTTACCATTGGAAAAAGCGTAACAGCTAACTTCACGTGAGGCACCTCAGCCAATTATACAATGGCCTCTGGTCACCTTCCCTGTGTATTGCAGCTTAGCATTAGCCGTTACACTTTTTTGGCTAAAGGTAGGGATGGGCGATACCGCTTATTTTGTTTTCGATACGATACTGATACTTTTAAAGGCCAGTATCGTCGATATACCGATACGATACTTATAAACTGAACTTTTAAATTATGAAATTTATGAAATTATTAAATTACTAAGAGTAAAATGGGTAATGATACCCACTTAACTTTATAATGGAAATGCATTTTAACATTCAATACGCCTTAATTGCAACTTAGGTTATATTTTTGTTTACACATGGTTAAATTATGTTTACTGTAGTGGTAACCATGGAAATCTACAAATACTACAGTTGAACTACTTTCACTTTAGTAAAACCATGGTTCATTTTCATAAGGGACTGCCAGTGACAGACTGTTGAATGCATAAAATGCAACCTTTTTATTCTGACAGTGTATGATTTAATATCAGTAAATTGCGTAATAACGACTAAATACAGAAATGCGCCGTTCACACAGGCAATGACATTCTGTCTTTTTACCGGTAAAGCACCATTCACACATCAGTTTCAAAATGTTATGACTGGCCCAGTGTATACATCTTACGTCAGCGTGTTCTGCTCATACTTGAGGATTAGGTGTGTTGGACTTGAAGCGGTGCTGCACAGACCGATCGGCGTTTGACATCAAATTACCTCGAGAGGGATTTGAAAGCATGCGGAGTCGGTCTGCTCTCTATAGCTCTCGTGGTACTTTGATGTCAAACATCGATTGGTCTGTTATTATTAGGAGATGTGAGGATCTGGAGTACTTACCATTGGAAAAAGCGTAACAGCTAACTTCACGTGAGGCACCTCAGCCAATTATACAATGGCCTCTGGTCACCTTCCCTGTGTATTGCAGCTTAGCATTAGCCGTTACACTTTTTTGGCTAAAGGTAGGGATGGGCGATACCGCTTATTTTGTTTTCGATACGATACTGATACTTTTAAAGGCCAGTATCGTCGATATACCGATACGATACTTATAAACTGAACTTTTAAATTATGAAATTTATGAAATTATTAAATTACTAAGAGTAAAATGGGTAATGATACCCACTTAACTTTATAATGGAAATGCATTTTAACATTCAATACGCCTTAATTGCAACTTAGGTTATATTTTTGTTTACACATGGTTAAATTATGTTTACTGTAGTGGTAACCATGGAAATCTACAAATACTACAGTTGAACTACTTTCACTTTAGTAAAACCATGGTTCATTTTCATAAGGGACTGCCAGTGACAGCCTGTCGCGTGCAAAAAATTCTGACTAATTCTGTTATTCTGACAGTGTATGATTTATACTAACATTACAGAATAGAACATGATCAATAGGAACTTTTAACATTCAACTGAATTTAAATGTAATTGCACAAACTATAGGCTACAATTTCAATTTGTTTATTGTGAAATAATCTGTTCTGTCCTCATTGTTCTGTGCTGCGTTTCCCAAAAGCATCAATGGTTTCTTCTGATTCTTTTGGGAAACGCAGCCCTGTTTGAATACATTGTCAGAAGTGAGTGAATGGTCTCTGTGATTGATTGGTTCTGTCTTGCATCATTTGCGTGTGTTCAAAAGAGCAGGAAAATAGTTCTATCCTACACAATTATTCGCTAACATAAGTTATTCGTCAAATTCAATGCATATTGCACGCATTAAATTTTTTGTTAAATAAACAAAATCATTGGTAAAAAACACACCTTAGTATCGATATTTTTTATTTGAGTATTGATACTTTCGATACTCACATCAGTATCGATATATCGATACTTTAGGATCGATACGCCCATCCCTAGCTAAAGGTTGCAGGCTTGCCTTCCAGTGGCTTTGTCATACCCATAGACTGTATACCGCTAATCCTGTTCTGCATTCACACAGAGCACATTACCGGTATTTCACTGGTAATGTTACAACTTCTCATACCGGTAAACTGCCCGAACGAATTTACCAGTATTTCTGAAAAGGTCCTATTCACAAATGATCTCTTAACAGTAATTTACCGGTAATTTACCAGTAAAGACTGTATGTGTGAAAGGGGAGAAAGAGAGCCATTTAACTACAACAGCCACACAAGGTGTTGTAGATGAATGCTGTATCTACCGTCATTCTAGAGGCCAAGTTCAACTCTGATCGTTTGTCCAGCAACATGTAGATCTGACCAAGCTGGAAGAGAGCTTCAGTCAGGGGAGCCGTTTCGGTCTCATTTCTAATGTAGTCCATTAGATTTAAGACCTGTCTGAAAGACACCTTGCCCGAACTGGAGGAAAGATGAAGCGTACATTCTTTATTTTCACTTATTTACTGAAAAATATAAGTTCTATCCTACACAATTATTCGCTAACATAGGTTATTCGTCAAATTCAATGCATATTGTACGCATTAAATTTTTTGTTAAATAAACAAAATCATTGGTAAAAAACACACCTTAGTATCGATAATTTTTATTTGAGTATTGATACTTTCGATACTCACATCAGTATCGATATATCGATACTTTAGGATCGATACGCCCATCCCTAGCTAAAGGTTGCAGGCTTGCCTTCCAGTGGCTTTGTCATACCCATAGACTGTATACCGCTAATCCTGTTCTGCATTCACACAGAGCACATTACCGGTATTTCACTGGTAATGTTACAACTTCTCATACCGGTAAACTGCCCGAACGAATTTACCAGTATTTCTGAAAAGGTCCTATTCACAAATGATCTCTTAACAGTAATTTACCGGTAATTTACCAGTAAAGACTGTATGTGTGAAAGGGGAGAAAGAGAGCCATTTAACTACAACAGCCACACAAGGTGTTGTAGATGAATGCTGTATCTACCGTCATTCTAGAGGCCAAGTTCAACTCTGATCGTTTGTCCAGCAACATGTAGATCTGACCAAGCTGGAAGAGAGCTTCAGTCAGGGGAGCCGTTTCGGTCTCATTTCTAATGTAGTCCATTAGATTTAAGACCTGTCTGAAAGACACCTTGCCCGAACTGGAGGAAAGATGAAGCGTACATTCTTTATTTTCACTTATTTACTGAAAAATATACACTACTGTTCAAAACGCTGGGGTCAGTAAGACTTTTTTTTAAAGAAATTAACACTTTTATTCAGCCAAGGATGCATTAGATTTTTTTTTATGTTAAACTTGCTATTCATTAAAGAATCATGAAAAAAATGTAACGTTTCCACAAAAATTTTAAGCAGCACAACTGCTTTCAACATTGATAATAGTAAGAGAGGCCATATTCATATGAGAGGTCATCATATTAAAATGATTTCTGAAGGACCATGTGACACTTAAGACTGGAGTAACGGCTGCCAAAAATTCAGCTTTACGTCACAGGAATAAATTACTTTTTAACATATATTAGAAAAGAAAACAGTCATTTTTAATTGTAATAATATTTCACAGTATTACTGTATTTTTGATCAAATAAATGCAGCCTTGGTGAGCACACGAGGAAAAATATTACTGACAGCAAACTTTTGAACGGTAGTGTATCTTAAAAAGAGAAAAAATAAAAAAGGACTTAATTTAATGCAGAATTCTGCATGCTGGTTTTGATGGGTATTACAGTATTATATTACTGAAATGTTCTTGAAAATGTACTACACCCACACCAATCAATTTTGACCCAGTTGTTTATGATGGGATAATTACATTTATATTTAAATTATTGTAAAAATAATTTGCAAAACAAAGAGCAAAAGAGAATTTTTTCTAATAAAATATTTTAATCTGAACCACAATCATAATTAATAAAATGTTATTTCCAGGTTTTCCATGACTGTGGGAATCCTGCACCATCAGCTCTTGAAAGTCTTGTCTAATAACTTCCATTAAATGCAGATCTACCTAGAGAGAGTAAAGATGTTATTGATGAGAGCTGCTCGGTCTTTACAGGAGAGGACATTCACATCCCCCTTCAAAGCATCAATCAAGTTCTTCCATCCCTCCTCATCATAATGCACTATGTAGAAGCCATCATTCTTGAAGTTGAACTTCAGCCACTTCACCTGATCTGGAAGCTTTAACGTGGCTGGAAAAGATTTAAAGCAACAAACAATATATTACTGAATATTTCCAGTAGTTGGAAACATCTGTCTATGCCAGTACACTCAGTCCTGAGGACAATCCTCACCTGTTTTGTCCTTGAGATGGAACACTTGCTTGCAGGAGCTGAGAAAACTACAGCTGTCATTTACATACGTCAGGGGAATATGCCACAAGCTGCTATGGGTAACACAAAAGTGGATCAATGAACATTCCACATCAAGAGAGGCAGAGTTCACATACAGCTTGCTTTTTCAATAGATCAATATTGGACTTTGACTCTAATCAATATAAGAGTCCTTGTTTAAAACGTTGTTTGCACCTTAAAACAAACAAGACTATTGTTTCCCATGACACACACTACAGTTTAAAAGTTTGGGGTTGGTAAGATTTTTTTAAATGTTTTTTAAATTATCTTATGCTCACCAAGGCTGCATTTATTTGATCAAAAATACATCAGAAACAGTAATATTATGAAATATTATTAGAATTTGTAACTTTTTTTTTTTAAATAACTTAAAATTGATTTTTTTTTTTTCTATTTTTTTATTCCTATGATGGCAAAGCTGAATTTTCAGCATCATTACTCCAGTCTTCAGTGTCACATGATCCTTCAGAAATCATTGTAATATGCTGATCTGGTGCTCAAGAAACACTTATTATTATCAGTGTTGAAACAGCTGCTTAAAGTGATAATTCATCCAAAACTATGTTAATTTACTCACCCTCAGGCTTTCCAATAAGTATGTGACTTTTTTTTTTTCAGTAGAACATTAGAATATTTTTAGCTGAAACCATAGTCCTTGGTTATTCATAAAATACAAGTCAACAGCTACCAGCACTTGAGATTCAAAAAAGCATATAGAGGCAACACAAAATTAATACCTGTGGCTCCTGATGATATATTGCAGTCTGTGCAAGAAAATAAACATCATTTTCAACATTATTACCTCAACATATTGTCAGGAGCCACAGCTATTATATTTGTCTTGTCTGTATATGCTTTTTTGATTCTCAAAGTGCCGATAGCCACTGACTTGCATTTTATGAAACACCAAGGACCATGATTTCAGCTAAAAATCTTCTTTACTGTTCTACCATCTTGGATGGCCTGAGGGTGAGTAAATTTACAGCAAATTTTCATTTTTGGGTGAACTATCCCTTTAATGTTTTTGTGGAAACTGGAATACATTTTTTAGGATTCTTTGATGAATAGTAAGAAACACTTTTGATTAATGTATAAAAATATTAATAATACTAAAACAAATCTTACTGAGCCCAAACTTTTGAAAGCTAGTTTTAAAACAACTTTCACGGCCTACAGCCTCCTAATTCACTATGAGACATTTTTAGATCAATGTTCACAATTGCAGTAAAAGTCCTCTACCTGTCGTCCGTGCTGTTTTCAGCATTCAGAAGGAAATGTTCTTGTGTCAGTGTCACTTGAGTGCCATTTCTCTTCACTGTGACCAGAGGAAAGCCCTTATGAACAGTCCAGGTGTTCATCATCTCAGATACACTTAAGTTTTGTTTGCTCACCTATGGAGAACATGGATGTCAGCGCACACTAATAAAACCTTGGCTCAGATGTCAGCTCAGTTGCTTCATCATTATGTAAAAGTGCATTGTTTAATTTTGTAATTGCCTTTATCATACTCGGAACAACTCTTTGTTTTGTTCTCGTAAATAATGAAATGCAATCACTATGCAGGCATCTAGGGATGCACCGATACCGATACTGGTATCGGTATCGGGCCCGATAGTTAGCTCCTGTACTCGTACTCGTACTCCAAATACAATAAAAATATTGGTATCGGTACTCTGTATCGGCAAGTACCAAAAATAAAAGTATCGGTATCGGGCGAGTACTGGAAAAAGTGGTATCGGTGCATCCCTACAGGCATCGTAAGTTCATCTCACTTAGAAAAGGTCTGACCTGGGAAAGACTGTTCCACAAGTCTTCACTTTCAGTGTTTGATAGGTTATACTTTTGTAAGTACTCAATCACTCCTTTTCGAAACTCCCCATCAGTGAGTGTTGCATTGAGCATCAGCAGTATTGAAGCCCCCTTGGATGAAAAGTCAGACCAAGAAACATGCTCAAGTTCTGAGTATAGCTATACGATCAATAACACTCAATGACAAATGATTACATTGCACCAGTTTTCAAAAAGACGGTTAATTAAAGACACTTCACAAGCAACAGGTAATTTATGACGTACCTTCTCATAAGACACAGAGTCAAACATCTCTTCCACCTGCTCAGGTGTGCTCACCACAGTAGACACTGGGTGGGATGAGTTCAATGCATCTTTGGTCAGCGCTTTAAAGCGAACATTTAAGAATTCAGTGTCCTGGAAATGAAAGACACATGATCAAATACAGACATTCTCAATGACACACATTCAAATAGGGTGTTCCCACCATAGGAGTCGATGGAATCAACTCTTCAACTCAATTTACTTTACATCAAAACAAGGTCAAGTAAAGTATACAAGATTGCAGTCATTATTACACACTAATGTATTCTTTTTTACCCAACATGAAGCCTTAGGGTGCTTTCACACCTGGCCCGTTGTTTCGGAACCTGGCACGTTTCCCCCCTTAGCTCGGGTCGTTTGGGCATATGTGAACATGGCAATCATGCTCGGATCCACAGCAAAACAATCGGTCCGAGATCGCTTGAACGAGGTGGTCTCGGCTCGATTGAAAACGAACTCTGGAGCAGTTTGAGCACACTTTTTCATTTTATAATGCCTTATTGTTCTTCTTCCTAGTAGGTGCTTTTTAAAAAAATGTTCCCCTATGAATTCTGGACTCCTACTCAAAATGATAAATTAATATAACGACAGCTACAAAAAACCCAACAATAAGCCCGCGAAGCTGTTATCGTTCCATCCTGACGGATGACAGCCCTGACAGCTAAGTGGAATCCCGGAAAATAAACCATGGAACTTTGACCAATGAGAGAACAGTTTACTCGCGCGTGACTTGTATGAACAAATTTGGTCCATTTAGAAACTTCGCCGTATGAAAGCAAACTGCACCAAGAATAAAAAGCAACACTGTAATAATTATAATCCGTTTCGGAACAAAGCAATCGATCTACAGGTGTTAAAGCACCCTAAATTATTTAGAACAACACATTTTTTTGCGTGACTGTCCAAATTAGTAGCGTCATTTTACCAGCACTACCCAGTACAGCTGTACTACACCACTTTACAGCACAGTAGCGCTATTGCAAACAGGAACAAGTATACTACATCGAAATGTCATGTTGGCGTGTTATTTGAGCGGACTTTGCTTTTTCTTTGAGCACGAGCGGTACTCGAGTGGAGTGTTCGCATGGGCTGTGAGCAACCCAACGGAACACACATTCATAGAGCGGAATGTTGAGCGGAGCGTCACACCACGCAGTGACAGCTAGAGGGAGAGTGAAACCTGCGCACTGAACACACATTTTTTCGCTGACAATTTTCGGCCAAAATTTCAGTGCATCCCTAATACATGTAAAAATACTCTATTCAGAGTCCAGGACTCTTCTCAATTCCCCAACACTACATTCAAACAAAAAAAAATTGACTGAAAGAAACAAAGGGTAATTCTTCATTTAGACTAATACTTACTATATTAAGGTCTGGGAACACAGTTTCAATCGACATATACTGCATGTAGGTTGCAAATCCTTCATTCAGCCAAAGATCATTCCACCATCTCATAGTGACAAGATTTCCAAACCACTGAACAGAAAAACAACAGGACATGACATAATGAACACAGCATTTCCGACTAGCCTTTTCAACTGAACTGAAAGACATCACATTTATTTTAGACATAGAATTTATAATATATGTTTTATGTCAATATCACTATTGTCATTCACTTCTGCCAAAAATTTGGAGTGAAAGCTTAAAGGGATAGTTCACTCAAACATGAAAATTCGGTCATCATTTATTCACCCTCACATTGTTCCAAACCTGTATGAGTTGAACACAAAAGAGGATACTTTGAAGAATGTTGGTAACCAAACAGGTGCTGGTAGCCACTGACTTCAATATATATATATTTTTTCTATACTATGGAAGTCAATGCTACCAGCAACTGTTTGGTTACCAACATTCTTCAAAATATCTTCTTTTGTGTTCAACAGAAGAAATAAAGTTATACAGGTTTGGAACAACATGAGGGTGAGTAAATGCTTCATTTTTTTGGTGAACTATGCCTTTAAGAAAAAAACTTGAAGTAGGTCAACATTGTAATCAAAGCTGGATGTAAACAATACTTAAATACACACACCCTGGTAAAGCAGCCACCAACTCAGATATTTCTATCGTGTTGTTAATCATTTAAACATGACTATTATTTCCCTGTCATGAGAATGTTGCTTTATTTATAAAGTGAATTACCTGGTGGGCAAGTTCATGAGCAATGACAGAGGTCACCAGTTGCTTGTCTATAGAGGAGGAATTATTCCCTACTAGCAAAGTCGTCTCACGGAATGTGATTAGTCCCCAGTTCTCCATGGCTCCGGCGAGGAAGTCAGGAATGGCCACTAGATCTATTGATTTTGAAAGGACATTCGGTCACGTCATGTCACTAGAAATAAACACTTTTAGGTTTGTTATTTGTAAAGCAACATTAGCGTGCATGTCCAGCTATTCTAGAAATCTAATAATCCCTTTTTGAAGAGTTTCTTTAAGGAAAGGTGTCTCACCCAACTTGCTTAACGGGTAATCGTTCTCAAAGAATGTATTGTAGAACTCCAACAGTTTACAAGCTGTGTCCAGAGCATACTGCACTTGATCCTTTTTGTCTGGAATGGCATACACAGACACCTGCACAAAATTTGGAAAAACATAAAATAAAATACCATAATGCAATATGTTTACATAATATTTGTAACACAAGACATTGATTTTGAGAGGAAAACATACCATAGTTTTAGATACATTATTACTGACACCGATGAATTCAGCCACAATAAATGCAACTAGGTAATTGCTCATTTTAACACTTTTCTCAAACTCATCTTCTTGAAGCCCATTTTTTAAATCTGTGGTTTTGACCTAGAAAATAAAAAACATTGGACAATAAAATGACAAAACTTATATATTATAATCTGAGAACAAACTTGCATGACAATATTTGTAACTCATAAAAATATCAAAACTAAAATGAAAAAGTAAAAAGACTGTAATAAAACAAACAGAAGCTGTAATATTAAGAATTATATATATAAACCAATTAAATTTAAGAAAGTAATTAAATATTTTATAGATTAGTCTCTTAAATGAGAAAGACTAAAATAAAATAAAATGTTACAAAACATGACCTAACCAAACAGCAATGAAAATGTTTTATGTATTAGCCTCTTAATTAAAAGTGAAAAAAGCAGATCAATCAATCAATCAATCAATCAAAAATAACCACCTTGGGCATGTTTGAAAGGCTGATGTACTTGCGTTCTCTGGTCATCTTAATTGTAAAAGTTGATTTAAAAGCTGGCTCGTCAAAACAAGGGAAAGCCTTGCGAGCAGCCAAGGGCTCAAATTGAGTAGCGGCCAAAACTCTAGAAGAAAGATGGAGTGAATGAAAGGATGTGTCTGAGAGGCATAAAGATATAACTAAGTAGAAGTAACTGTCAATTAATACACTGAAGCTGAATAGTTCATTCAAATGTATCCCAACTGTTCAGAAGGTTACACAAAGGTTAATTGGGCTGCAAATACCTTTTTGTACCATTTGTGTCGACATATGAGCTGTTGTAAAAGCCATCATAGCTGTTGGAGAGCTTTGCTGTGTAGTTAATGTTCAAAACATACTGTCCCTTCTTAAGATCTTCTGGAAATTTGATGGCGATTTGCTGCCAAGGTTTGTACTCCAGGACGTGGACCTCTTTACCTTCAAAAGTGACCTTGCTTATGTTCATATCAGAACTGTGAAGGACAATATTCTTCGTTTCATGCAAGACTTGCACCAAGATGGATACACAGCCTTGGAAGGTCATGAGGGCCAGGTTGGGATGGAGTGAAATATTGTAATGCACAGGATGCACACTGGGCGGTAACCTCAACTCGGTCCATGGGAAAAGTTCACCACTTGTGGAAATGGGATAGATGCTGTCCATGGTCAAATTGGTCTTCTGGCAGCCTTTTCTGGTGAAAGTGCAGCCTGGCAGGAAGTAGATGACCATAAACATGGAGGCCACCAGCACCAGGATGAGAACACCTACCACCGTTGTCTTAGTCGAAGGCTTCGAGCACGATCCAGAATGCTGCTGGCGGGTGTAGGACGAGGCAACGCTGCGCTGGTTGGAACTGCGATTCATGAAGGACAATCCAAGAAGACGGGCAGATGATTCGTAATCTTCCTCATCTTCATCCAGGTCGTTTTCTCCAAGGCCTCGGACTAACAGTCGCGAGCTGCGGGGTTCATAGACCACATCGTCCGAGTCGATGGGGTAGGATGGGGACTCCTTCGCCAAATCCACCACATCTGGCTCTTCCTCAAACATGCTGTTCTCAATCATGTTCCTGGGCAGTGGAGCTCTTTCTGTAGGTTACAGTGGAAACAGAAAATGGTGTGTGAATACAAAAGCACAGTTGTTGAAAGTGGCTTCCTGTTGACAAGAGTGCTACCATCTAAGATATCTGAGTGAGAACTTTTCTGAAAAGTTGAGTTTTTTGTAGTCAGCCTACACAAGTGTTTAAACGATAGTGAAACTGAAGATGAAAGAAGCTACTTTCATGCATCTGCGCAGACAGACATTAAGACTGTTCCAGTTAATACTTGCACCCATGACCACAGGCTGTCACCAATGTACAGCATAAACTATTTTATACTCAATTCAATGTGCCTCAACTATTGTCTGCATAAGATTTGTCAATACACTGGCAGAAAATAAAGTGTTTGCATTGCTCCTCTTTTACTTCCTTCTTCAACAGAGAATTAGACTAAATAAATTCAATAACAAATCAAGGCACTGCCTAAGTTAACAGTGATCAAATTACCATTTAACACATTGCTTGAAACCACATTGATATCCTACCTGCTGACCTGGGGTCAAACTCATGTCTGCTGCACAAATACTCTTGTTCTTTAAGTGACCTGAATTTCAACTTTTTAACAAAATCACATGCCTCATTTACTGTTAGTGCAACACTTTCATTTAGTACTGTGCAGAGTTTGTACATTCTTCAGCAAACACTTTAAGCAAACACATGCTACAGTTCCTTAGTAAATCTCACAAAAACATGTCAAGGACACATTTTATAAGGCAATCATATATTTTGCATATGTGATTAAAAGTCAGCCTATTTTTTTAAGATGTTCTGCATTATGATATTATACTCATGTTAAAGTGAAAGTGACGTGACATGTGGCCAAGTATGGTGACCCATACTCGGAATTAGTGCTCTGCATTTACCCATCCAAAGTGCACACACACAGCAGTGAACACACACACACCGTGAACACACACCCGGAGCAGTGGGCAGCCATTTATGCTGCGGCACCCAGGGAGCAGTTGGGGGTTCGGTGCCTTGCTCAAGGGCACCTCAGTCGTGGTATTGAAGGTGGGAGAGAGCGCTGTACATTCACTCCCCCCACCTACAATTCCTGCCGGTATGAGATTCGAACCCACAACCTTTGGGTTATGAGTCCGACTCTCTAACCATTAGGCCACGACTTCCCCCCTAAGTTTGCAAGAAATTAAACTTGCGATCGTCTTTTCTTTCCAACTGTGATTTGTATCTGAGTGAAACGACTTCTCTGGCAAGAAAAAAGTAGGGCAGGACTTCGTTTTGTCCATCAGCAATTAACCAGGTCGTTGCTATTAGCTAATTGCTGTGATCTCATGTGAGTGACAGGTTGCTGTAAGTGACAGATTATTATTGTCCTGCCCTTGTGCCGGTGTTGTGCCGAATTCTGCACCCCTGCCAGATTATGCACCCCCTCGTTGAAATCGCTACCTGATTGCCTAATCCTAACCCCTCCTCCACACCTACTCCTAAACCTACCAATACTAGGGGGTGCATAATCTGGCAGGGTGCAAATTTCGGCACTACACCTGGTGCACACGTTATCAGAAAATAGACGTTGTTGCGAGAAGTTAATGTTTTCGAAGAACAATTAGGAGGGCACAATGGGCACATTAAAAAAATAATGATGTAACTACACTGATAAATCATTTATAATTTGTCATTTTTATAATAGTAAATGCACTACAATATTCAATAAAAAATAAGACTTGTCCATTTTGATTTCATGGTGACTAAGTACATTTGGTTCTCAAATTCTCATTACAATAATAATATGCATCCAAAGTAAAAGACTAATTTGAAACACAAACTACCTTGATGTTTAAAATACTATACAATTTAATACTATCTTTTGCATGACAGTATTAAGAATGCGACATTTTGCTTCATGTTAATTATATATATATATATATATATATATGAAATATGACCCAGATATGTTCTTGAGATTGTCAGCCAAACTATTCAAACTTTCATTCGGGAAGTCAACAAAAACAAGTAGGTTAACGGAAGAAAGTTTTTTTTAGTCTGCCACTGACAGACAACTTTATTTCGTGACAGTTGGATGGCTGAAGCTCTTAAGTTACTTAAACTAGGAGACAAGTAAAGACAGTACTAAAAAGTGACCAGCTGGTCAGCGTGTCAAATTTACGCAAGACCATAAAAACACAAAGCAGCAAATGTCACCTTGCCAGGATTTGTGCAAAACATGACATCTCTTTGGAGATTTGAGTCTGATGCACACAGACTGACAGATGAGAAGTGATGACTTAAATGGGATATAAAGTCAAATGCAGACTGCTGACAGCAGAGCACTGCGAGACATCACTTGAATGACAGTCACCAAAACAAATAAACCACTGATCTGATTTACTGACATTTCCACCCCCTCATAAACACTGATACATTTTTATTTAATCAGAGCTCCTGTCACGACCTACTGTGACCTTTGTGAAGCAGATGCACTGATGGCTATTTAAATGGTATTCATATGTGTCGTTAGCCTGCTTGAACTTTGCATACGTTATATTTCGTTCTAACCAACTCCATAACTAACTCTAAAATCATTGACACATAACCAGGACTGTGGTAAAAACAAGTTATCACACTACAGGAGAAGTACTTAAGGAGATTAAATTGCATTATATATATAAAAAGCGACGCGGCTAGCGGTAGCATGTTAGCTGATAACTTTTTGCAGTGCACGACGTCGCGTACAAATAAAAGAGTCCATATTAGCTGCAGCCTTACCGCTTTCAAACGTCTCCATGCTTAACGTAAATGTTTAATTGCAGGTCTGAAGTAAAAAGCAAATTCTGTTTCAGTTGAAAGTGCGGGTATTTAATCCTGGGAAGGCTGAAGAGTCACACATTCATTCAACGCAGGAACGCATCAGATCAACTGGTGCTAGCTTAGCATCGTTAGCCTAATCTACAGCTCTCTCACTTCACCGCATTAAAATGATCGATCACCGGTTTACTGAACCATCACTGCACACTGTTTATCGATATAACAGCGGACACGAGCTGAGAGGGGTAATCACTGCTGTCAAACAAGCAACCTGAATTTGACTTCCCCCTTCAGCTGCCCCGTTTAAAGGGACAGTTCACCCAAACCTGGCCATTCTGACGTGCTGTTCTAAACCCTATGAATTGAATGTTTTCCCTGTCGAGCGTAATAAATGTTTTTTAAATGGATGGAAAATCCAAAAAAAATCTAAGATAAATCTATCTATCTATCTATTAGGGCTGCACGATAAATCGCATGCGATATTTAACGCGCATCTTATCAGTAAAGCTGGTTCTTTAATC